>NW_023339873.1:5772063-5777683 GCF_004916995.1 Morone saxatilis
ACGCACACACACACGCACACACACAACGCACACACACACACACACACACACACACACACACACACCACTACATGCATACAAAGGATGATTTTATGGTTTATTGTGAGGGATATTTTGGATAATCAGCAGGGGATTTGGGGGTTTAGATGTGTGTCTGCCTGGAGCACATGGTGTTAAATGACATATGATATGATAAGTTGCTGTCAAAATATAAGGGTAGAGTTGTAATAGTGGGTGCATCAAATTACTCCGTTAGATCTGCATCTTTTAGTAATTTTAAGATGTAGTAAAAGAACAAGTATGAAAGTGGAGACTCTAAATAGGCAATGCAAAGTTAATTTCACTTTCAGACAAACTGCTCACACTGCAGCAGAGGGGCTTCTTACAAGCTTCAGTGGGGCCCTGCTTCTGTTTGATTTTAAGGATTAATTCGGCCTGGAAAACCAATTCATCTGTCATGGAATCAAGTCTGATGAAAGCTTTGAGCTTTGCAGGATTTAGATGTGTGTGTGTGTGTGTGTGTGTGTGTGTGTGTGTGGTGGGGGGGAGTGGCGGAGGGGGAAGAAAAACTCTGGAAATAGGTTTGTAATCCTGCACAACTGTGGATGTGGGATGCAGACTGATTCCAGGGAGTTTCTTCATGAAGAAATTACAGTAAGGGGCCAAAAGATTGTGCTTTTTAAAACCTCATCGTGATGATGTGACGAGTATGAAACACGAGCTGAGAAACAAACTGATGCTAATAACCGATTTTAATCTGCGCAGAATCAGCTGGTTAGTTAATACTCCAGATTAGTGGCGGTCAGTGTTTCATTCATGTTTTTGGGGACGCTCCTTTCCCACCAGATGCGTTCAGTGGCTGCCGACGTACATTGAGGGCTTGCATAGGAAAGGGTTAATGTTAGGGTTTCAAAAGTGCTGACATCAGCATTTTCTAGGAGATCCTTTGTAGCTGTGTGACATTCAGCAATCAGCTTAAAGTTGGGTCATCTGCATGAAGGGAGTGCGTGCAGAAAAATGTCCTCGGCGTGTTCAGGGTGGGACTGAAAGGTTGTAAATCCCAGACCTGTCAGACCTCTCAACGCCAACCAGGGTGACACCACATTCAATGACAAATGTGTGTGCAGCTCCAACGTGAGGTTAAATGTTCAAACCTCCCCTCTGTTGTGAGTCCAGCTCCTGTAAAGATGGCCATCCCAGCCACTCGACCCCTGTGTGTGTGTGTGTGTGCCACACTGTCTTTTCATGTGGCCTGGGCACAAGAATCAATCAGCTGACTATAAATTATGTAGGTCAATGTGTAGCAGTGTGAGAGAAGCTCAGTGTTTCTCTTTGGATCTGGCTCTGGCTAAACTGGCATTGCTCCAGTCCCCGCTCAGAACGAGGCTTTGCTCAAAGGGTGCTGCAGCGCTGCTATGACTGCATGGGGGAGGGGCAGGCAGGAGTTGCTCTTTGTGATTTATCTTTTAAACGCCGTATGGCTCCTACTGTATCTTACCTGTGCAGTGTTAGGAGCGTTTAACACATCTCTGCAGCTTTTTAAAGGTGCAATAACTCCCCACTAGATGTTTCTTTGAAGACCCAGAATGTAACAGGAACAGTGTGTTTTACACCTAAAGAGCACGAATACTGTTCAACGTATGCCACAGCAAACCTTAACCGGCTGTATACAGGAGGTAGACACAATAAAAGCATCACCAGTGTTGTATAACACATGCCTTTGTGCAGCTAATAACATACAATCTCTCATTGAAGAGGAGAATTCTTTGGATGTTTTTGAGATGTTGTATTGTGCTGTTTTGCCCACCTGCTGTAATATAATACAATCCAATACAGCAGCTCTGTAATTTACAGCCTCATAAATGACCACAGAGTTGAATCAAAACCCCTCTGACAGGCTCAACCAGAATGTCACAAAGGGTTATTTATCTATTGCAGGGTTGTTGTATTGGATTTCATTAGACTGAACAGGACAGGTGTTGCTTTTATTGTGTCTACTCCCTGTAGGTCATGGGGGTGATTGTGGTGTTTGGCTTGCTTCGCTAATGTTTTAGTATTTTAAAAGATAAAGTCGGACTTGGAAACATCCACATTTTGTTTGGTTACGGGTGCTGGCAGGGGAAATAAAATGACGGGAAAGAAAAGTGTGCACACTCTGAGTTGCTGTGTTTTCTTAACACCTGCACTGCTCTCTTCATCTTCTTGGCACTCTTCGTCAAACAATCTAGAGATTTATCTACTTATATTTATAGACGCATCCTTCTGGTTATAAACCCAGCTAATGGAAATGGACAGTTTGGTTAAAGCCACATTGAAGCGACATGAGTCAAAGGTCAGGTTAAAGGTTAAGTCTGTTGATATTCTGTTTTTCATATTATCAACATGTAAGTATGTTATCTTTGTGGTCAAAGCCTGATATATTTCGTTCCTCTGTGCCATAGAGCTCCATTGTTGTCTAAAAGCTATTAAAACGTGTTTAACATTGAGTTTATCCCAGATACACCATCCTGTTGCTGTAAATACTCTCTAGATTGAAATCAAACATGTTAATTAATTCGCTTTGCAGGTGCTGGTAACACCTTGCTGGTTACAGAAACCCCCTGTACCTGTAACCAGATGCTGGTTGTAGCTTCATATCTGGTAGACTGGTATTGGTCTTCTCTAGCTCCAAGAAGATGTGGTTACACCCAAGAATTAATGATTAACAAAAGCCAGAAACCCCACTCAGCTCATGTGTTGAGTGGAAATCGGAGAGAGAATAGAGCAAACTGAAGTACCATACATTTTTATTTCCGTTAGCCACATGTGCTTTGTTGTTGTAAGCGATCACAGTGTTTGCTAGCTGGTCTAATCCTTTAATGGGCTTGAAGTGTGGGCTTTACTGGAAGTTTGATGTCAGCAGGTCATTCCTTTGACTCATTGCATTGCAAGGAAAACTGTGGCCTGTTCGCGATTGTGATCTCTCAGTCATCACAAAGCTGGAGGGCAACTACAATCACAGCTTCCTTTATGGTATCCATATTGTGAAGTCCATGGACAGCTGTGGTCCGTATGTGTTGAGCTTGTTTAGAGCTTGATTAGTTTAATCTTATGAGAGATTTAAATAGGACCTCCATTTACTCAAGTTAAATCAAGCTTAAGAGAATTATGCTGGACCCTCTCCCAGCTAAGTTGGATCACTGCAGAGTTTTCTTCCTTCTGTTACTGCAGTGTGACTTAGTGTGGGCCGGACGCACAGGCTCCAGCTGTTTAATTTTGTACATGGTTGGGAACATCTCCAGGGAAATCCTTTAGACCTTTCCGAGCAGCCAGAAATAGGTCACAGTGCGACGTGCAAAGAAGAAGTGTCTGTTAGAAGACTTTGCAGTGTTCAGTTCTTGGTCGTAATAGTTCAGTATCAAAAACCTTTGTGTTGTGGGAAGCCTACAGCATTAGGTGGAGAGCTGTGTATTTAGAAGAATCTGAAGAAGAATCATACATATGATATAGGGGTTACGATTTAATATATTCTAATTTATTATGATACTCTAACCAAAGCCATATATTATGATTAAAAACAAAAAATCAGATTTTAGGAAAACTGTCATAGTATAAAGAACACACCACCATATGTAACCACTGGGATCTGTATTTGTATTCATCTATACCTGCAACATCCAACATTATAGCCCTCAGTTTACGTTTATAACACTGCTATATCTGCTGCTTTTATTGTTTTTGAGAATCAGTACAATCTCACAAAACACAAGATATTGTTCATTATTTTCTTACATCCCTAATTGGATGTTACTTGTGAAAAGTCTTAATTTTCTTCCTCAGCCAAACAGTGATTTTCCTTCTTTTAGTAACAATAACTAGTGTTTTAAAAGAAAAAAATCAAAAGTTAGAGAAAAACTAGAAAAAAATATACTTGTATTTGTGTGTTTGAAATATCTGGTGACCCCTGAGGGCCCCCGACCCCCAGGTTGATCCAGTCCAACAAGTCCAACGTGACAGGAAACAGTCAGATTGTCAAGTGTGTTTGTAGAGAAAACAAAGGTAAACGGTAAAATGATTACCCAAACTGTATAAACTCCACAAGGTCTATTCAGTAGCAGTTCTGGAGCTTTCAAACTTAGAGTTGTAGATGTTCAATTTTCTATTTTAAATTTTTTTAAATGGAAATCTACAATGCCATCACAAACTCCAGAAGAGATACTAAATGGACCTTATGGTTAAAACATTTTTTCAAAACTAAGTCAAGGTTAAGAAATGAACTTGCAATATTAATTACCTAAACTTTTTTTTTGTAAACAGTTTATAACTTTTCTGGTTAAATGTTGCGTACTGTACTTGCCGTAGTTGTGTGCATGTACAGTTTTCCTCTGTAATGAAACAATGGATAATGTGACTAAACTGTTGACTTGTTTACAAACCTCTCATAGGTCAGCTGCCTTCTTAAACCTATAGTGTAGCGATGATCGTACTTACTTAATATTATGATAAAACTAGTAATCCTGGTCAAAACTATAAAATAAAGTTTCAGAATCATCTTTATTTGCTATGAATCAGCTCTACAGAAAAAACATGCTTTAATTATTTTCATTTGTTTTTGTTTCAGAACTCCATCCGACACAATCTGTCCCTCCATAGTCGCTTTGTGAAAGTCCAGAATGAAGGAACAGGGAAAAGCTCCTGGTGGATGGTCAACCCAGAAGGCGGGAAAGGTGGCAAAGCTCCCCGACGACGGGCTGTATCGATGGATAACAGCAAGTACATCAAAGGAGCCCGAGGACGTGCCACCAAGAAGAAAGCCTCGCTGCAGGCAGCTCAAGATGGCAGCTCAGAGAGTTCCTCGAGCCTCTCCAAATGGACAGGAAGTCCCACCTCCCGCAGCAGTGACGAGCTGGACGCCTGGACAGACTTCCGCTCCCGGACCAATTCCAACGCCAGCACACTCAGCGGTCGTCTGTCCCCAATCCTGGCCAACCTTGAGCTGGATGAGGTGCCTGACGACGACTCGCCTCTCTCCCCGATGCTGTACTCCAGCCCCAGCAGCATGTCCCCGTCCACGGGGCCCACAGGGCTCTCTGACCTGGCAGGTACCATGAACCTCAACGACGGGCTCTCTGACAACCTGATGGACGACCTTTTAGACAATATCAGCCTGACAGCATCCCAGCAGCCTCCTCCTGGAGAGGAAGACGACGGAGCCAACGGTCAGGGGACCTCAGTGTTTACCTTCAGCTGCTCAGGAAGCGGTCTGGGTAGCCCCTCTGGCAGCTATGGGCCTAACCCTCTTTTTAGCCCTCCGTCCATCACAAGCCTGCGGCAGTCGCCCATGCAGACCATCCAGGAGAACAAGCAGACCACCTTCTCCTGCATCCCGCACTTCAGTGACCACCAGACGCTGCAGGATCTGCTCAGCCTGGACTCCCACAGCCACAGCAACGTCCTGCTCACCCAGTCTGACCCGCTGATGTCGCAGGCCAGCACCGCCATTGCCCTGCAGAACTCCCGCCGAAACGCCATGCTGCTCCGCAAAGACCACATGTTGGTGAACCAAACCAGCGCAGGTCAGGCCCAAAGCTCTTCAGTGCCTGGTTGGCAAGCTGGCTTGTCAACCTCTGACGGCGACGCC
>NW_023339873.1:5777701-5783893 GCF_004916995.1 Morone saxatilis
GCCACAACGACACCAAGCAGCCGCACCTGAAGTCTCCCAGCAAGAACGCCTCTATGCAGCTCGGCTCTGGTTTGTCTGGCCAGGACCGCTTTCCTGCCGATCTGGACCTGGATGTGTTCAACGGCAGTCTTGAGTGTGACATGGACTCCATCATCCGCAATGAACTGATGGAAGCAGATTGCCTGGACCTTAGCTTCGACTCTTGCCTCACCTCTGCCCAGAACGGCAATAGGAATTCAGGAAGCTTCTCCAGCTCAAAACAGACCTCCCCTCACAGCTGGGTCCCAAGCTGAGAAGCTCTGTCGGAACTCAGCATGGCTTAAAAAAAAAAGAAGTTTGGGGGGAAATGTAATTGGGGTTCGTGGTGCAACTAGAGGAAAAGTATGTAAAAGTGTATTCATGTAGTATTTTTTCCCCCATTATTTTTAATGTGAGGCATTAAGTTTGGTACTGTATTCTAAGTGTCTGAGACACACTATGGTGTCTTCACAGAGGAGAAAAAAACGTCTTTAAAAAGATCAATGCCTGGGCGGTGTGAACAACAGTATTGACTGGAATTGAAGTACAGGACATTTTGTTAAAACTATATAAAAAGCATCAACTCGTGTTAGTCTCAGGGAATCACTCATACAGTATCACAAAGTGATACATGAAACTGACGATGAATTATGTTTTCACCCTGCTTTCTCTCCTCTTTCACACCCTTTCATACCTAAAAACCAACGTTTTTGCCAAACCAGCTGTCAGCCTGTTGAGAGTGACAGCCTGTTTACAGAAAAAAGCTGCAGAGAATGTTACATAATTACGTTCCAGTGGAGGATACTTGACAAGCTTTTTTTATGTTGTTTTATTTTCTACAGTTTCTTTGAGAGACGTAGCCTAAATGGACTAAAAGATTTAAAAACAAGTGTTAATGAAAAACTTTTTTTTTGTTTGTTTTTTTCCATTGATGCACAGAATCACGCACCAAATATCAATCTGTAGAGGTTAATATGTTATCAAGATGTGAACTGGTCTACATTGTGTGGTTTTTTTGTATGTAATGTTTTATTTTTATTTAGCGAATTTTACCCTGTGATTTTAGTGACATTACTGTGAATTCTGTTCCTTCTGAAGAGGTGCATTACTGAAGTCTTGATAATATGGTGTTTCTGCTGCGGATACCCTTTTCACCATCTCCACCTTCCTCCTCCTCCTCTTCCTCCCCCACTCGTACTGCAATATTGGAAGTACTGCTCAGTATACAGAGTTTAGGACAGAATTAAAGGACCGTGACATGATTTAGCTCTAGTTGACACCATTTACATTAGCAAACACTTAGAACTATTTGGATTAAAAGTAACCACCCTTAGAGACTCCACAGCACTCGACTACAATATTTTGTTAATTTGAAGGAGTTCTTGGTGCTATAAATAAGAAGATAGCAGGGAGTGGCTGCAGATGGAGCAGCATTAGTAGCCTCCCTTTGGTTATCAGCACTATAGCAGGTGCTTGGCAAAACAGCGTTTCCAACCCTGTGAGAGGAGGTCGTGTAGTATATTAGAGCCATTTTTTTTGCCATTTCAGAAAGAAACGACCACAGTATTTTAAATATTGCCAAAATATTTCTGCATTTAAATAAGTGGAAATAAGAGGATATACAGTGTATAAATATTAGGAACCAGTGCTATAAGGGCAAAAAAATAAACATCAGCACAGTTTTTGTAGGAACAGCAGGATGAACTTTTTTAGTTTTAGTTTACATTTTTATCAGCTGGAAACTGTCCATTTTCACTGAAATTGTCTTCTTGTTAAATTGAAATCTTATTTATTTTTATGCTTTTCCATATGACTTGTGGTAGAGCTGTGTAGAAGCACTTTTGTTTTAAAGGTCTGTTCGACATTTTGACCACCTCAATCGGGTATTGATCAGACTGACGAAGAACGGCAAATGGTGCCTGAAATAGTGCCCTCCATTAGCGTTGTTGACATTGAACTGAACTGACATGAATTGAATCCCATTTGCTTAATTTTTGATTTTACAAAAATCTATTCTATAACTGTGCTTCCAAATATGATTTTGGTAGCTTCACGAGGATGATTTTGTTTTAAAAATACAAGATACTGACTTGTTTTTTCTACATTCATTTTGAGTAACACTCACTGCCAATATTCAAACACCATTTCTTCCTATTGCTCCTACAAAAAAAGAAAAAAAGAAATCAAGTTGACATTGCCAGTTGTAATTCCAATTCCTATCTTGGTTGTATCAGAGATGGTGCATGTAAATAAAGCTTAAAGAACCACTGAAAACCTGAAGTTTATTTTTTTTATATTCCTTTTTTATTTTATTTCTTTCTCTAGAGGAATTGCACAGCTGCAGAATTGACTCTGCAGTCACCGCCGAGGTGATTTCCTATTGGATAATCACATCATAAACTAAGAACCAATCACACACTGTATCCAAGAAGAATGGATCCTCTGGGATTAAGTCATGGTTTCTGAATGCATGATTGCTTGAGGTATGTGCTGCTCAACAATTGGTTGGCTGTGTATAATCTCATATTTACATGCTGTGCTGTATATTGCAAATCACAGTTGAAGTGGTAGTATCCATAAAGCCCAAAAGAATTGGCATATTCTAACAAAGGAGGACTCGAGTGTAACGTTAGAGCCCTCTACAGATCAAATGCAGTCACTGTCTGGGTCCATATGAAGGACAGGAAATGGGAGAGGAAGCCTGGGCTGCATGGTTGGTCTCCATGGATACACCACAACAAGTAAGTGTGTGGAGGCAGAGATTTGGCAGGACTTAAGGAGGTGTATTTTATTTATTTTTTAATGTTTGGATTTCCCAGTTACTAAATGTGTTCCTCCTGAACCGAGAGAAAAGGTCTGCCATGTGTGACGTGTACAGAGTTCCCTCCTCTGTTAAAGTGGAGCAGATGGAGGCAGAGCTGTCGCATCAACTCTCAGCACTCAGGGTGGAAATTGAAGAGAATGGATTTCACCAAAGAAAAGGGCTCTCCAAATGCTACAGGTGTGGAAGCTTTGCTCACTGTTATGATTATTTCATGTTCTGTGTCAGATAACAGTTGAACATTAAACTCTCTAGATTGAAGTCCCCCTCCACTCAATAATGTATATGTTTTACTTCAGTTGGATGTTTGTCACTGTGCAGTTTGACACTAGAAGACTCACTTTAAATCAGATTTGTTTGTGACTCACAACTAGTCTAGAAGCCAACTGTCCAGTATGCAATTTACACAAGTGTATTCTTGTTATTTTGCAAAAAAATATCAGACAAATTATTATTCTAAGTAGATTATTTTTATATGTCTTAAATTATGTTTGAAGTGGGGCTTAAGTGTCTATTTTAAATGATCTAGATTGCCAAATAGATGGAACTTAAAGCCAGAAGATTTATTCTCTATGAAAACATGATTTACAAACAATAATTACAATTAAATGTGGAATATTTTACAGATTTTCAAAAGGCACCAGTTGTTATTAGTGTTATTTTGCAAATTCTTATTCTCAGTCAACAAACTTTTTAGGATGGGAATGTGTTTGTTGGTTGGTCAAACACTTTGGTTGGTCAAACACTTTGGTTCAGACTGTCTTAACTATATATATATACTATATATATTACAACTGGCAATGTCAACTTGATTTCTTTTTTTTTTTTTTGCTGTTTGGGCAAGAGCTTTTTCAAAATTAATTTCTAGGTTTGTTTCAGTTCTGTTCTCCCTCCGAAGGATATTTCCTTCTTCCGTGTGGAGAGGGAACAAGTGCTGAAGAGAGCGCTTCAGGTGAGGCTGAACATTTATATTTTATTTTAACAACGACAGTCAAAGGGCTACAGAAAATTGATTTGTCAATTTCTAGGTCATTAAAAACATCAGAGCCTCAGGATAAAGTGTAATGGTAACTTTAAAGAAGTTGATTTGGCTTTTTGTTTTACTCCTCTATCCTCCTGGCTGCAGGTGAGTGAAGCTTTGCCAATTCAGTCTCAGGCTGACGTCATGCAGAGAGAGCTGGATAGTTGCTTGAGTTTAGAGTACACTCCTGACAGTCTGCCTCCTCTGCTGCACCAGGTGAGGACAGTACCAACCCTCCAGACAACACAAGATCATAAAAAAGGCTTCACATGCAGCACAACACAATGGAAATGAGAGTCTTTTAAACCGATATTCTTTTTGTACATTTGTCTACAGTTCTATACTGACAGGTCATATCAATTGGCTCAGATCAAATATCTGCTCATGCTGAGATGGAGGAGATTCTGCCGCCACACCAGTGTCATTGAGAAGCTTTATCCTCATTACAAGGTGACAACTTCAGTCTAATTTTGGCCAGAGCTTCAAAATGACAGGAGGTTTTCTTCTGGTGGCTCGTCCTCATTACAGGTCGTTGAGATTCTTTATGTGTAAAGAAAGAAAATGTGACAAAGGGCAGTAAGCAAATCTTACTAATTACTGGTGATTTAGGAAAAAAATAAGACGCTTCTATAATACTTAATAATTACTGGATAATCTGGAAATTATTCTCTCAGTTGTTTGGTCTATAAAATATCAGTTTCCTAAAAGCACAAGGGGAAATCTCCAAATAGCTTTTCTTGTTGGACAAACCCCAAAATATACAGTTTGCTCTCATATAAGACAAAGAAAAACTGCTGCAATGTATGAATTTGGGGCATTTCTGCTAGAAAACAAGGCGATTATTTGAGTTTCAGAGTAATTGTTTGTCACTTAATGGATAAATGGTTTACTCTGCACAGAGATGATATGAAGAGGCCATATTGACATAGCATGACTTAGTATTCATAAAAATATACAAAAATAGTAGCAATATAAATTTTTGGCACTTTAATAATTGCACCAGTGGAAAGAAATCCAATTAATTCTTAATTCTTAATTAAAATACAACAAAGGCAGTTTTTTCTTCTGTCTCCTGGCTTCTATAAATATGAAAGTTGTGCTGGAATAACAAAAAGATTAATGACAAAGAACAAGCTTATCTGCTTGAAGTAAAGAAAACTGAACAGAACCTTCACTGCTACCTACAGCTTATATAAAGCTTTCATAGCTCTTTTGGCAAATATGTAAACATACTAAAATACATTTTTGCAGGATAATCTCTTATCTTTCTCTACCTTGACGGCTTTCTGGTCATTAATAATCTTTTGATCTGATTTCTAGCTTATTCGTCTTCACCAGATCACATCAGACCTTTTTCTCCCTTAGGATCAGGTGTCATATTTGACAAGTGAGTACGAGGATGCCGTTCAGAGAGCTCGCAGACTATCGGCGTGCAGAGAGAAGATCCTGACCGGCCGAGAAAACCCCTCAAACCTGCTCACTCAGGATGATGTGGTCATTTACCTGCGGTGGCTGGTCTGCCATCTGCGCTCTGCTCAGACCATTCACAACTTCCTCAGGGTAAAAATCCACAGACAGTCCAGAGAGGCCTTTGGTGTTTTATTTTAAAACTATTGATTTCCTTGTTTGACTCCATCTTTAACAGGTGCTGCACTACATACCAGCATGTGAAAGAAAAGAAAAAGAGCCACAGCAAAAGGTTTATGAGGAAACTTCACATAAGACTCAACATGTTGAGGGTGAGAGTCAAACCAGCAGCATCCTAAATGTTTAATAGATAATAAATAGATTCCAATAAAGATTCACCACCGTCATCAGAAATATAACATTATAACAGTAACAAAGTAGAATATTTTGTGGACATTTTTGGCTCATTATTAGAAGAAAAGTTGTGGTCTCACTAAAGTCATTAGGATTTATTGACAAAATAAACTCACCACCAATGGAAACTACAATTTCATGACTGGTAAAACTCGAGATCATGCGATATGTTCAAAAGCTCCAGAACAGCTGCTAAATGGACCTTTTGTGAGATTACTTTGTCAACTCTGGTTTCCAAGGTTAGGAATGAACTTTGAGGCTGAAAACTGTGATTTCTTTTCTGGAGTTTATCATGTGGACCAAACTTCATGGTGGTGATTGCCAGGAGTTTGATGGATCAACCAAACAGCATCTCCATTCATGAGTAAAACAACAAAATAAAGGGGGCCCGGTTAGCTCAGTCAGTAGAGCTGGCGACCAATATACGCAGCGGCCTGGGTTTGAGTCCGACCTGCGGCCCTTTGCTGCGTGTCATCCCCTCTCTCTCTCTACCCCCCTTTCCTGTCTATCT
>NW_023339873.1:5783993-5829948 GCF_004916995.1 Morone saxatilis
GATGCCGGCTATCTGGGGGAAGATCGAGTCGAGTCCGACCTGCGGCCCTTTGCTGCATATCGTCCCCTCTCTCTCTGCCCCCCTTTCCTGTCTCTCTGCAGCTATCTCTGTCAAATAAAGGCCAAAAAAATAATACTTTAAAAAATAAAAAATAATAACAACTCAATGATAGCTGTAGCTATAATACTATGCACTCCTGTAAAATGTATCCACACAGGCTGTTGAGAGGAGATTTCATAGTTTATCACTGAATACATTCAACTACAGGAATGGCTGCTGATGTCCCCCTGCACACTGTTAACCTGGAGGAGTTTCTACCTGAGCTGCAGACATTAATCTCTCACTTCCACCTGTCCTACGACGCTCGAAAACTCAGGACCACTGCAGACGAGATGGAGTTATTCAGCATGGTAATGGATAACTGAAACAACTTATACACAAAAGCCTTGCAATATTTACGACTGTGCACTTAAATGGCATCAGTCCAATGTATGTTATTAACGATGTGTCAATCTGAATCTGTCTCACCAGGTGTGGAGGGAGTTCAGAGCGATTTTCGGACATCAAGAGCATATGAAAACGTTTCCTCACTACGATGGTGCAGAGGTCAAACAGAGCCAGTGGGGGAGGAAGAGTGCAAGCCTGGCTCTGAAGAAGGAGGCCAACTGGATCCCCTTCATTCAGGTTAGAGTAAATTAACTGCAGTAAAATAGTCTCCACAAAGAGTTTTTGTAAGTCTGTAAGCCAGATGGTTTGGGGTTTGTTCAGGAGTGTACTGTGTTTCAAATGTAGTCAGTATTGCCCTGATGTATTGTTCAAGTATTTGGAACGACTTCTATTTGTGTGGTGGGAGGGACCGTAGATACTGACAGTTTGGATTCTGTCCTGTAGGTGAAGCCCAAACGGGATCCGTGGCAGCAGAAGCTCGTCACAAAGCTCAGGGAAAAGAAATCTGTTGATGAGCTGCTGAAGATGCACAGCAGGTTTCTTCAGGTAACAGCGACGTCTGCTCTGAATTAATCTTCTCTTTGTTCTGTTAGGTCTCTTGTTGTTTTAACTTTTCGAATGCAGGACAAGGCTGTGTATCAGAGACTGTGAATATAGGTTGTGTTCAGGTCTTCAAAGTTTAGATCTTAAATAATAATCTAAACTTTGAATTTTATTTATTATCCTCACGAAAATGAACAAAATGCTAAGATATAGGCCTACTGTGTATATTTTTTAAGTTTTCTTACTATCCTTAAAGTCAAGAAGGCCTTGCAACCCCCCGTGAAGTTTTGGCGACCCCTAGTGGGGGTCCTGACCTTCAGATTGGGACCCACTGCTCTAGGGTTCCCTTCAAGTGGAAAAAAACGGGATAACTTGCTCTCTAGTTATCCTTTAATCTCTAAGACTGCTGGATCGATGAGTCTTTTTAAAAAGTTATCTGTCACATGCAAATAAACCCCTGCTCATGAAGTTTCAGGTGTGAGTTGTTGTTTCTGTGCACCTCATCAGGTCCCCGATGTGCTCCATGTGACTGCGACTGTAAAAGAACAAGCTGCTCATGTTGGCGACTTACAAACTGGATCGAACTCCTCAGTCTCACACGGCAGTAAGACAAAACGACAAAACGTCTCCGAGATCTGGACGAATATTTACAGCGCCGCCTCTCTCACTCAGGCATGTGTCACCCAGTTTTCTGCTTAGAGAGGTGGAATAAATATAAAAAAACCTCTCAGCTCCCCTCTGCTGCCCCTGATGGAAGATATTATATTAAAAGTGACATTTGTCTTGTTAGGAAACACACGATCAGTCAGCCAGATCTAGCAGCAAAGGAGGCCACGATAAGAAGAGATTGAAGAGTCAAACCTCGAGTGCAACAAATGAAAGGTTTGTATTGAGCAGAGAATATTATTTTCAAGATGTCTACTGACGTACTGAAACAATGAGACAAAAAATTATTAAATTAAACAATTTCATAATGATTTTAGTGTTTTTAATGACGTACGAAAATGTCAAACATTAGCTGGTATTTGTTTGTCTAATGGGAATATTTTCAGCATTTGTCTGTTTAAATCATTGTATGTTTTATCTTTTTTGTCAGTTAGACTAAATAAGCAATTCCAAGCAAATATGTTTGGAATTTGTCATTATTTTCTGATATTTTATAGACTTGATAATCAAAAAATCATAAGTTAAATGAGCAACTTTGCTGTCTAACCATAATCCTGGTCTGCAGTTTGTTCTTTGTTGTCTCTCTGTTGAACAACACACACAAACACAAGAGAACTCTTTGCTCGCTCTATACAGCTACTCTTTCAAGGACAGCCTGCAGCTCTTGGGTCTGGATGATAGTTTAGAGGAAGGAACCTCAGATCCCATCGTAACCAGAGGTGCTTACCTGTCTCTGATTCACCTGCGTCATCTCAAACTCAGACAGCTCCAGGTGAGGCACATGGCAGAACAATATGATGGTTGTCTCGAAATCAACAACAATCTGGTTGGGAACATTTGTCTTAACTTTTTCCCGTCCGGCAGCGCATCTCTCTTGGGCTGCTGAACTACCTGCGCTCTGTGGAGAGGACTTTGACCTTTGACCTGGCAGGTCTGCAGCTGCAGGAAGGAGAGCTGTGCAGCACAGCGGAGGAAACAGGCTGGATGAATGCTGCCAGGGGAGGGAGAGGGGAGGCAGGAGGTCTCGGCTCGCTCCAGTATAGCCACAGCACTCCTGTTGACTGTAAGGTAAGAACATAAAGTATATGGCAGCTGTTCTTTTACTGGTGCGTCTATCTGCTATGCATTCATAGGAACAGCAATACTACTTCTTGTGCTTCATTATTTTCCTAAAGATTCACTAGATATGATTTGTATGCTGAACAGCAGTTTTATCCCAGAGTAGACCTGTTTACCTCACGGAAATCACTCTTGTTTCTTATTCATCAGAATATCTCGAGGAAATTTGGTGAAAGGAGCTACATTTTGTATAATATAATATAACCTTTAGTGAAACAGGAAAACATCATTAAGAAATCTCTTTTCAGGAGTGTCTTGGAAAAGAGCATAAAACAGGTTACACAAAATATGACTCAATCAGGATTAAACACAAATGTGATTATAAAACCATAATTTTTTTATACAATTAGATAAAAGATTTTCTCTTAGAAACAGTAGGTGTGGATTCAGATCCAGGTCCTGGTGCAGATGATTCATGGGCTACTGCATTTAGTCGACAGACGTAATATCTGGCACATTTATCCCATGATTTTCTATCACTGTGTGTTTTTAAGATAAAAAGTTGGATCCAAATGTGAACCATTTAAACTTTCTAAACATTTTCTATGATGGAAATAACACATGAAGGTATGAACATCACTCACCTTCTACTTAAATATAGAAAATGACACAAAACGGGTCACCTTAACCTCTGAACAGTGTAACTTTCATTAGATTTTAATCATGCCCTTTCTAACAGTTTATATTACTGAAAATAGTTTTACGATATTTTTTTCTGGTTATATTTTATGTGTATTCATTTTCATTGTTTTTCTAATCAGCGTTGGTTGATTAGATCCAATTTTTGCCATTTCCATGGTTTTATGGATGAAGAAAATGAATCTTGAGCCCACTTGGGGGTTGTTTGGTGTAATGCAATCACTCTGTGTCTGAGTAGGTAAATTTACAGACCGTGTGTTCTGGTATGAAGATTCAAACTTTTATGTATTATATGTCTTGGTTTGTCTTTGTCTTTGGTTCTATACATGTGTTTATGATCTCTGCTGTTCGCATGAATGCAGTATATGACGTCTTTTTATTCCAGGTCCATTGCTCAGAGTTTATGGAGTTTGCAGAGGTGGAGAACCTTCATGATTTCTACAGCGCAGAGGAACGGTTCGTCCACACTCAGGACCAGAGAGGGTTTTACATCGTGTACGACGCTGCGCTGAAGGACCTGGAGGAGCTGGAGAATGAGCTTCTTCTAGCCGGCTCACTCTTCATCCAGAGGAACAGGATGAAGAAAATGGGAAAAACTGAGAGAGCAGACGTCCACTCCTGGGCCGGGACAGAGGTCGACCGTGTTGCAGTGCTTCTTGACTTGTGGACATGTGAGACAGAGTTTCTGGAGAGCAAAGTGCAGGTAGAGTGACACAAATTGAGGACTATGAATGCGTTGATTTGCTTTCCACGTTTCTTTTTTGGCTGTCTTCTGATTTATGTACTTGCTTCATATGATACGTTACTTCTGTCTTTTCTGATAGATCAATAAATTGTGGCCTTTAAAACACTTCTATAATTGTATAGGGCCAGATTTCAGTTAATTGTACTGTCTGAGCTCTTATCTGGAATATTTAATGTTTAATTTCCCCGTTTTCCAAAGCCAGTCAAGTATATGGGTCTTTTCATGGCATTCTCTGTTGGTTTCTCCTTGTCCTCCAGCTCCTGAACTGTTACTATGAGGCCTACCAGCATGCAGCAGGGACTGAGGAGAGGTTTGCGTTGGCTCAAGTTATTACTGACATCATGCACAGTAGGCCACAACTGGACCTGAACCAGGATTACTTTGTTCAGGCCTACAGAGCTGAGATAGGCTGCCTGCAAAGCCACCGGCAGCTGATCAAAGACATTTTGGAGAATCAGGTGAAAACACAAAGTCTGCAATGGATTGTATTCACATGTGAATGTGCAGAATGGAAATGTATGAATACCTTTGTTTGAATTAGAGATTCAGCAAGTTAATTGATCAATTAGACAATCAAACAAAAAATGATCTGGAACTATTTTGATCAAATTAATCAATTCATCAAGGAGTTGCAAGTTGTGTGAAAATAAATATCTTATTTAAACCAGTTTTGAGCCACAATGTTTATATTTCAAGATACTTATATACTTTATTTAGTTTTGTCTTGTTATGTTATGTTATGCTATTTTACTGTAATCTATAGCTTTGATGTTGACTCATCAGATTGAAAAACAGCGGCAGTACCTCCGACACATCTGGAGAGACAGCCGCAAAGGCTCCATTCACAATTATGGCCTTCCACCTAACTACGTTCCCCAACATCTGGTCTCACTTGGAGGCAGCAGGCAAGTAAATACAGAAGTCTAACTACCCTGGAGGATTTTGGAATCCTCAAAAGTATATTTACCTTTCTTGTGTCGTGTTTGCAGCCCTGCGTTGATGAACATTTTCCTCCTGGAGGTTCATCCGTCCCTCTGCCTGGCTGCTGCAATCTATAACAGTTTAGTTCAGGCTCACACAGAGCTCTGTCAGCTGCACCGAGCCACAAGCATCACAGACAAACTCACCCTGCGACAGAAGCTCCTGCAGCAGGCCCTGCAGAGCTGGAACTGCCTGGCTTCACCCGGAGCCTCCTACAGCGCTCAGATACAGAAGGATGTAGGTCTTTCTGTCTTATGTTTCTCTTTAAATCAATTCACATAAAACAAAATAAAAAAAATAAGTCTAACCTCCTTTTGTCCACTGCCAGTTGTTTTCAGATGTGTTTTTTGAAGACCCGATTTTGGTCCAAAAGGTGGGGCTGTCTTTGGTAAGATCTGCAGAGGAGGAGGATGTGACACAGGGAAGAGGGAAACAACTGTTTGCTGTGGAAACTTTCTCCAAGCTGTTGGAGCTCGTCACCATCCGCCACCGTCTGCTGGAGTCGGCCTCAGAGACGGCACATCTGGCTCAGTTAAGATAACACTCACAACGGAGTAAAAGGGTAGCCGCAAACTGATCTGTGAATTATGGTTCGAAGATCATGAGATCAAAGATTTTATCCTAGAAAAAACCTAATAGCATCTTAAACTTCTCAAAATCTAAAATATATGTATATGTGTTTTATGGGCCCCCTGTTGGTTGCAGTTTGAAAATTATAATTAAATATTAAATATTTTCTCTGGGGTTTCAGGTGTTTAATTATATGTACTTAAACCATAATTATTAATTAATTCATTAATTAATATGTCCGTTAATACTGGAGAGATATATGGGATTATGAATGTGTATACACAAGTATACTGAAAGATAAACAGCTAGGCAGTCAGATCCTGTTTTAATTATTTTTTTAAAATAATTTCTATTCTCTGACTGTATATGATGGATATGTGAATAAAAAGCCATTTTTCAAAAGGCTTTTTACTTTTTGTCATTTTATCTGCCGTTTATTCCCAACATCATATCAGATTAAGAGCTGCTCAGGGGACAAGTTTACTTCCTAATGATTAATTATAATAATAATTGTATAATAATTCCATTTTGTCCACAATTTACATTAAGTTAAAGACATTTGACGTGTTAAATGACGGCAATAACATGAACTCTCATCAGTTTTCTGAGTAAAGACAAAAAGAGCCTCTCCCGTTTCCTTCCATGTAATTTCTGTAACCTGAACTTAAAGATGAGGCCATAGAGCATCAATATTTTGTCAGAAAAACTAAAAGATTAGTGTGAATTATGCGGGAGGTCAGAGGTCAATGATGAATTACTATTATTGGTTCAAATCAGCCACATCTTCCAACATCTAGCGTAAATGTCAAGAATTATTTGTAAATAGTCACGGAACATGTGACAAGAATGTGAAAGACTGTAACACTGAATAATTCTTCACAGGTTGTACAGAAGTGTGGCGTCGGAGCTCGGCTTCGATGACTTCCACCTCTATCTGAGGCCAGTGCAGTTTGAGGTTGCTGAACAGAAAGACAAAGCAGAGCAGAGGCCTGTTTTTATCACAGCCATACTGGAGGATGACAGCTCTGTGGACAGGTACATGTACCATTTGGACAGTATTGACACATCAATTATTAATAATCTAACAGCTCTTATATCAGTCAGTTCCTGTACCTGTAAAATGTTTTAATAAAAGATAGGATTTGTCTTCTTATCCAGGAATACTGTATGCATGTTTCCCCCTTTTAGCCCCGTCTCTCCTCATGCGCTCTATTATTTCAGCTTTTCTACACGAGCAGTGAAGTATGTTTGAAAAAGGAATTAAAGTGCACTCTCTGCTGCAGGTTCACCCCATCCCACCTGCCTCTGAGCATCCGGGAACTGGACGAGAACCAGATCGGGAAGTTCAGCTTCAGCTCAGAGGAGGCAGTTATTCATGTGTGTTAGAATTAAATTAAATGCTGGGGTTTATCAGCCAAAATCAGCCTATTTTTTGCCTACTGAATTTATCCCTTTTCTTATCTCTTCCCAGCTTGTGAACAAACAGAGTGTAGAAAACCTCCAGGTGACTCTGGCCTGCCAGGTTACACAGAAGAACGCTTTGATAAGTGCAGTGAAACTGGTTTGTCTTTGTCACTGGGCAGAGAGTGAGACATCTTCAGCTGAGGTGTGTATTGTTCAGTAAAGGAAAGTACATTTACTTACATACTCAGACTCACATATAAATACTTTTTACTCCACTAAATGTATTTGACAGCTGTAGTTTTTAGGTGCTTTTCAGGTTCAGATGATATGATATGCTTATAAAATATACTGTTTGGTTCCCAACCTGTTTTGGCCTGTGACACTTAAAGATGAACCAATAGACTTAAATACCTAACTGCATATTTAATTGACACACTAGCTCCCCCTCAACCAGCTACAACACTTATATGTTACATTTTGCTGGTAATACTTCTGACAAAAGTGTTTCTACCCGCTCGTTTAATTGATTTCAAGGGGAATCTGACCAAATCCGACCAGCTGGCGGGCATTAAAAATAAGTATACAGAAATAGCCAATCTTCTTGCTGAAGGTCTTGTTTGTTTCATATAGAGGCATCAGTATTAAATTAAGACTGTTTTATAACCAGTTAAAAAGTTCTATTCATGCTTTTAACAAAAATACAAAGCTGTTCTGTTTTCCAATTTACTCTCAGAGGGAAGCAGCCTTTCATTCTAATGAAGATGTAGAATTTGACTCCAAACGTGGGAGCGACACCAACAAGCTGCAGCAAAAATCTAACTCTTCACCCTCCAAAGGTTCAGCAAGAACTCCCACCACGACCAAGGAGAGGTAATTTTCCCCACTTGAAGAACCAATTACACTGGCGATGATTAACAGGGCTTTTGTGCCGGCTCTTTATTAAACAGAATCTTGTTTGTTACTCCAGGCTGATGGAAGCATTTGTGTCCATCCAGCTGGAAAAAGTGGGCCTGCGTGACGAGATGCTGAATTCATTTATGAAGAAGAAACAGGCCGTGGGGGGTCTTATGAAAACTCCAGTGAGTTGGACACAGTGGTAGATAATTCTCAGACGGCTGAGCAGGATGATAAATGTAATTGGCTGCCCATGAAGTAAAATTAATTTCTCTCACACCGCAGGAGGAGGCTGCGAAGATCAAAAGGAGGCTCATAATCGACTTTCTCGAGAAGTATGTCCACAAAAACATCTGCATTCCTTTTGTTACAGGACAATAGCCCTGCTGAGTTTTTCTCTCACTCTACATGAGAGCATGTTGGAGGTAAATACTGTGTCAAACTGTTTTTTCCACAGATTCACCACACAGATATCTCAGTACTGTGTGAGAGCGCAGATTGTTGCATATTACTACCATCTATCCTTCATTTTGGACGACAACCCCTCCATCTGTCAGTCGCACTTCGTGATTGGGCAAGCCGCAAAGCCCAGAGTTAATCTGGA
This sequence comes from Morone saxatilis, assembly GCF_004916995.1. NCBI lineage: Eukaryota > Metazoa > Chordata > Actinopteri > Moronidae > Morone > Morone saxatilis. The sequence goes on from NW_023339873.1 coordinate 5,792,606, forward strand.
TTCAGGAGCTGACCGTTGCCCTGACCCCAGGTACAACCAACTTATCTGTATTATTAATGTGCAAAATAGAAGAATAATTGCATGCAAATCACATGCAGGAACTGCGCATGCATACTGACTCTAAATCACAAATTATGTTTAAAGAGACAACATTTCTATCAGATTGTTTCCAGGTTAAAATGTTTGAAAAAAGTCTTATGATGAACTCCCTATTTGAAGAAACACTATAAAAATGCATATATAACCTATGGAAGCCTATTGCTGCCATACCAGTAAATGAAGATGAATCAGTTATAATATATCATATTATAACATAAAAAGTTTATTGTTATAGACTGATCACGTTGAGAATATATTAATCATGTTATAACATGAAACGTTAAGCACTATATAAGATAAAGACTATATTACCTTACTTTAATACTGTAACAAGACAAATGTTTTTATATAAAGTGATAAGTTTGTCACTCTGTGACACTGATCCATTTGTCTTTTTCTCTCATAAATCAAAAAAAAAATAACCCAATAACACTCCACACATGTTCATAATATATATTGAATTTATGTTATGCAAAATAACTCTAAATGTGGAAAAAGGGTGAAGAGTGGTTAGATGGTGTGTATATATATGTTGAGTCAGTGTGTCAAAAGCATAAAAAACCTGAGAGGCTGATCAAACCTTCCTCCCTAATAGGAGCTCCCAGTGTCGGCCGCAGCAGCTGTTGTCTGCAGACGGCAAAACTCTCCTCAACTTGTGGTTCGTCCCCCACTTCTCTCAAGTGCTTCACATGTTCAAGACACTGGATGTTTTGGTGAGATGCTTAAACACACCGTTGAGACTGTTAATACAGCAGCACAACACACGATAAGAGTGAGTGAAATGTTGAATGAAGTGTTGCAGGGAGCTGGTAGATCAGTGTTTATTATTAGTTATAAACTACATGAGTGTCTTTAATTCACTTTTCACTTTTTAGGGTCTAATGTGGAATTTATTTTTTAGTGTTTGTCAATAATTTGCTCCTCTGATGTTTCAACAGGAATGTGCTACAGCTCTCCATCACACTCTGCAGATAGTTTCAGCTCTTCATGACATCATTTATTACCTGGTTAGTTTTTCCAGACTGGGAAACACAGAAGACTCCCGCAGGAGAGGACAGGATGCACCCAGCTCACTAGCAGCTGACTGGGGAGGCACTGAAGGCATTGGTAGGTGGATCTCATAAACAAAACACCTGATAATATGTAAGTGTTAGCACGTATAGTAAAAAAAATAATAAAAATGATGCACAAAACAGCTTCAGTAGGCTATTTCCATTTGATGTAATGTAGCAGTCATATTGTCCTGGGTTTGAATGTTTTACTTTGTGAGCCTCAAATAGCCTCAGTCAAGGGTTGGAACAAGCTGATTCAGGCAGGTTTCTATAGTTAGGAAACATTCAAAGAAGCTGTTACATAATTAATTGACAGGGAACATACAAGGTTGTGTTGTGTCTGGAGTGTGAACAAAGCCAAAATGTATGAGCAAGATATTTTACAGACAGCTTTCATGGTCAGTTAAGAACATCTGTTGAATCTTAACTTGTTTAGTATCTAATAAAAGACCAATATAAACCTGTATGTTGACAATCAATCACAGTAACCACGTTACATGCATGTGTCGTCCTCTCTGGGTGGTGTACAGGAGCAGAGCTGCTGGAGATCCAGCGTCAGGTCGACCGTCTGTCTGATCCCAGCAGCCCAGAGTCTGTCGGCCGTCTGCTGCAGCTGCGCAGGCAGGTCCTCCTGCTGCAGTTTGATACTGCTGTCAGAAACCTCATCAGGTCTGTAAATCTGAGGAGTAAAAACTCTTCATCATGGAGTTAAAATTTTCCCCACTAATCCTTCACAAAAAGATATTTTCTTTTCAGTCAGGCCACTTAACAACAATCTTTGGTAAAACTAAAAAGGAGTATTGGTGCATTTACATGAATTCCAACAGATGGTAGACAGCAAATTGGAAGTCATGTTAGTGGATGAGAGCAGGATGGTAAAAGTAGGTGAGGACAGGAGAGAATACCAGTACAATAACAGTAGACGCAATGCCGTTCCCTGTTTTTTTTTGTTTTTCCCGTGCTGTCCAGAAGGTGCTGAATGCAGCATTTAGCCCTTCACTTTAGCAGTTAATTCATATTGTCCCAATTTCTTCTTGCTTAAGGCAACTTTCAATTACCTGACTGATCTTTCTACAAGACCTAGTAGAGACAAATTAGTGGTAAAAACTATTATAAAATCGTTGTTTGGTCAGTTTAAACACATGATATTACATAAAATGTAATACTGTTGTTGTGTCCTGCTGACATGTTATTGCTGCCTGTCATTCCACATCTCACTCCCTACGTCATCTCTTGATGATCTGTATCTAATAATTTTATCAAAGATTTAATAAAAACCCTCTCTGTCGTGTTTGTCTTGTGTTCAGGGAGGTGTTCCTCTCCTCTGGTGATGTTGCCTCCTACAAGACTGTGAGTGACAACATGGCGACTGCCCTCCCCCTGCTGAGTGACAGTAACCGGACTGACGTGTTCAGTCTCACGCTGCCTGTTCCTCGACCTCTAGAGACACGAGGATGTCAGGTTGGTTCAGCTACGTGACGCCAGTGGACAAATATCATATCAGTTTCAAGTGTAATACTACATGTCAAGATGAAAGGGAAATGTTATTATATTTTTTATTTGTCTCATGTCGTCTTTTCCCTGCAGGCACAAAGGATGTATCCATGGAGATGTTTCATAGCCTGGCATGGGTTGTTCCCTTTGCATGTTTGGGACGTCACTCCCATCGAACACTGCATGCAGGTTCAACATCTAATATGTTTCATCCTTTTAATGGTGTGGCCTAAGGGTGGGAATGTAAGATTTCTCCATAGACCACATGCCATGTAATGACATTTGAAGAAAGTATTCTTAGTTCCCAAACGATGATACCTAATGACTCCCTCCAGCACTATCATCGGGACAGTGCGCAATATCAAATTGTAGCACACAGATTGCTTTGAACACATAATCATGCTCCCTACATGATGAACCCCTCAGGAGAAATTGTTAACATTTCATTATCTAACACAGTGGTTACCCCCGTGTACCCCCTCCAAGTACAAAACATGTTCGGTAGGAAAAAAAAAGGCAATATAAAGATGTAGGCTACAATACAGCGGTGCACTATCACAGTCTTATTCATTAAGAAGAACACCGATTTTTTTGCAGGATGCAATAACACTAAAACAGCGTTGTAGTTGCACTGAACTGCGTCTTTTTGATGTGTGGCACTTAAAATTTAATGAAAAACACGAGCTTGTGTCGTACTGAGGATCTTTCCTTATTCTCGGTGGCAACTACAATTCTTTTTCAGAGGTCTTACGGCAGTTAAAGATAGCTTTGTGTAAGAATATTTTGTATAAAATGTGGTTTATGTAGCATTTACATTTAACTTATAGTATAATTATTTTAGGAATTATGCATGAGTTTGCAATGACCATTTAAAAAATGTTGTCATGTCACTGCAGTACTCCAAAGTACCCCTAGGGGTACATGTACACCGATTTGAGAAACACTGATCTACTTGATTGGCTTGCTGAGCACATTCAAACTCATGTAATCTCTCTTTTACATCACCTTCAGGACAAATTTTACATTTTAAACCACTACAGACGAGGCTAACGGCAACAATATTTTGGTTCTCAAATTGATTTCACTTCAAATGACTGTATGTGTTACTTTAAATGTTGAGCTGCATCCATTAAAAGGTGAATTAGAAAGAAGAAAAATTTACTATCTATTTTTATGGAGATATAAATAAACAGATCATTCAGAGTGGTTGTGTTTGTCTGCAGCTGTGCCTGAGCGGTCTGAGTGATCGCAGCCGACTCCAGGCCAACGCAGCGATCCTCGGCGTGTCGCTGCTCATGGAGGACGTCCTAAACAGTGGAAGAGAGGCAGAGCCTGTTCGTCTCCATGGCAACAGAGATGACCTTCTGCACGATGGAAAACCTAATGAGGTAAAAGTTGGCAATTGATCACTAATCAGGCAAAAAAGAAAGCTTGGATCTGTGAATTAATTCCTTTAATGTATCAAAGAGGCCTCACACACTATGTTCTGTCTTTGTTTTAGGGGGATAAACTCAGCTTTGGAGCTGAAGAAGAGGAAAAGACTTGTGACTCCACGGCTCCTCTTCAGGGTCCGATCAGAGTCCAGTCTGTGCTGAAAGGTTTCCTCCTGCTGACGAAGCAGCTGCAGGTGTTCAAGGAGAGCTGGGCCCGAAGACGTCTGGGTGCTCAAATGTTCAGAACGCCCAGTTTGTATCAACAGTTTGTGAAACTCTACAGGTACTGTGGTTCAGAGACAGCGAGGATTGTGTTACATTCACACAGGTTTGTTTAGCTTTTGTCGATAAATATCAGCCAGTCAGCGTTACTGTATCCACAACCAAGATAACACACTGTAAAAACCTTCCTTATTTCATTTATTAATCAGTGGCAGTGGCTGCTTCAGTGTAACATTATTCCTTTACTTTGTAATGAAAATAGTCAAAGGTACTGAATATTGTTACAAAACAGTTTAACAGTGCATGATAAAACAATCTCACCATGAGGTCCATTAAGTGGCTGTTCTGAAGCTTTCAATCATATCACATTTCTTCATTAGCTGATTGCTTGCACACTTCAAATGCAATTTAATGTCAACTGGGAAATCTCTGGGAAAAGATCATATGATATGATTTAAAGCTCCAGAACAGCTACTAAAAAACAACAAAATTGTGGGTAAGAAATGATTTAAAATACACAGTTTGAGCCCATATTTAAATTGGCTGTACTCTCTTTACAGAGATGAAATCTTTTACCCCAGCATGAGAGCTCTGGCTCAACAAATGGGTAAAGAGCGGGACTATGAGGTCTTACTTTCTGGCAGCCAGTCTCTCCTGCCCCCGCCTGGAGCTTCCGAGGTTGACGTGAAAGCCTGGCAGGTACAGTACGACTACTAACCGCATTACTATCTTGTGTTTCTGTACCTTGTAAAATATATTGCCTCCCTCTCAGCTTCACAAGCTGCTGGAGAGCACCGAGTGTGACATGATCAGTGAGGTGCAGAGGAAGATTAACAGAGAGCTGACCCTGGTGGTTTCAGAGCGAACTCGACAGGACACAGGCCTCCCTACAGGTGCCCAGAAATACACAAAATCTATCTTTTAATAAAAAAGAGAAAAGTATAGAATTGAAATGACAGTGAAAATATTCTGTGTGTGGTCAGAGCTGTGGAGGAAAGCCCCACTGAAGTACAGTTTGTCTCCTGAGCGGCCGCATATTGTGGAGACGTTCATCCAACAGCTGATGGAGGGAAGTGAAGACGCTGAGGGACAGGTACATGGGGTGACATGTCAAATTCAAGGTATTTTTTAGGGGCTTTTTATGCCTTTATTTGATAGGACAGGTGAAGGACAGGCAGAATTAGAGAGGGGGGTTATGCTCTAATTGATCTGCTTTATTGATTGTAACTGTAACCTTTATATATTTTCATTCAGTGCTTTACTGTGTGCCACAATAATGTCATGTTCTTGAGTTCAATATTTTCATTTTGACGCTTTTCCAAGCAAAAATGTATTATTTGTGATTAAATCAGCATATATTTCTGCCACCCCTTAAAGTCTCCATGCCCTTTTGCCACCTCATGAATATTTCTCTAGATCCGCCTCCTGTACGATGACTTATGATATCAGGGTAGTAAAAAGAGCATTAGTGTCTGTGCGTCCATGCTGAGTAATAAACCTGCTGAGTGTCTCTTGTTTCAGCTGAGGGTCTCTCAGGATCACCTCCAGCAGTGTCTCACTCACCTCGGCTGTTCTCTGATGGAGCGAGAGCGTCAGAGCTTCCTGCTTTACTCTCAGTTTTATGAACAGATCCTGCAGCAGGAGACTCAGCTCCTGCGTCAGAGAGAGCAGGTACACGTGGGCATTATTATTACATTTTTATAGCTTCATGGCTTCATGAGTGTATTGTAACATTATAACATTTTGTATGATTTTATTGTGAGCTCATCCTCTTTTTTATTTTTAACTGCAGGATTTTAAGAATCTTAAGGACTCTCCGTCCAGCAGCTCTCACAAAGAGGTAAACACTGCAATTACAAATGACTTTGTGGGTCATATGAAAAATCATGTGAGATAACGTGACTTAAATCCATATCTTTTGGATTTCATGTGGGATTTCCAGCTCAACAGACGCAGCTGGGAAATGAAGAGTATTCAAATGGACTTTAAGATTTTTTAGCAGTAGGACTTGAGAAATTGAACAGTTAGTCCAGAGGGAACTAACTCATAAAGTGTCTGGATCTCCCCAAATATTAGATGTATTATCATGAAATCTTGAACAGTATTTGGACAATGCCTCATCAATAAAAAAAATATTTTATATGTACTGTAGGTAGCTTTTATATATTTATTTTTTTCTGTTTTTCTGTTCCCACTCTTTATAAAAAAAATCCTTTTTTAAGACCTTTCCAGGATTTTTTATTGACAATACAGCACAGCTCCCAAAGGGCCATATCATTTACTGTCAGGCTCATTTCTTTTTTAATAATGCAAGGTTCATGTTAAAATCTCTCAGGTTGATAACATGTAGGTGGTCTTTCTGCTGTGCTCTCTGGCAAATTACAGTTTACAACAGTTTTCCCCTAACCATAACATTATAGCCACAGCCCATAAGTAACAGTTTAAATCAAGTAGAATTTATCTTCTGCCACAGAAAATTTGGCGAGATGAGTGAGGAGCTACAATAAAATTTTAAATTGCAGGTTGACTGGAAAACTAGTCTCTAAATGTCCATGTTTTCAAGGTTTTACAGGACGCGTAGGAACCCTGATTATTGCATGTCATGAAATCTAGAGCTGCTTTAATGATATAACAGGGAAATAAAATACTAAAATCAGAATCAGTTTTATTGCGAACTAGATTTTCACATAGTGAACTTGCCTTTGTATTTTGGTGCTCAACAGTAATCATAGGAAGAAAAAAGATATAAGAAAAAAGAAAAAGTACTGAAAAAGATGAGAGGCCTAATAGAAAGCTTTACAGCGTTTAAAATAAAGAGGAATGAATGTGCAAAAGTTCACAGAATAAAGTACAAAGAATATGTGCAATAATAATAATAATAAACGTTACATTAACACATTAAATCAGATGTGAGAGACTTTGTAATGACTTTGGTGATCCCAGCATTCTCCTTATCCAACACTTTACGACCTCTAAAACTTCCTGTATCACCGAATTCTTGCCAGCCTCAGCAGCACTTGTTTGACTTGATCTCAGTGTTTCTGTGCCGTGTTACTGTCCGACAGGTGGGTGCTGTTTGTCGTGGGATGATGTTGGAGATCTCAGCGCTGCAGGCCCAGGTTGCTCACCTGGAAGAAGAGAAGAGAAATCTAGAGGAGAAACTCAGTCTCAGATTCAGAGAACGCTATGACCCTTTGGTCCGACACCTCTTCTCCTCCTGCGTCCAGCTAAAGGTGAGATTTGTTTTTCCTGATTCTTTTGTCCAACGTATGTCTATTTATTTGTTGAAACCCCCCTTTTTTTTAACCAAACTCATCTTCAAATTTAGAGGTTTGTGCACCTCTGACTGATTTCTAGTGTTTCTAGTATTAAATTGTAGTTAAGCAGCATTAATTGTCCAATTTCCAAGTTTCAGATGCTCGCTTTTTGACCTTTAATCATCCTTTGTTTGAATCTCAGGCCAGGCTTGATGAGTACCACCGGCAGATGGAGCAGGATGTGAGTGAGATGGTGAACAGAATAAGAGGCGAAGGAGTGGACAGAATTATTAAACTCAAGAAGACGTACGGCTGCACCAAAGACAATGATGGACTCACAGTCACGCAGTTAAAGGTACAGGAAGGAAGATAGCGCCAGAATCTAGACTTAGAAAATAAAAGAGATGTGTAAAGTGCAGTAGCGTATCAATCCTTTGTTGAGGAAAACAAAAACACTGCATTATTTCATTCAAGAACAGACTACACTGATGAATTACATATACATAAACGTACCGGTGTGTCCTACCTGTTCTGTTAGAAAGAAGAAGTCCATGAGTTGCACCTGGAGAACAGCCGGCTGACTTCTCTGCTCTGTAAACTGAAGGCTCTGAGCAGCTGGAGGCAGCTGGTCGACCAGGAGAAACTTCACCGACAGCTGCTTCAAACTCAGCAGGTCAGCAAACCAAATATTCAATACTCTCAAATCCAATTTATCCCCCCGCAGCGACAGCAAAGCAGACACACAAACAAACACCATGAGTCAAAAAGCTTGTGTTTTCCTGTCTGTGTCTACACCCACTTATCTAGTTAGTTTTGACCAAGTGGCAACTTGAGTGGCTTTGAGTGACAGGTGGCTGTTTTCAGTAACTTCAGTAGCGTTATTCAGCTGCACCTGTGCTCCATGGCTTTGCCCATTTTTGGATTAGCTGGTAGGTAGTAAACACACTGAGTTTCACAACAGTTCTTTGGAAACATAGGGGTGACGTCACAGAGACTATGTTTATATTTAATTATACAGTGTATGGTCTTGACCTGTTTTATTTAGTTTAATATATGATATGTCAAAAGCATCATTGAATACATTTAAATAAACTTAATTGGTTAAATCAAGCTTTATATTTTCCCTTTATTTTTGAAATCAGTTAAGAAAGTAAATTAACTTTGCTCTCTCTTTTCCTTTTTACCAGATCTTTTCATTAAAATTCCCCCCCTTGTTTCTTGTATGTTGATAAGAAAAGTGTGCATAAAACCTTACTTTTTTATTAATTTATTTAACAGATTTGAGGTGAAGGACAATATATAAATTATCTTCTTTTCTTTCTTTTTTTACACTTTTTAAATTGCGATATTTGTCAGTCCTGTATGTCCAAACTCCAAACTCCTTTATGTTTATGTGACGTTTTTTGTATTTATTTTACTGCCATATGTTTATCATGAAACTCTGTTGAAACCCTGTTTGGGAAAGCAAACGTAGAATCACAGTATCACATTATTCATGTTGTCCAGAGGGAGATTACCTGTCGCACCGACGCTCTCAGGGTGAAGATGACGTCTGAGGAGGAGGTGGTTTTCCTGCAGGAGGAGCTGGAGGCCGTGAGGAAGGTGTTGACCCGCTGTCAGGCCGAGTGCAGCAGCACCAAGAAGCTGCTCAGCAGGAAGGTACATCGAGTCTCATCCACACTTCGACTACCCAAACATCAACAGCGACTGTAGAGAAAAACTTAAACATTTATATTAAACTCTATTTCACCTGACAGTCATTCATCTAATCTTGCTTGCATAATGAGTATAAATCTTATATAAATGTATTAATTCACAGATGGTTTACATATATAGTATGACATGAACTTTAATAACTATAATAATCTTACATCTTAACTTAATGAGATTAGTATATACTTATTCATAATTCCATAAGCTTATAAGTATGTGTCTTCAAATTATTCTAACTTTAAAGGTGAAATCCTTTTCTTTCTGTGATTTGACTAGTTAGGATGTTTAAAGCATTAACTCAAAGGAAATCTGTGGCTTTGGGGACACTTTTTGGTGCAACAGTTATCAGGAAGGCTATCTTTAACGTGCACCTAGAACCTTTATCTTAAAGATTAGATTCGATTACTTTTCTGTCAAGTGACTGATTATAACAGCTCTAGTCAGGTCAAAGTTAAAGTAGAAAATGTTGTAGATTTGCTGTGTTTGAAGTATTTCTATGATCACATATCACAGCCTGTATTGTATTTATGATTGTAGCTAGTAACTACAGTAGCACATTATTTGATTTCTAGTGGCTGAGGACTTTATTTAGGCTTCCACATCCTTCCTAACTCTTAACTATACTAGTTACTATCTTAACTAAGTATCACATTCTGCTCCTATAGACTTACATTCATGTAAAACTCTATAATGAAGTTTTAAATGTCAAACCCTGGGGGCGTAGAAACTACAGAGCTGCCAAGTGCATCCTGGATGAATTCATTAAATACCCGCTGATACACAGACAGAGGAGCTCCAGGTGTCCAGGCATCAGTCTGCACAGGAGGCCCGCAGCAGGCAGGAGCTGGACAGCTATCGAGTGCAGAGCCTGGAACAAATGAGAGCCGACATGGAGGACAGAGAGAGGCAGCTCAGGGCGCTCAGCGAGCAGCTGGACAGAGGTAGCAGGATGAACCAGCTACACCGACAGCGCAGCGCCAAAGAGATCCGACAGGTCTGTAAATGATCTTCATTAGACTAATATGTGTGTGTGTGTGTGTGTGTGTGCGCACTGTGCAGATACTTACTTCTGCTGTCAGACTAATATAAAAGTTGTCCTGTGAAAACCATGTGTTGTATCTCTGTAATTCTAACTCTTTATTATATAACAAAAAATGCCCCTTTTCAGGTTTGTGACAATACATTTTTCAGATAATCCAAATGGGTTTTTATTGTTTTTTGGCTTAAGAAGGAAAAATCTTGTCTCAACCCATCAGAAAAGTTTTAAAATCATCACAATTCCCAACACTAGAATTTCACTGGATGGCAATGATACACAATTACCTGTGTTCTTGTTTAGGTCTATGTATTTTTTAAAGTCACATGAAGAAAATGCTGGATTACTTTCGTGTTTTAGTGCCTGAAGTAAAGATCATAATCATTTTAAGTTGATTTTTTTATTACATATTTTTAGAAAAGCAACATTTGGGAACCATTTCAAAGTTTCTCTCACACTGAATTACATAAACAACAAAAAAATACTTTGGAGCTTTTAATGCTCAAACATAAGTTCTCATTTCAAGGTTTAGCATCTGCAGCCACGTGAGGCTGCACTTAGACACAGTGGTGCTCTTAGCTAAATGTTATTTCTATATCTAAATGCTAATATTTAGCAGGTATGTTTACCATGTTCACCATCTTAGTTTAGCGTTTGACCTTTTTCACAGCAGCCATTTTGAGATGAAATAGTAGGGTAAACACTGGTGTTAGCAATAATACTATTTAAGTTCTGTTCATTGGTTGCTGCTATTGTGCATGTTGGCTCGTTGGAAAGTCTCTGCTACACTAAATGTAACAAAACATGAATTACTATCATTGGTAATGTCTGTGTTTACCCGACTATTTCACATCAAAATAGCTGCTGTGAAAAAGGACTATTCATCCTGAGGAAAACATGAATGTGTGCGCCAAATTTCAAGGCAATATTACACTTTACAAACGTCAGCCTCATGGTGGCGCTGGAGGAAGTCAGTAAGATTCCTCCTCTGGAAATGTACGAACTTTCAAGGCAACCCGTGACTGACATTACAAACCATAAAACCACAAGAAAACCTCAACTTTAAGGTAAAATAATGAGAGATTCTTCATATTTCCTGGGTGTAGGTGAGGGGACGGCTACAGCAAGAGCTCAGCCTCAAACAAGAAGCCTTTCAGCAGGTGGACAAACTGCAGAACCAGGTGAACGACATGGAAGCAGCTTTGTCCCGATGCACCACTACGACAGGTACACACCAACAGAGATAAACAGTACGATGGATACCGGCCAATTCCTTCAGGTTAACTGTGTTTCATCAGAGTTTTTTCCATTTGTTTCAAATAATTTCACATGACATTTCACTCCCAATTCCATCACAGGCCAAAGCAGGGCTTATTACACGCTGTCAGTGAGCAGATTGAGTGCTAGAAGTCCCTCAGCAGGTACCGTACCCACCTTACCTTCATCTCAGAGCAGTGATAATCTGCAACACACACAAAAAAAATCATATCTTGCGAGTTATACTTTGATTTCTACCTGCTCATGCGGTTCAGGAGTAAAATTAAAGCCATCATGTTATCCAGATACTCATAGCGTTTTCTGATGACATTTTAAATTCCATTATAAATCGTATTTTGGGAGGTTTAAAGCTCAGTCTTTGTTCTATTTCTGTCTCAGGTCCACGCAGGGCCAGTCAGCAGCAGTCCACCCTACAGCTTGGCAGCCTCACAAACTACGGCACACTTCAGGACAGCGCGACAGAGCCAAGACACCAGAGAGCAGAAACAGCCAGGAGCCGCTCTGATACAAGAATAGACCGACCGAAAGCAGTGAGTGAGCCCGAGAAGCACAGTGGAGTGCGTTTCAACATGTTCAACTAAAGCTTAAACTCCTGAAAGTGCTGTAAGATGATAAAGTATGGGGAAAAGTTCATTTTTGTAAACAGTTGACAAAAAAAATCTCACAACAAGATCCACTGTTTTGGAGTTTAAATCATATATCAGGATATGTTTTGTCTAGTTGACACAGAATTATTAATTTCAGTTTAAATATTGAAATTCATTGTTTTTTTTCAGTTTTGACACTACCAGAACCTTGAAATCTCACTGAAAACTGAAGCGTAAAAACTACAATTCACTGTTTTATGTTGGGTTGTGCGCCAGGCTATTTCTTTGCCGTGCACTGTAGCTTCATGGAGACTTTACTGGTTGCCAGGCAACTGCACAGAGCCAAGAAGTAGTCGGGCACATAACCGGCTTGTGTTTTTGTAGGAGACATAATGTGTTAATTATGAACTTTTTGGTGCTGGTATTTGGATTGTGTTACCTTTGGACAGAGCCAGGCTGGATGTTTGCCTCCCTATTTCCAGTCTTAAGGCTAAACTAAGCTAACCTGCTGCGGGCTGTAAGGTTCATATTCACTGTACAGGCATGAGTGGTATCAATATTCTCACCTAACCCTCCACCAGAAAGTGAAAAAAAGAACATATCCCAAAACCTTTTCTTTATGTGAAGTGTTTTTGTCAACTGGTGTTTCCAACATCAAGAATGAATCACAACCTGTTTTATAAGATAAATGTAAACTAATGTTCATTTCTCATCAATAGTAATATGATCAAGAGTGATGTTACACTGTCCTTGGATGAATACACAATCAACATTCGAATCAGCCTTTGTTGTTCTTTCAGGATCCGACTCGGCTGCGTGTCCTGACTGCTGAGACGACTCTACCAGACCTGTGAGATTTACCCGATGGTATTTTGTTAAGCAACACCCACTTGTTAAAAGTTAGCTGCTGTTTGACATTCAGGGTGCTCTCTGGTTCTGTCTGCAGCTGTGTGTGGACCAAATCGTATCTGTTATTTTCAGAGCTAAAACATAAACCTAAGTGAGGGTTTGGCTCATTTTCATTCATCATGGCATTTTATTATCCAGTTTATTTTAGATCATCATGTACTGTGCATGTCTTCCCTTCCAAAAGTGCAGTACCTTTACACTGCTTCCATATTTCAGCCCCCTAGACACTTTTTCTTCATGTAAAATGCATACATGCTATAATACTTTCTATCAATTGACAATAAAATGTTGTATTCAGTTTTAATAAAACACCACATTGTGTCAGTCCATGATTTTGATCAAGGAATATTTACTGCTGACCCCTTCCCAAAGCCCATTATAGGTCTTCAGATTCAGATTATTTCACTTAAAGAAGCTCCATCATTCAAGACATGAAGTTTTGCTGTCAAACAGCAAACTGTAACCAGCTTTTTGCAAATTAGAACTAGTCTCATATGAGCTTATTGCAGATATATTGGTGTTAGTACATTAAAGTTTTTTAACTGTAAAATGGTCCACTTAGTTCATATCTCGGTAACGGTTCTTAAAACAAAAACAAATTTAAAGGATCCTCATCAAAAATATTTGTGAATGTGTTTACTGGTATGTAAAACATGAATATTAGGCAATATAATATCGTTATCATGTTTTTGTAACTCTGTAACCAATATCTATAATTATTGGCTTCTTATTGCTGCTGCTGCATATTATTTATCTTGCAGTAGTTGCAAGAACATGTTTGTGAAATGTATTGCTATTTAGTAAGAGACTCAAATCTTAGTTTTCCAGAAGAAAACAACACCTTTAACTAGTTAAAAAAAGAAGGCCCCACTTAGACTATTAATGTAAGAAAATAAAAATTTGCAGTAAAACTAAATAAGTAAGTTAAAATATTCGTACTCCATTATGATAGGACATGTATAATAATATATAATAGTTTTATTCATCCATTATTAATGTGCACTGTAGCAGCAGTTTGAGTTTGGATCCGGGAAACACTCAGCTCTCCTGCGGCAGCCCGGTGGTGTACAGGTAGGAGACGGTCCCTGCCTGGATCTGAAACGTCTGTCCCTGGATGTGGTGGCTGGAGATCTGCTCGCTGGTCTGGCTGATGGAGATGGGCTGGCTGCTCTGGCTGCTGATGTGGATGGCCTGGCTGTGTGGCTCCCTGCTCACCTGCCCCTGCGAGCTCTCCTGAGCCACAGCCAGCTGCTGGATGGGCTGGGCCATCACCTGCAGCTGCTGGACGGGTCGCTGTGCTATCTGAAGGGGCTGCGGGGGACCGTGGTGGGCCTGTAGATGCTCCATTGCCTCTTTACTCAGAGTGATAACATGCATCTGCTCGGGCTGCTGCGTCATCTGGCTCTCCAGCGTACTGACAGTCTGAATCTGACGGCTCGGGTCCACCACGGCGCCCTGCGTGACCAGAGCCACGTTCTGCACGTTTCCTGACGACTGGGTGAGGAGGGTGAGTCTGGAGTGGGCCGATTCTGTCGTCTCTCCCTCTGTGGTGATGATGCTGATCTCCTGGTCCTGAGCCGGCACAAAGTTAACATCTCCCGTCACCACCAGCTGGATCTCCTGTTCAGAGCTGGAAGGCAGCTGGTAGTCCTGCAGGTGGAGGATGTTACGCACCTCCTCCGGTGGTGCCGCGGCGTTCGAGACCGCCGCGTCGGACGAGGCTTCTGTTGCTGCAGCTCTTTCCTTGTTGTGGGATTTGGTGTGTGTTCTCAGATTGTCCATGCGGGTGAACGACAGGCTGCAGAAGGAGCAGGTGAAGGGTTTCTTCCCCGAGTGAGAGGTGACGTGTCGTCTTCTCGCACTGGGGTCGGAGAATGATTTGTTGCACAAGTTGCACTCATATGGCTTCTCACCTCTGCAAAAGGACATTTTGATGTTTGTTTTGGATTGTAAAACAACTGTTATCACTGTTTTTATACTAACAATGGATCAAAATATACATATATATATTTCTCACTTGTGGATTCTGATATGAGTCTGCAGTGTGCTCTTGGCTGTGAAACACTTTCCACAAATCTCACAGGTAAAAGGCTTCTCACCTGTAGGGATATTATTAATGTCATCAGCCGACAGCAGCAAGTGTTTCATAAGTTACACAGTAATAATAGTTTTAAAAAAGGTCCAGCGTGGAGGATTTAGTGGCATTTAGCAGTGTAGTTGCAGATGGAAATTCCCTCCCCTTCCAAGCTCCTTGGAGAAACTACAGTGACCGTGAAGCTCCCCTATCTAGAGCCAGTGTTTGTCTCTTCTGGGCTACTGTAGAAACATGAAGTAAACACGTAGACATAGAAGGCTCATTCTAAGATAACAAAAACACAATTCCTGTATTCAGATTATACACTAACGAAAACATACCTATGAATATGTTACACACTGGACCTTTTATAGCTCAGAAATTATTTACAGAGCTGTTTAAGCCTTGTCTGAATTTACCTGTGTGAGTTCTCAGGTGCTTTTTCAGCTGAGCCGTGTCCAAAAACTTGTGATGACACTGAGCGCATTCTGGTAACAATTTGCCTTTAATTAAAAAAGAATAAAGAACACATTATTCAGCCTTTTGGAGTGACTGCATTCAAATTAAGCTCCTGTTGTCTGAGTGATGTGACTCTTACCTGTATGAACTCTGTAATGGCTTTTAAGTTGCCTCTTCTGAGTGAAGGTCTTTACACATTTGTCACAGCTAAAGGGTTTCTCTCCTAAGGATGCAGGTAAAGAGGCATAAATTATAGCAGAGTAACTATTTGATAGAGTCACCAGAATGCAGTTTTCTCAAAAGACGACCAAATACACCCCCAACTACAATAAAAAAAATACACCTTTTCCATTTATGATGGATGCATTAAAGATAGGAAAATAAATAAAATGCACACAGTTTAAGCCCAAGAATAGTGAATGAAGAGCTAACAGGATGAACCCACCTTCATGGAGGTTCATGTGCTCTTGCAGGGTGTGTTTGGTGGAGAGCGCTTTGGAGCAGATGGTACAAACAAACGGCTTTTCTCCTGTGTGCATGCGCTGGTGAGACAGCAGCGCGTGCTTCTGGGTAAAACCCTTTCCACAAACCAGGCACTGAAAAGGCTTCTCTCCTGGGGGAAAATGATGACAGTGAAGTGAACAGGTACGATATCACCTGCAGAGTAGCAACAGCGAGGTTCATTTGTTGAGAGACAGATGTTCAGACATTCCCCCCCCCCCCCCCNNCCCCTTTTCCTAACAGAATCAAACATCTGTGATGGACGCTGTGTGAGTGTTAATTAAACCCTAATCAGTCCTAATTGAGCACGCCATTTTCCAACAATCTATAAAACACAAGTTGCAGACATTTACTGTTCACGGAGAGCTTTCTCATCAGCACCTCGGCCTTCTATGTTAAAGGATCATTCTGGTTTCATTCTGGGGGGAATAAGCCGTTGAAGATTACCTGTATGAGTTCTTTGGTGAATCTTTAAAAAGAGGTGGTTTTTGAATACTTTGCCACAGTCCTCACATCGGGCCTCAGTGTTGGGGTATTTCCTCTTCCTGCCTCTCTTCCCAGGCTCTTTGCTCCCCGCCGTGTCGCTGACCACCGTGAAGCTCTTGTATTTTACCGGTGGCCTGATTCTGCGTTTGCTCTGTCGGTGGGCTCCCGGGTTGTAATCCGCATCATCTTTAGGTCGTGACTCACGTGCTGCATCACCACAGTTCATATCTCTATCCTGCCCCTCGTCTGAGCTCTCACACGGGGCACTACTCTCCTCCGGCTGGGTTACAGGGACATCCAGGTCTTTCTTTGGCCGTCCTCTTTTGCGTTTGGACAGATCCGGCGCCTCTGCTAATTCTGCCTCTGCCTCTTTAACCGCTGCAGCAGAGCGTGTGAGCTCAGTGAGCACCTTGACAAGGTCACTGACCTCCATGAGTCGAGCCGTGGCCAGAAGCTGCTCTGTGGCGTTCTCCTCCACAGACACCCGAGCGCTGTAGATGAACTCCAGCACTGCGGCAAACATCTTCGCCGCCATACCATCCAGCCGGTAGGTGGGTTGAGGCTGATCCTCTGCCGTGAACATGAGGGAGAAGTACTCGCTGCTTGCTGCCAGCAGGGCTTTGTGCGCCTTGAAGTGCACGTCTTCCACGACAAGAGTGATGTCGCACAGTAAGTGCCTTTTCCTGAGCTTGTCGAATTTGCTCAGGATGCTCTGCTTATGTGAATCTGAATGAAGGGCCATGAGCGATGAAGTCCTGGTCGTTGCCTTCTGAGACATCTCAAAGCAACCACTTCTGTTCCTGCAGGCAGTGAAAAGCAACTTTATATCAAAACAGACAGAACAGTGCATAAGACTGAGATAAAGAAACACAATGTAGGATGTATTTTAAGTGTGTATTTCAATTTACAAACTTTAATACCTAATCAATGCAGTGTCTTTCAAAAGAAAAGCTGGGAAATACAAAGATCATCTTGTTTTAGGGCTGGAACTAATGACTATTTTCAGTACCTCAATCTGTAGATGTGCTGCAGTGATTGGTCAATTAATCTGTTTAGTCAGTCAACAGAACACTAATCATATAAACAATTGTTATAATCTGTTTATCGTTTTAAATCAATATGACCACAAATCTCTAACCCTTTCTGTGTTTTGTATGACTGTAAAGTGAATATTTGTGGGTTTTATACTGTTGGTTGCACAAAACAAGCAATTTGTTAAATTGTGATTTATTTTGTGACACTTTTTTCACTATCTTCTCACAGTTTATACACTAAATAATCACTTAATTAATCAAAAAGACAGATTAATTGATAATGAAAATACTGTGATGTCTTATAATGATCCAAAAACCCAAACATATAATGTAAGAAAATAAAAAAAGGAATCCTCACACTTTGTAAAACTGTTTACTGGAGTGTTTTCTCCTATTAAATAACAGGGCAATCGGTTAATCGATTGATCAGCCAGATCATTTTGATAATCAATTAACACTTTGAGTACTAGCGCTTCCAACCGTACACAGATTTTATTTACACAATTTAACGCATTAATCTCCTTAGTTTTCCTACAGTCAGTGTCGACCACATTCATACAAAGTTCACCTAACTTAACTATTAATCTCACAACAACAGAGGAACCTCCTGCAACCTGAAGCTTAGCAAACGAGCTAACTCACATCGTCTCAAACAATGCATCAGCCGCTGGCTAGAAAACAGGCCACAACCAGCAGAAACCAGTGTGCGACTGAAACCCTGTGTTAAACTAACTACATGTGAGTAGTGTTTATGTTTGCAGCTCAAACCACCGGTGTAATTTAACGTAGTGAGCTTTTAGGACCTTACCTTCTACTATCGCTGGACGGGAGGGCGAGAATGGGAACGACTTATCGCGAGAGTTGACGGTTCTGACGAGATCCTCGCACAGCTGAGCTACACGTACTGTGGATGACGCGAGCTCCAGCTGTGTCACACAGCCGCATGTTTTATAGATCTAGTGTTAGTTCACTGCCCGAAACCGGCTTTTAGCGACCGATTTTTGTTTATAATGTTCAGAAACACGTTAGTTTAAAGAAATTATCAGTGCAAACATGCAGACATTTTTTTCTTCTATTGGAATTTTGTTTATTTAAATAATCGTTGTCCTTTTTAAGGAGACTTTCTTTAGGACCTGCACGTCCTCTATGGCAGAAGAAGCGAGTATGGGGGAGATTAAACCGTGTGTTTATGAGTAGACGTTTACCGACAGGCCTCTGAGCAAGAGATACAGGCAGGTGAAGACATTTATATATAATGCATATATACATTATATATATTGAGTATTTCTATTTTTATGCTGCTTTAATTGTAGCAAAGCTATAGAGGCAAATATGGTATTTTTCGTGTTCACTTTATAAAATATAATTCATTGGTACAGATTAAACTGCCCAACAGTTTATGAAGTAGTTAAAATTAGCCCCACTAGCAGCTACAACATTTATTATTTATTTATATATTTATGCATCAGTATGAAGGATTTAATAATATATAAAAACACACAGGCCATGCTGCTGAATACTTTTGCTTTTGATACTTTGGGTAAATTTAGCCGATATTACTTTTGCATATTTAAACTTTAAATGCATGACTTTTGCTAGTAATTAAATGTTTTCCCACTGTTGTATGAATACTTCTAGTTACATATCGTATAAGTACTTCTTTCACCACTGGCCTCGTGGCTTACACACTTCTAAAAGACTGTAACACTGAGGAGGAGAAAATAGTACAAATGGTCAAAAAAAGTCAATGCGGTCCTCAGTGCTTTATTCTATTGTTAAATAGAATCAACATTTTACACAATTTTACAACAAAGACAAACAAACACTGGACCTTAACATCTAACCTGACCCCACAGTCCAAGGATCAGTGGCACAAAGCCTACTTCATTGTAATAATGCATTACATAACAGACATTGTTAACTGGGCAAAAAAGGCTATCAGTGCTGCAAATAGGTTAGTAGTTGTGGATTAACTTTTCTTTAGAGCCGGTCATAATAAAAGTCGCCTTGCGGCAATCCAGCAGCATTTGACACAATTCTCTCTTCCAGTTCACCTGCAGGTTGAGAGGCAGGGCCCGGGCAGGATGAAAAGTGTCAGGGTTGTAGTGGTTGGAGCGGGCGTGATCGGCCTCTCTACTGCCGTCTGCATCGCTGAGACTCTTCCTCTCTGCTCCATCACTCTGCTGGCTGACAAGTTCAGTCCAGAAACCACCAGTGATGGAGCTGCTGGGATCCTGTTTGCTGCAAAGTTTCCAGGTATGCAACAACCTCTCGCTCAGAAAATGAATTACACTGACTGACTGATATTTTAAATTGTTGTGCAGTCAATACAGTTTTACCAGGGTGAACATTATTTCTAATGAATATAAATTCATCATCTATCCCCACCCTTTATATGTACATGCATGTGGAAAAATGTTTTATTTTACCGCATTTCTCTATCAGATATTCCCTTGGAAAGACAAAAACGCTGGTTCAAGGACAGCTTTGATCACCTGTTGGCCATTGCTCAATCCCAACACTCACCGGAAGCTGGAGTAATGCTGAGCTCTGGGTAGGAATTGTTATATACTCAATTAAACCCTTTGCGCCTCTAGGGACCATAAACCATTGACAAATATCCTCCACTTCACTCAGAGCAGTCGTGGCTATAAAAAGGGGCAAATACTCAGCCGGTCACTATTAAAACAGATCTCTTTGCATCCAGTGATCATCGTTTTGATGTTTTTCCAGCTGGCAAATTTTCAAAGAGGTTCCAGCCGATAAGAAGCCCTTCTGGTCCGAGTCTGTGATTGGCTTTCGATACATGACTGAGGCTGAATTGAAAAGGTTTCCGGATCACAAGTTTGGCCACGCGTTCACCACCATAAAATGTGAATGTTCCAGCTACCTGCCGTGGCTCGAGAAGAGGTTTGTCCTCTATAATAAGCTCTCATTGACGTGTCAAAGGTGTTAGGTCATTATTATTTTTCTGCACATTTTTCCAACAAACTTAAAACATTTAATGGTAGTTACAGTTTAATTTATGCTTTGGTTCCACTGAGGAAGATGTGAAAACAAGAGTTTGACCAGACTTAATGTTGTTATTCAGGTTCAGAAAAGCTGGAGGAAAAGTAGAACAGAGGAAGATCAATAATCTTCAGGAACTGAGCCACAGCTACGATATCATTGTCAACTGCTCTGGTCTGGGCTCCAAAATGCTGGTGGGTGACAACATGGTGTACCCGGTCAGAGGCCAGGTCCTCAAGGTGGACGCCCCCTGGCTGCAGCACTTCATCAGAGATGGAGACGGAAAGACCTACATCTACCCCGGCATACACAGCGTCACCGTAGGCGGCACGAGGCAGGAGGAGGACTGGCGTCTGCAGGTGGACGAAGAAGACACGCAGAGCATCCTGGTGCGCTGCAGCAGGCTGGAGCCGTCGCTCACCAAAGCCAAAGTTCTCAGCGAGTGGGTCGGTCTGCGGCCCAGCAGGAGGAACCCGAGGGTGGAGAGGGAGCTAGTGCAGCTGCAGGGTCGCAGGGTGCCTGTGGTCCACAACTATGGCCACGGAGGCTGGGGAGTCACCCTCGCCTGGGGTACCGCCCTGGACGCACTGGGGATGGTCAGGCAGTGCCTTCATGAAAAGCAGCTCCAGTCTAAACTATAAAGTTCACACTGCAAGCCAAAGTTTTGTGTGTGACATAGTCCTGATTTTTTAATGACAGTATGAACAGTACAAATCACATGGAATCTGATCCTTTCAATTCAGATACGGGACACCTTTTCATATTTGGTCCAAATCAGATACAGGTGTGATTGTGACCTCAGTGAGAACAGTCATATCAGGATTTATGAAACTTGTCGTTCTGTTTGTCATGCTGGTACATTTCAGGACCGTGACCTGTACACACTGGAATCGGATATGGGCTGCATTCAAAAAATAATGTGAACAGCCAAACAAAACAAAACAAAATCAGAATTGAGCACTAAAGCTTGCAGTGTGAACATTAGTCTGCCACTGAATCCTGGTCGATAACACTCGCCTATAAATCATAAGACACACTGGCAGATAGATTTCATCTCTGATCGATAACAAATCAAAACAATTTAATAATTGTAATTTAATTTACTGGTGAACAACTATTTGACATATTGAATAAATACTGCTTTTCCTACTGCTTTTGGTGCCAATAATAGTTGCCTTTGAGTACAGAGATCTGCTGTCAGAGATGAACTTCATGCTAACATACCAAGATTTATTGATGTGAGGCTAAAACAGTGATTAACAGCCTTGTTAGCTTTTGTAATGTATATAAAAAAGAAACCTTTATTAATTAAATTAATGAACAGGAAAATACTGTACATAATTTACTGATATGAAACTGATGTGAAATAAACAATGTATGTTTACACAGAGAAATGCTTGCTGGGTTGGAATATTATTTTTCAACTTCTAAAATGCTAAACTTATTCAACACTTTACATAAAATTGATAATTGCTATCACTACTTGCAGTTAGATTATGCTGATATAAAAAATCTTTTTTCGAGTTGTCAAAGGTGTGAACTGGTTGTCTCAGCTCGACTGAAGCAGGCCGATGGCGTTGCGTCCAACTAGGCTTGTCAAATCTCCGGTGGCTGGTTTTAAAACTTAAGGCATGTCACTCTTAAACTGAAGCAGCTAAATGTTATTCAGCCATCATTACACATGTGCTTTCCTACTGTAACATATCAAAATGTCTTTAGTGAAAAAGGCCTGTTGTCAAAAAATACCGTAATGAAGACATATACATACATATATACACATAAAAACAGTTAAATCTATTAATGAAGCCTTTGTTTGATGTGGGATAAGCAATCCTGCTTGTGTAACTGTTGGTCAGACAGGATTCAGCTGAATGGAGAACAACTGAAACAGAGACTGGGGTATTTCCTTTCGACCATACTATAAACAGACTTAGCAGGGTGTAAATAGGTACGTTAGCTGAATAGACATAACTGAACACTGTCTAAACTTCAGATGTCCTCAGATGTCCACTACAAATCCATGCTTATGTTTTCAGAAATCCTTTAAATTAACATCTGTAAAGCGACAGTTCACCGTACTTTTGAGGATAATACCTTGTCAGAAATTACTGCAGTTACATTCTTTCTTCTATCAGGGAACCAAGATTTGCTGAGCTTACTGATTTCTTTTTATTTTTTTGCATTTTCAGCCGACGGGCTTCGGAATTGGCTGAAACTGAACGACTTATTTTATCCACTGACAACATGTGATCTATGTTGTTGAACAAACAGGCAGTCTCTGTTGGTAAGACCTCTTGGCGTGGGCTTGGTGAGGAAGGTGTAACTAAAGGATGATTGGACATTCTTGCTGGAACTGTGGGTGGCGGCTGAAGGTGTGTACTTTGTGTTGTTGCTGTTTGTTTAGGGGCAAACACATTTACTGTGTCTGTGTTTAAAGTGCTGCAGACAGCCTTGTATGATGCGGTTGGAGGCTGAGAGGACGGAGACACAACCTCACAATGTTTTTGAGGATTTACTGCATGCTGCGTGCTCTCAGTCTTGACGCTGGGGGTCAGATTCCAGTTTTTAGGATCAATGAGTTGTCTCTTCTGGTCTTTGTGGAGGACAGTCAGGGAGCAGCTCCGCCTCAGCAGCCCTAGTGCTGGATCTCTTCTCAGCTCCATGCAGCTCTGGCTCCTAGCAATGGCTCCACTGGGAACGTGACCTTTTGCTGGGCTTGGGAGAGTTAAGCTGTTCTTGGGGCTTCTCAGTAACGGTAACACACAGTGCAGGTTTGCTGGTTTACTTTGGAGCGAAGTCTTACTGGAGCTGGTGGAGGTCAGGGTCTGTGGAAGGGCAGGGTACTCTGGGGACGGCAGGTAGCTTGACTCAAAACCAGAGGAGGACCTGCTCAAGCATGAAGATGTCTTTTTATCCCTTCCTGAAATAAACAAGTGAAGTGTGTGCAGATCATGCAGGTGTCGGTCAGCTGGGACATGTATTTGACTTAAACAGAACAACAGCAGAGCACTCAGTGTTGGAAAATAGTGGCTATTGTGAAAGGATGGCCGAGAAAAAGACAAGTTGAAAACAAAATCTAAATGTGCGCTAAAAAATAAATGATGAATGAAAGAAGGGAAGCAAGCAGTCAAGTCTTGGTAAAGCATGGAGCAATTTATTCCTCACGCTCAACCATGACAGAAGCACACTTCAGAAAATGCTGAGACGTCAGACCTTCAACCTGCCACACTTCTGTCAGAAGTTTAAATGTGTTGAACCATTTTAAAGGTTGTCCTAAGTCTGCATTTTAGTGCATTTACAGTTATACAAAATGCCATATTTTAACAAGTATAATTATAGTATTTAGTAAATATTTTAATTAATCTGCATTATGCAGTTTTCAGGCACATGATAAAATATTGTGCAACGTTATATTTTACTGGACTAAAAAAATATACACACAAACAGCAAAATCTTGAGAGAAATACACTGTACAAGCGTGGCTGATCTGACAAAGTTCCCTAACCCCTTGACCTTTTGACATTCACAAGAACCCTCATTTACAGTAAACACAACTCTTTGCATTTTGACAATGTTTAGACTTTTTTTTTTTAAGACTTAAGCCGAACCAAATAACCAGAATAAGAATGATATAGCTATTAATAAAGCAAGCGTTCACAGTAAATATGTACTGCAAATACTGAGAAAGTTTTTTTAAAAACTATTTAAATCTAATCACACGTCGGTTCAACAGTCACCATTTCAGCAAACGCAAAAACCACCACACAACTCACAACTGCAGATCTATTTGTGAGTAGACCTACAAGCGGCTCCACATGTGAAAAATGTCTTTAGAGGTCACTGCTCAGTTTAACATGATTTAAGTGAACTTTCTAGTCCCATAATAACAGATAACTTTGTGTTATACCATTTAGAAAATGATGCTTGTAAAGAAGGGCAAGTAATGTCAATTCTCAAAAGCACTGACTAGACAAAGACGGGACTGCAAAACAGTTTGATTGATGCAGAAACAGATGAAAATATGACTTGAAGAAGAAGAAGAAGAAGATGCTTGGAAAAAAAAAAAAAAAACAGAGCACCAGAATAAATGTGACGATAGCAGAGTCTTTCCAGAAGAGCATGAAAACTGAATTTGGTGGCTTGGAATGCTCGAGCATCAAGAAGGACTGAAGACCAGACGAGTCTTTCTAGTGAAGGATGAGGCAGAAGAGGGCAGAAGAGGAGGACAGTGTTCACAGGCGACTCAGGCTGTCATTACCGTTCTCCAGGTTCTCGTTACTCTCGTAGCAGCCGGAGTCCCGCGGGGAGTCTCCCGCGAGGCCACGCCTGTCCAGGAGCAGCTTCTCCTGCGAGCCTCCGGACCCACTGCCTCGCTCTGGGTCGCTGCTTCCTGCAAGGCACAACGCCACCAACAGGGGGCAGACAGTCACATCTTATGTTCTCAATAAAGACTGCAGGGGGAACTATGGATGTTCTGTGTGTAGGGGTTGCTTTTAAAGCCAGCAGGGGTTGACGTATTACCAGATCTTTAAAATTATGGACTGGAAATAACTTAAAGTAAAAATCATTCAAAAACAATTTTAACCTTTATTCAATAAGACAGTGTAGTAGATATTCAATATATTTTAACCTTGTGTAAATATTATGAAATTTGGCAAATGTGTCTCTGCATGTATTTACGTGTTTTTCCACACACAGTTAAGATATTGCACTGATTACCTAACCCACCATCATACTCTAGCAGTAGCTCCACAGCGGTGAGCAGCACGGCTCTGTGCTGGGCGTCTGTGATGTTCAGCTCGTCGAGGTCCTCTTCCTCTAGCAACTTGAATGTGTCCAGATCCTCATAGCCGTTAAAAAGGAAGGTGGGAAGATGCTCCTGTGGAGTGGTTAGAATAGACATCAGATCAATAAAAATCTATAGAAGGAGTTCATTAGAGCATGCACAATTTGAATAAGTTCAGAACTGCTCAAAAGTACCTTGACTTAAAATATGAAATAAGCATGTTAGAGGTTTCCAAACCCTGTTGTAACTGTTATTTTTATCCATTTTTTCAAATTACAAATGTTCTAAAATCTTTATTTTTAAAGGAATAATTCAACATTCAACAACACTTTTGTGCAGAGAGCTCAATACTGCTCAAACACCTGCACAGTAATATGAGGCTAGAGTCAGTAAATGATTATCTTAGCACCTGGATGAGAAATCTATAATTCCATAATCTATATAATAACATAATCTAATAAATCCATAATCCCCCATAAAACCACAATTTATTTTTGGTTTTTGTACACGAGATTTAACGTGTTCATTACTGAGCTTTAGAAGTGATTGTCAGTGGATTTTTTTTAACCTTTGGACAAAGAATGGCGAGACGTCTCTCCCCGTTTCCAATCTTTATGCTAAACTAAGGTAGCTAAACATCTCCAGATTATAGCTTTGTATATAAAATACAGACATGAGAGTGGTATTGATCTTCTCTTTTAACTCTTGGCAAGAAATTGAAGAAGCGTATTTTCAACAAATTAAAACCTAGTTCTTTAAATATAGCAAAACAAATTTTAACACTTCACTCACTGGTATTCTTTTTATCTAAAAATCTTACAAATAATACGTCTTTTAAACAATGAAAATCCCAGTACTGGTTTTGGTTACCAAAGTCAAAGTTATGCCTTTGTTTGAGCCATAGATTTTTATAATGTAGTATGTTTAGTACTTTGAGGTTGATGCGATCAAGGAGCTCCTCTACAGAGGTGGGTTTGGGTTGCCGGGCCTTCCTCCTCCTGCGTGTCTTTTTGGGTTTCACCTCCTCTTCATTCAGGACATCCACATAAATGAACTTGAAGGTGCCGACTTTACCGTTGAGCATCCCCATCCACGTACCCATCGGAGGCTTACTAATTATATCGATGACGTCTCCACTCTGCAAGAAGAGACAAAAGGAGCTTAAGTTTGTTAGAGGTATCAGCTCATCTCTACGTATTGTGTGATTCACTGGATCGTTAACGTGGGCATACCTTCAGTTTGAGGGAGTCAGTGTCGTAAGGACTGGGGGTGAAGTCAGTATGAACTAGAGCGCGTCCACAGAAGGGTCCGCGGTAAGGCAGCTCATCCTCCTCCCCGTCCTCAGACTTCACGCTCTCTCTGTTGCTGTTGGACGAGTCAGTGGTGCCCACCGTCTGACCACCTACACAAACCACAAAAAGACAAATTAGCCACTCCAAGACCACAAGACTGCATGGGTCTGTTAGGATTTGGAAAAATATTTTGAATGTGTTTTTTAATCTGACTGGAGAGCCAGATGTGACATGGTGTTCCACGCAGACAAATAGAGTGAGAACAGAAAGTTTAGACTATCTCAAAGGCGTCCTTGAAACACCTTACCTGATAAACACCATACATCTGGTGTTCCAAGGCCAAGTTAAAACAAACACTGAGAATTATTTGCAAGTACACCCAGATCTGGCAGACATACTCATGGAACTTTGTCCGCTGAGGGAACTCCGCAGGCTTTCCACAGACCCTCCTGGCTTCAGTTTGGGTTTCTCCAAAGAGTCGGAGTCTGTCTGGGGCGAGTGAGGACAGCTGGATATGCGGTCTGGGCTTGACTAGGACGCAGAGGAGAAAACAATTATTACCTATGCCTCGAAATCTTGTCAACATTATCTATGCAATCTACAGCAGTAACACTGATTCTGTACTGTAATATACTATACTGACTGTACATACCTGTTCAGAGAGAGAACAGTGGTATCTCTTGGATATGTGTTTTCTCATAGTTTCTCTCACAGACTTGACTTTTTTGCCCAGGGAAATACGAGATGTTGGTGGAGACTTAATGGGATCTCTCACACCATCTCCGTCTTTATTCTGATTTACATACACACACACGAAAAGGAGAAAAAAGGCAAATAAGCAAACAAGTTTAACTATTGATTTAGTCTGTGGAAATTCAGGAAGAATGACAGTTACATACAGTGTTAGCATTGTCAGAAATGGCTGCGTGCACTGAACGGTTGGTAAGGTCAAATCCTCCAAAGCTACAAGCTCTCTGAGGAAAAAAACATAAACAAACAAAAAAACAGGACATTCATGAGATGTAGGTGAAGTTGGTGCCTTCCTTTTTTGACTGTGTTATTTTTTTATTGTTTTTGCAGTGGGCCAGCTCACCACAGATCCCATGATGGGAAAATACAAAACTTTCCTCAAAGCCACGGAGCGATTTGTGGAAGAAAATGATTGACTGTGATACAAAATGTACTGGATGATTATTTACTGAGGTGGTCACTTATTACTGAATCTAAAATTGGTTTGGACTGTATTTACATTTAAGAGGCATTGATTCTGGTACTTGAACTGTGCCCACAGTCAGTTTGGTTTGGAATTGATGTAATGAGTGTGAGACGTTTGCAGGAACAAAAAAATAGAGCCTGAGCAGGAAGGACCACTTTAAAATAAAAAGAATAAGAGAGCATATTATGTATGATCAGCGTGTGGAGCTGTGTGCAGGGCCTTCAGTGAGCTGGTTATGGCGTTACAGTTAATATCAATCTCAAGCTATATTTTCAAAGTAGAATACTAATCAAAATGAGTTAGTTATTGTTCAACCATGGAATTGACACTTTACAGCCCAAATGTGAAAAGTATTAATTCAGTACAGTAGCCAAATCTCTCAACAAGAGCTCCTCTGTACTCACCCCGTGGTGGCTGAGTGGGTTGAGGATCCGATGACGGAGCTCTCCGTCGGTCACCGAGCGAGCGATTTTGCGTTCCTCATCATTGCAACCCTCCATTTCGGAAAAGGAGGAGCCGCTGTCTTCACCTGCCTCCCTCACCTCCCCTGCTACAGTCGTCTCCTGATGAACGGGGCTCCCACTGGACTTGCTGAAGGCCTGGAAGATCTTCTGGCTGCTGCAGGTGTCCAGGCTGCTGGAGGAGGGGGAGGTGGTCAGGCTGTCAGAGTCCCTGTCGTTGGTGAGCTGTTCCCTCAGAGCTGAAGACAGGGAGTCCACGGGGCAAACAGCAGGCTTCTTCTGCACACCTGAGTACAGGGAGGCGCTCGCATCGCCACAGGAAAGACCATCTATGTTTAGGGTCTCTAGAGGGTAAAAAGAGGAGAATGGAGGGAGGTAAAAATACAAGTTAAATGTAATAAACTCCTCAAGTTTTAGATTGGACTTATTATTATTAAATATTAAATATCAGGTATCAGCTAGCCATGCTATCCACTGCGGATCAGTTCTGTAAAATCTGAAATGAAATTGCTTTGTTTACAATTTCTATGCATTAACTTAATAATTCTTCATGTAAAAAGTGCAAACTACCTTGATGGAAAGCTGCCAGTTCAAACATTATCTAAAACATTTGAATGTTTTTTTTTTAGTATACACGCTGTTTCAGAGGCTGCACAGAATCTACAGGCCCACCATGGATTACTTTTATGTTTTGGCCTTCAAATTGCAATGTAAACATGCTGGGACAAAACACATGTTGGAAAAAAGTTAGAAAAGGGTGTTCTTCAAAACATATATTCACAGACTAGACAACTAGTGAAAACACATGATAAATACTGTTATTGCAGTAAATATGCTACGCCAAACAGTAATTAGATCCAGCACAATTACTGATATTCTGTCTAGACTTTGCGTCACATTCAGCATTGTGGTGTCCCAGGTGCGCCATTTCCTCTTTATCCTCAGTATGTTCTTACTTTAAACACCTGCTGGTTTTTATAACTTGGCTGAATGTAGAACAACATACCAACGATATTTTACCTGCATAAAAACCGCAATTTCTCTTTAATCAGGCAGGATGACATAGTAGGACAGTAAAGAGGTAGACAATTCAGGAGTTTCTACAAAGACTTGATGAAACTATAATGGCTACTACAAGGGGTTTACGTCTGATAGTGGTTTTAGTACCCTCTGGTCCAGGCCTCTTGGACTCATCAATCTTGATCAGCTTCTTCTTCACCTTCCGTGTTGAGTTGACCAGTTTATGGAGTCTCCTGAACGTCACAGATTCCTCTTGTTCATTGTCTGACAGGTCACCAGGCTGATGGGAGAGACCAGTGGGATTTTTATTTATAGAAAACATTTAATCTTACCACAGAGCTTTGCAGTTATGGTAAAATAACACTATGTGTCTACGACAGCACACTGTTACCAGTTGTAAGGCTTAATATTTTGGTATAAAAGGAGATATTACTTGACACTGACACTTTTGATGTCTTTAGATGTAATACGTGAGCTTACAAACTATAAGGTCAATTCTAATAATTGTTCTTCATTTCTAGTATTTTGTATGGAATGAAAAAGGTATGTAAGCCACATACATGTTGCAGATGCTGCTGCAAGTACCTGCTGTAGAAACTAACTAGAAACTAGGTAGCTTTTTATAATATGTGGTAGGAAACCACAGTGCTGATACTGAGGCCCACACAAACAGCTGTCCCTTATGCTCTGCATCACAACAGACTACAAAAGGCTTTCTATACGTGGGAAAATGAAAACAGAGCTGCTTGGAAATCACCATATGAAATATTGGTGAGTGAAAATGTCAGTTGTATATCTGAAGGCATGTATTGAGGTTTCATCTGCTGACCAAAACACGAGCGGTATGTACATTCCCCCGAATTCACATTCACACAGAAGTAAAAATGAAAGCAGATTTGCAGTTAATGTCACAGAAATTCAATGTAAGCAGAGATCTCTAATTAAAAAAACAAGAAGGGAGTCAACACACAGTATGTGCGATCATCACACACATCACACAAGGAAAAAGTGAAAGGAGAACACACACAGCAAAGAGAAATAGTCAGGCCATCCAGACGAATCTGAAAAATGTGCCCTGAACCTGAGCCCCCTAATCACCCCACCCATGCATAAAAGAGCTGTTGCCTGCATAACAGGGCCCTGTGCTGAATCCACCCGCTCACTACAGCACAATAGGGGGTTAGCGCTTTGACAGCGATGAATAGAAGTCCGCCCAGTGCCCTGCAGTTGGGAGAAGGCCCTGAGCCTGGGCTTTAGAGGGGCCCCGGTTCATCGGTGGGACAGGGACAGAGGGAAAGAGAGAGGCACTGTCAACAGCTCAGCAGCCTTGGCACTGGTAGATCTGAGGCCCTCATGCACAACACGCTGCCTGAAGTTGTGATTCAGCATTAAAAAGCCACTAAGATGCCCTCAGACTGGGTGTTAAGGACTTACGTTGCAGCTGAACAACTCATTTGTGGTGGGACTGGAGGGGTCGGTCCATTCAGTGGGGTTGGACCTGCACGTCTGTCTGTTTTGTGTCTCAAACTCCTTCAGCTGCAACAAAAGATGACCCTGTTAGTGCATGATGCAGAGTACATTAATCTACCAGCCCATGTGTTATTTATCCTTGAACTGCACACATAAAGGGAACCATTAAAACAGCATTCTTTTCTTCAAACCATGCTTTGACCATGAGTCGTGTGCTTTTTTAATGCATTCAGGTTTGCTCACAGATTTGGCTACAATTTAATAATAACTTTTTGCAACAACAACTTAGTGTTCAGGTCTAAAAGTCTTGGTTCAACTGGATACTTGACCCATTTAGTCAATGACAACAACAAAAATATTTTCTTAAAGTTAAACCAAAGGATAAAAACACAGAAGGTGTGGCTTTCACATGACAGTAAAGTGGAGAATCTTGGGATGCTTGACATCATACCCGTGCGAGGGCTTCCTCTATAGAGATCATATTCTCCTTCACCATCATCATCAGCTGGATACGCTCTTCGTCACTCATGGTGATTTCACTGGCCACAAAACCGACGTCATCACCTGTCAGGAAAAAAAGAAGAAATGTCAGCTGACAAGACTAAACACTGACTGTTTTAATTTCATGAAGACAAATCCTGTCAAATACCAAAAGATGTGATTATAAACGTCTTAGATACAAATAATTCCCTTTTTTTCATTGTCTAAACATACCTTTTGAAATCTGACGCATCACTCCTTTCTGTGACTTTCGAAAACTCTGCCAAATAGACTTGCTCCTTCTCTTTCCGTCCCATTTTCCTTTACAGTACAGCAATTCAGTTTAATTTCGTGCAGAGGGAAAAAACATGTCTAAAACAGCATCAACTCAAAACTAAACAAAAATATCCATAATATAGGTAAACAAGAAATAACTCTAGCACCTGCACTAAATCAACAAACAACAAAGTATTTAGTATGTATGTAGTTATGTCTTAATTTACAATATTCTCAAAATTAAAACATAGAGGCAATTTTTAGTATGTAAAAAGATCTACTCCGCATTGTTATTACTACTGTCAAGGAAGATTAAAAACACCTTCAACCACTAATAAACGCAAAAGAAGTTGCTGTTCTGTAGGCTTATTTTAGTGTAAAAAAGGCTTGATACCAATCTGATTGTACATTAACTGAATGATGCATGTATTTAAGATTAATAACATTTTAACTTACCTCCTGATCCATCATCAGAGCTAGATTTGTGCACAGGAAACCTAAAAATCAGAACACAATAATGATTTCATTTCAAGAGTTCAAATAAGGAATCAAAGCCCTGAACAGAAAAGTACCTGTTGTCCAAAGTTATTTTCTTCATTTTCCCAGTTATCCCACCATCTCTCTTAACATATCTTTCTTTCCTCTCGACTTGCGTCAGATTAAAAAAAAAAAAAAAAATCACAAACGTGTACTGTTCCTCATGACACTAGCATCATAGTGAAGAGAAATCAAAGTAGTGAAAACAGATGAAAAAGACTGGCTGCTGTTGGCTGATGAACAGAGGTCAGTGCTCTACGGCCATCGCAGGAACAATAGAGTCTTTTTCATGTCCAGTCAGGGTTTTGCAGCAGCAGCAGCAGCAGCCAGCAAAGCAGCTCTAACGTGGCCTCCGCATTCCCTGCACACTTTCACCCTCCCTCTTTCTCTCTCTGTCTGTCTGTCTGTCTGTCTCGCACTCTTCATCTCTCTGGGCTGCTTGTTGTTTATAACTTCTCTCTCTCTCTCTATCTCTCGCTCTCTCTCCGTTGACACTTGCTGCTGGTGCTGGGTCAGTGTACGAGTTTGCAAACAGATCAGACATTGTTTCATATCTTAATATTTCTTTTAAAGGCAAGTCATTTATTTGATTTTCTTGACACTGAAAAGACCTGCTTTGCCCAGAAAATGTAATTACTCTGGTTTACATAAAGACATAGCCAGAATATATCTTGTGCATAATAAAATCTTTAACAAAAATCTACAGGAGTGTAAAATGTGCAAGTGTTGGTTGTCAAAAAAACCCACACAGGTTTCATTTTCAATGTGGACCATGAAACATATGAGAGAACAATTATATACCAAGCCACACAGTTCAAGAAGCCAGCATTAAACCATGATACTCTATTCAGGGTTACAGAGTGAGACATCAGCACTGTTTTCCCTCTTTCAAATTCTACAGTAAAAGGAATGAGGGAGACAGGAAATATTTGAAAAATCTTGGCATGAAAGTGAATAATCTAAAATGTATTTCTGTAGCAGTTATTAACAGTAACAATGTTGAAGGGCAGTTCCCAGTGCACCATGATAAGAAATGTGCCAATGTGGATAAACAAGTTCAATCTTGATTTAAAGGGGGGGGGGTCATCATAAGAAAAATACCCAGAACAGGAAGTAAAAAGTAATCAAAACTGATATCAATTAGAGATAAGGGCTCAAAAACATTGGTGTAAAAATAATGGTGTTAGTCATCATAACTTGTTAATTATACTGGTAACCATCAGCTTCCACCAGCATTATTATGTGCTTCTCCCACTAGAGGGCAGTGTACATTTCCTGTGAATCTTGACCGCTGTGTTCCTGTCTAGTTTCTGAATAACACAGGCCTGTTTGTTATTAAAATAAAATCCTTAAAAATATGGATATTGCTCCATATTGGATATTTCTCCCCTGACTCCTCAACAAGCTCAATCAAACCAATATGCTTTATCATTAGTCATCACCCAATTCCTTCATCATATTTAGCTTCCCAATGACAAAATATGACTAATCTTTGAAATCCCTCAAAAGAAACAATGGAGGGAAGGAAGGAAGTTAGAAGGTGACATGGCAAAGCTTCATAAATGTGACTGGAGGGCAGCGGGAAGTGGAGGAAAGGTACTAGAGGCACACAGAGATAAAACAGGACGAGGAATCACAGTTCAGCTTCCTAAAGTGATGTGACATATATAAAATGACAACAATGTAATCTTTAAAGCCAACTACACTAGATATCATCTGGACAAACAGTCCCAGCACTATATCTATTATGATCTATTAGGGTATTTCTTGGTGCTTATAATTGTCCTTTAATCACGTGTCCCTATTCTCACTGATGCCTCACCCCAGCACCTCCCCCCACTAAAGCATGCCTTTCTAGTGAAGATAGATTAAAATCCTAAAGTTGAGGATTTACAACTTTCTTTTAAAAATTAGTCATTATTGTGATATATTTCTTTTTACCTTCTCTCAGTCTCTGGAGTGGAGGTGGTACTGCTGAGTCCAAGGGATTCCTTAAGGAGATGAAAAAGGGAGTTTTAACATCAACCATTTTTAAAAGGTAAATAAAATATGTAATTTTCCTTCAAAGGAAAGCAGAAACAATATCTTATAGTATCTTCTACAGACTAAATTAACTGTAAATAAGGGGTAACAAAAGATGAATTTGAGGTGTTTGATTATAAATTAAGATATGTCTTGTAATTTGGTGGCAACAAAACCCACATGTGCCACATGGTCACATTTTACCATATTTTACAGACACTGGAGGACAGTCTCAAGGCCAGCTCCCTGCATCACAATGAGTCAAATGCTACTTTTTAGTCTCCTGCTTTGGTTCTGCTCGAGATAATCATGACATTGCAATTCCAAGGCCTCTTATCAATCTGTCAGCTGACGAACACGGGAGGAAGTTGCCTTCTCCTGGGGTCTGACACACTCAGAGCCGGACACTCACCTGAATCTGAGAGCGGAGATGCAGTGATGTGGCCACTGAGTCAACCTTTCCCTGAAACACACAGGCAGGGGAAGTGGAGGAGTAAATTACAGTGTCATCATAACACAGAAATAGATATAATATTCAGCTAACTAAATCGGCCAGCTCACATTGTGGGATCGCTGGTCAACAGCTATGCGTCACCGGTTATGACCTATGTCATTTCCT
The DNA here is from genome assembly GCF_004916995.1 of Morone saxatilis. Lineage (NCBI taxonomy): Eukaryota > Metazoa > Chordata > Actinopteri > Moronidae > Morone > Morone saxatilis. The sequence continues at coordinate 5,827,428 of NW_023339873.1, forward strand.
CAATACTTAAAGGTGTTTGAACACATCTGAGTTTCATGAGCCGATTTTGAGAAAATATTCAATTTGAAATTTTAGGATTTTTCATTATTTTTTTTATATTCGCAAGGTCAAAAAATTGGGCTAAAATGCATGTTTTCATCTGTATTACAAAAGCAGATTGTAGGTTACCTAAGGTTAAAAGTCAATAGTCAAAACATAACTAATCAACACCACCACCGTTTCTACTGCCTCATTTAATTGATTTCAAGGGGAATCTGAGCGAATCTGGTCAGGCATAAAGAATAACTGTATAGAAATAGCCAATCCTCTCGCTGATGGTCTTTTTGTTTATGTAGGGCATACAGAGGCATCAGTATTAAATTCAGACTGTTTAATAACCGGTTAAAAACTTCTTGTAGTAGATTTAAACAAATATAACATGTTCATGAGTAAGTTTTACCTTTAACTAGCTGTTTCCTCCTGTTTCCAGTCTTTATGCTAAGCTAATGTCAATCTTCTGATCTAACTCTCAGCAGGAAAGTGAATAAGCATATGTCTTGAAATGTCTAAATATTCCTTTAAATGACAGCGTGGTAAATTAGCAGGATGGCAGCAGAAAAAAAAACAATAATTTTGTGCTGAGATATTAGATTTCTTTTTTGATGAGACAAGGTCTTTACTGACAAGAAAAAGACTGATAAGACTGTTTACCATCTCTGCATCTTGCACTACTTTGCGTTTCCGTAGCTCCTCCATCCTTTCACACACGTCACTGAGGGAGGTGCCGTAATACTGAGAATACTCCTGAGCCAGGTCATCAAGGGTTCCCACCGAGCCATCCTGAAAGAGATAAAAAAAAGATAAAGAGGCATTCAAACACTCATACAGATATGACCACAGACCAGAAGAGGAAAACGACCCCAGGGAGGTTGAGCAAGATGCCAAACAGCAGGCAACAACAACACTGTAAACGTCATGATTAAAGCCATTGTTTCAAGCTTTAGTACGGTCACCAGCAAAACAAACAGCCAGGAAACACGGAGATAAAGCACCAGGAGTATAAAAGCATCAGAGACGTCCAGCTGTGATATTGCCTCCGTCTTCCCCAGCTTGCGGTCTTCCTGCCCAGCGACCCCTTTCCACCTCCTCAGACCTCCTCAGACCTCCTCAGACCTGACCCCCTGGCCAGAGGAAGCACCATGTGACGCAGCTACGACTCTCACTCAGCTCTCTTACAGTCATCACGAGTCCACTCAAGAGGCCACGGTTCAGTGTACCGTAAATCACAAGAAGTAGAATAACTCAAGTCAGATGAGTCTTTGTCCTGACACAGAGCTAACTCTCCTGGATGTAACCCCTTTTTGTTTCCTACAATTGTGCTACCTGAAATTATGTGCTTTTTGCCGTGTGGGAAGAAGACAAATAAGAGATAAATCATTTCAGAGAATTTTTGCTGAGTTTTATGACCTACAGACCTTCAAAACACGGGGGCTGGTTTCCTTGTCAGGGCATAAACCAGATAACTCAAACTGTCAACAGTAAAGACACATAGGATTAACTGGTCTATTTCACTGAAGATTAAATACAAGTACAAGTAAAGTGCAGAAGCCTGCAGCTACATCTCTCTAAATGTTTATTTTCTCCAAAGAATTATATTCATATACAACATATTTTCATCAACAAACCACATTTTTCTGTTATTTTGTTTTATATCAGCATAGCAAACTATTAATATCCAAAATGTTCAGGTTTATAGCTGTTATGTTCAAACCAAATATTCTCTTCTACAGTATATTATATTATACTGCTAAAATATGTGTGATGATTAGAGTATGATTTAACCTGCAATAACGGCTTTATTGGCCACATGGGGGCAACAGAAACAAGCTGTAAACACAACAGTGACATATTATCACCTTATAAAGTTATTACGGCTGACATGTTCGCAAACAGTTGCCCATTTCCACATCAAGGAGACACGGAGCAACATTGTGTTTCTGTCCACCTGATGACAAACATACAAACATTTACTCCCCTTTTAGCTCTGGTTTGGTCCACACCAACTGCGGAGAAAAATTTGCTCCAAAAGGCTGTTCTCCATGTTCTCCAGCACGTCGCTAGTTGTCTGTGTGGTGCTGGGCAGGCAGTGTACAGTAGGGTTTTAGAGGTTTTTTATGAGAGCAGTGAGACAGTCAAGTTTTGGACTGGAAAACTGAACAATTCAGTTGAAAGACACTGAGGGGAAACTGCAGGGTTGGGTGATAATTATCTGTGGGTTTGTCATTACGAGTGACCCTTTTCACATGCAAGAAGTCAGGTGTTTTGTGGTTAATATGGAAACATTGATTACCACGGCTTTTAACTTCTAAACAAATGTGTTTATTATTCTCTAGGTGTGCAGGAGTTGAATTACTTGGGGAAAAAGACAATATACATTTTTATTCTAGACGTTGCCTCTTTTATTACTATTTTCTGCTGCTGTGTCATTTAACAGTTCTAAAATAGACTGACTCATAACCTGACTCTTATACCCACCCTATAT
>NW_023339873.1:5829973-5856795 GCF_004916995.1 Morone saxatilis
TGGTTCTCACCGTTCTTTGCAGTCAAGATAGATCCAGCATTTATTCGATCGCCCCTGCTTAGGTTTTTAGCACATACGAGGAATTTGTCTTGGTGGCAATGGTGCTTAAAGTATCACAATCACACTCAAATATATAAATCACACAAAAATCAATCCATCAAAGAATAAAGCTACTTTAAAAATATAAATAAATAAGATAGAAAGATATTAACATTAATGTAATGCATATATATACTCGTATGTGTAAAAACCTACCTGGCAATAAATCTGATTCTGATTCTGACTGTAAAGCAATGAAACAGCTTGAGTCTTTCATGACTTATACAAACAGCTAAAGATAATACGACAAAGTAAAACATAAAATGATTATATTGTGCGTAATACAAGATGTAATTTGTAATTCCCCATCATGAGTTAAGACTGGACAGACGAATAAAAGCTGTGTCTGATCAGTAATAGCCACCCAGTATGTCCATAAATTGTTTCACACATTATTATTATTACGCTTCACTCATGCCATACCCTGAAGGTATGCAAATGTGCTCGCTGAAAACAGCTCTCTGCAGTGAAAAGTAATACTGTGGGCTCACTTGTCTCGTGGCATGATAGACTGTGACTGGCTCAACTGTCCAGAAAAGAGGGCCATTCATTTGGTAAATGACATGGCCCCAGGGTCGAAAACGGCCTGAAAATCTGGCTGCTTTTCATACAGTCAAGAAACGAGGCTGAGGCTGACTGAGAAGCTCTGCACTGTGCCTGGCTGCAGCCGCTCTTCTGCCTCGCACTGCCACTGATCCACATAAACAGCCTATTGTCACACAAGCACATGATATTGCCCTGAGTGCCTATTAGACACGGTGCATGTATACATCCTCATTGCAGATGAATGTAAACACAGCTTGAGCATACGGAAAACAAACCGGTGTGAATGTTAAATCAAATAAACAATATGACTTCCATTCGCCTGCCAAAAAAATTCTTAGAAAATGGGAGTTTTGGGAAAATATTCCAGTGCGCTTTATATTTCCCTGTCTCCAAATTAATGGTCTCGAAGCCAAAATTGCAGCATGAGACATCAACCACAGAGGCTTGAAAAGGAGAGTGTGGTGTCACATTTCTCAGGCGCTGAGCATCTCATAGGCAGACAAAAGATCCACGTGCCCCCAGGGCCCAGAGTGTCTAATGATTGTTTTTACAGTTCCTCTGTCTTCTCTCACCCTTTTAGGCAACCAGACCTGGGTTACAAAGTATCAGCAAATCATTTGTATCTCTTTATCCTGCTTTGAACCAGAGGTCAATAAACATTTTTTGACTATCAGCAGTTTCACACCATAAAGCATAGGTTTTAATGACTGACAACTTCTCAGATACTATACGTCCTGAGACTTCAAGTCAACTCCTGTTTGACCTACATTAAGTTTGTCAGAACCTATATTCCATATAATCCCATATATGACTGATATAGGGTTAGTAAAACCAAATCTACTTCATATTGATCATATTTTACATCCTTATTTTGAAAAGATGCATCCCACATTAATTACACAACCTTATCAAATACAGTACATGTCCCTGCTACAGCCTTGTCATCCCTCTGTCAATCAATCCAACAACTTCATCTGAATCAAATGTCACAGTAAGTTCGGCAAAGAATGTCATAAACATCACTGACAATGAAAGAGTATTGTAGATGTGTTCAACCGTGTATTGAGATGTTTCAAAAGATCACGAGAACAAGCACTGACTTGTTTCAGCCTTTTTCTACTAAATGATAGTCTTCATTAACGACTAACGCGGCAAACAACCTCACAAGAAAAGATGCACGCGCAAAGTTGTATTTTAAAACAAAGCTATATGAACTGAATTTTCCCCCGATGAATCTACAGGAAACTATCAGCTCTAACCATAGGACCACATTCCAGTGCAAACATAAAAATACACTCACCACAAACAGGCATCTGGCTGCCAACAGTAGCTACCCAGCACTGGTTGCTCTTCAGTTCCACCACACTGCTGTAAGTGATCGGCTCCGTTTTGAAACTTAACTCAGTGAGTTCAGAGGAGAGGAGGACAATACATCCTGAAGTGAAGGGGAGGGGTGTCCGGCACGCATAGTTCAGGGGGAGTTTGGTTGAAGGGAGGCTGGGGGGGGAGTTGCAACCACATGTGACGCTGGTGCTGCTGGGTGGGGCGCTCTACTCTCTCCAGCTGCGGCCCACAGGGACTGGCTGACTCACATGTTCAAATAAACCACCACCTCTTAGTGTGTGAGAGTGTGCCTACATGTTTATGTCTGCAGATGAGTTAGAGAGATGTGTCAGGCTTTATTGGTTTTGTAAGAAATGTTAAGTATTGGTCAGATATGTCTCCCTCTGCTGATATGGAGGTTTCTCTCTGACCACAGGCTTATAGAAGTCAGTAAATCTGTAATTACATTTTTATGTCTTAGCACATTTTATTATACATACTCAATTATGTTTCTTTTTATTAATTGTTCATTTAAAAAGGTATCTTGCAGAGTTTTCTTGTAAACAACCAAAAAACATGTTTACATTTTGTGTTTGTGTTGTATGTCTCCTCCCTGTTTTTTTACGTTAGCTAGCTGTGAGCACATTATAACTGCTTCTCCACGCATTAGTGCCAACAAATGTGTATTGCCATGCGTGTGTTAAGCGTGTGTGTGGGGACCCACATGTAAAAACACTGTTCCATGGAGCCACTACTGATTAAAAGGTTTTCCTACCACTGAATACTTGTGGATGGTCATCCTGATTCCTGCTACAGATGTCTGCTAACCTACTCACTTACTTCGTTTGGCATTTAAAATGGATCTTTATCAATGAATGAAAAAAAAAAAAGCATTAGTACATGACTTGATGTACATCATATATGTGACACAAATAACAAAAATACAAAAGAGCATCCTGGTTGAAGGAGAAAAAAGTAAATACTAAACACTGGCCACAAGGTGAATTTACACTATAACTGACATAAAGGGCTTACTCGCTCCTATCTTGTTCCCAACTTTCATAAAAGCTAATATCAACATAAAAATAGAATATTACAAACAAGCAGGTCTATCGTATAATCCAAACAAACATGCCTAAAATGTTAATCAGGTTTTAGATACCTTAAAGTATTTTTGAACACTAGCAGTCTGTGTTCCAGCAGGTGGCAGCAAATAGTTACTCTATCAATGGCACATCAGTAAGTGACTGAAAGATGTTGACGTAGAGAGCTGAAGCTAATGATGGTGCTTTGAAAAGCCAAGGTGATTGGGCACATTAAAGTTTCCTCGAAACCCAAACAAAGTGTAGGGACGTCAACATTCTCACTGCACTAATAAACTACTAAATATTAGAGTGAACTTGCAATTGAGCCTTTCAATAGAACATCAGGAGGAAGCAGCAACATAATGTTCCTCGTCTGCTCACTGTAGTGCATCAACAAAGGCATCTTTAAGTATCGTGTTGACCTTGTTTTCTTGTAGTATTAGTGTATGAGATTAAGAGAGGAGAGATAACCCTCAGTGTCTTTGTCTAATCGTGACCCTACTGCCTCTAATCTTCATCTTCAGCAACTGACCACTGACTTCAGAGCAGTGCCCAGCATCAGCAGGAGGTAACAATACCAGTGTGAGATCTGCAGCAGGAGGCTGCAGATTAGGCTGAGCTGCATATGGATGGTAGAGATGGTGGAGGGCGACGTTCTGCGCACGGTGCCAAAGGGCTGAGGCAACTCATGCCAGAAAGGGCAGTTTTCCGCTTGGCTACACAGTGGCGGGCTGCTCGTCACCTCGGAGCACAGGGGGAGCTGGAGATAGACGCGATTCCTCCCTGTCAGCCAGCTCTGTTCCTATCACCGTCAAGGCTCTTGATTTTGTCTGTGCCGACCTGGAGCGCCTGAGCACTCATCTGAGCTTTGATCCCAGCGGAGATCGCTCTGTGCTCGAGAGAGTGAGAAACACAATTCATATGTCTGTGGAAAGACTAGCGCATGCCAATAATCAGAATCATGGCCTTGGTATCATATCGCATGGAAAATGTGTAATAGCAATAACACAAACTCTGAATATAAGTCCAGTACTAAGGCAACACTTGTCATGGCACCAATCTTTCTTGAGTGATTGCATGTTACAGTTTATCCAGTGAGGTTTTGGACGGGTTACTACAGGTCATTTCCTCAAACCACGGAGAGCCTTGGAATCACTCAACTGAACTTTAAACATTTTGATCCCCGAAACTGGAATCACAAGGTTTTCACATGCTCGGCCCTTCTAACTCCAGCAGAATCAAACCAGGCTCAACTAATTTTGGAAAAACTAAATGATACTGTAAGAATTTGTATTAATAACTTAAACACTATATATATGTGTACTTTAAACATGTGTATTTACAGTACATTTATTGTTTATATTATATTTAAATTTCACATTATGCTTGATTATATTTATTATTCAAGCATACTAATACTATCATTTATAATATATATAGCAAATATACTGTATCAACTATGTCACTTTAATCTGCATGAATGGTTTATTACACATTTATGCACACTGGTTTATGGTAACTAATAACTAATTTGATGTATTTGTTATTGGTTATAGCAGAAAAATCTATGTATTTCTTGTACTTATCTGTTATTTCTCTCCAGGGTATCAATACAGTTAAATCTTAAAATAAAGGCTGATATAATCTATAATGTACACATATTTATAGTGAGTTGAGTGTCAAAATGCGAAAATGTAGCGTGCCTTTTAGAAAGCGGTCTATGGGTGTAAACACTGTATATTTTATGTTTTAGAAAATAAAAAGCAGCCTTCTTTTTAGCTTGATAATAACACATTTGTGACATTCTCCATTGGATTTTGAAATGCTTTCCTACGCTGAAGGGGTACAGATATGTCTAAAACCCATGCAAGTCTAAGTACTGTAATCAACAAGAATTTCATGTGACAGCGGTGATATGTAGATATATGAAATGTGTGTGTGAGAATGACTGCTGTTCCAGAGCACCCAAGGGCCCAGTCCAGATCGACAGCCCTGGGGCCCCCTACAGAGAAAAAGAGGATCAGGGGAAGAGCTTAACCATTCATGTCTGAGTGGTAAGTGGATTTTGACAAGTCCCAAATGGGGGTCTGATGAGAAGGGTCGCACTATGACATGCACGCTGTCAGTCACAGATACACAAACGGCATATAGAATATCTGATCTGGTTTGAACTGCATTTGTAAGGCCTGCAATACACAGCACTGCTCCCACTTCTCATCCTGTCAGTCACTGAGCAAATATCTCTCACTGCTGACAGAGACAAAAGACCAGCTTGACTGCTGACAGAGATTTCGTGTGCGCTCATTCTGAATGGTAGCAAGTGAAAGAACAGAGTTAGACACTGATACAAAGATCAGTGGAGCACGGTTTTTGTTAAAGATACAAAACAAAAATGGAGAAAAAAAAAGCAAATTGAAAACTACACTGTCGTCTTCTGGCATGCAGCAATAAATACAGATTAATGACACTAAGGGAAACTAGCCAGGGATCCAGATTAAAAAAGGATAAGAGTGAGACTCCAAAGACGATTAAGGGGACAAACAGGAGGCACAGAACAAACCTTTTGTCTCCACCACTAAATCTTGCAAATCTGATTGGGATTAATAAACATTAGCTGAAAAAACATAGCCCAGATTTGGATGCAGGAAACACACAAGACTGTGGTCAATACAGTCTATAAAAGCCCTCAGCTATAAAATGCAGCACAATTCACAGTTGGAAATATCTATTATTGCTATCTATTATTCCAAAAGCACCCTGTGGAGTGTCCAGGATCCCTCATTGTTTTGACGCAACTTCTAGATTGTTTCTGTTCCCTTGGAGCATGTCAAGTCAATTTTATTTAAATAGCCCAGAATCACAAATGACAAATTTGCCACAAGGGACCAATCTGTACAGCACACCACACCCTCTGTCCTTGGACTATCGATTTGGATAAGGAAAAAATTCCCACCCAAAAAAACTAGAGCAACAAAGGAGGGACCCTTCTCCCAGCACGGCCAGACATGAAAGAGATATTGTGCACAGAATAGATCAGCAAAGAACTCACAATATAAAGACATTTTGAAGATAAAAATACAGATATAATAGATTGTAAAGCATAAGTGAAGAATATTGATCCAGGAGGATGTTGAGCGTGTTGAATTCAGCAGTGCAGACACATCAAATAAAGAATCATCCCCTTTAAATTTCAGTTAAATTACATGCATGGAAATTCAACCCTCTGGATGGCAGTGTGTTTCTGTAGTGGGGGGCAGCATGTAGATTGTTCCCATTCCTTGAAGCATGTTTAATTCAGTGGTGCTGAAAACAAATACAGAGACCTCCCTTTAAAATTCACACACAACACAATTCACACCTACAAAGACTGTGCGTAGTCCTCAGTTGTAAAAGGCTCTGTGAATGGTTCTGGGCTTGTAGTGAAGCAGCCTGTGGATTGTTTGTACTCCTTGGACCATGTGTAATTCAGAGGTGCTGAAATCATTTCATCTGCCCCTCACCCCAGTTCTTAGGTAATTACCCTTGTGTGACTGTGCCGTGATCCTCTGAGACAGGACTGCCAGCAGACTCCTGGCTGCATTATCAGTGCAGTAGCTCACCACTCACGAGACCGCAACATCCACTGATCCTCCTCTGAGACACAACGCAGGAGTCAAGGGCAGTTGTCAATCATGCAACATAAGATCATGAGGGGCCCCAGAATGAGGTAATTCTACATGGTGTGAACAACAAGTGAATTGGTCCAATCAGGAAAGAAAATACCCTCTGGACATTTTCTCTTTTGAAACTGTCCATGGGAAAAACACGCAGAGGAGACATTGACTTGACTTGAGAAACAGTGCACAGCAATAATTTAGATGAAGAAAAGGACTCGACCTTTGACCTGAGAAGTGAGTAATGTGAAGCAGTTAACAATGGTGTCTGGTGAATAGGTTTCGAGCAGACTGGGCTGTGTACTGGTGTCAGATTTTTTACTTTATTTTGACAGAGACGCCCAGCAGTAGCATGTGTTGATCCACAGACACTGACAGACATTTGAACTGCATTTTCTGAGGGCACAACCAAAGCTGCTATCTATCTTACTAAGGGAATTACTGAGATCTTACTAAGATGTTTCTGACAGCACTTTTCCTTGTTGTCTAGTCAGAGCCAACATCTCTGCAAGACTTGCCTGACTCCCCCCTTTGGGAGATCCATTTCTCAGAGAACTGCATCTCAACACTGCGATGGTGTACTTCAAACGTTCAGAGGACCGTGCTCGCTGATTGCACATGCGCCCTCTGACAACCGCGGACATTCCCAACAGACCTGATGACAACATCCCTTGTCCAACTCAATTTGCCTCCTTCTCCGCCGTTCCAAGGACATCCACCTTGCAGCCACGACATCCATTAATGGATGCTAACCGCAGCTAGCCAAGCATGCTCTGACATCATAAGAATTGCATGAGGATCTATAATGAACCTAAAAAACTGTTTTCAGTTCAACATCCAAGAGAGGTCTCGCTTTCAGTGTTTGACATCTTTTTTATGACGGATGAGAGTCTTGATCCGCTTATCGTAGTGTAGCTATTAAATCTTGATATCTTCAGGCTAAAATATTCCTCCCTGTGCTCCATATACTGCACAGTACAAAATACAGATATACAATTAATTCTCCAGCAATTTTATATATTTATCTCACTTATTTTTTATTCAAAAAAAAAAAAGCATAATTTCTTAAAAGACACAATGCCTTTAAAAGTCGATAATACTGAGATGTGGATTAAATATGCATAATCACTCATCGGAATTGATCTCTTGGTAAATATCTGGCCCTTTTTCTTGAGGCAGACATTTGGCTCTAATTAAACTTGGATTGTGGTATCTCCGCTTTTAATGTTTTATAGCAGATCCAGTGTCAGTTAATGCACAGATGCCTTTATCACAGAATAAAATTACTGTGAAATGCTCCATACAGGTGAGCTTTGACAGAGGCAGCAGGACTTTTTTTTTTCCTGAAGTGCATTTACAAGATCAGAGCGGCCATGTTGTAAAAATATCATACAAACTTTAATAATGCAGAATGCTTAAACCGTATTAAGTCAAGCATAAGCACTCAGGAATAAAAAATTAAATGATTAAATTCATGCATTATTAACAATCTCCCTGCAGTAGGCTTCACAATTCACACAACACATACTGTGGTTCCAAATGCTTTTCAAATTAACTGATACAAAGAATGAGTCTTCCCCCATCACTTATATACTAACTAATGAAAAGCGCTCCAGTTTTAGACTTCAGGATCAATATTTTGAAGACAATGAAAGAAGGGAGTAAAAGCACTAACAAAACAATAAACCATGGTGGTTTAATTAATTAATGCTATTAACCAATCTGTGATCACCATGAAAATTTGACGGGATAATCTACCTTCAGATACATGGAAACTGCTGAGATTTGTTAATTCAGTTGGATGTAATGAGATCATTCTGGTCCAAGGCTCATCAAAATCTGGCCCTCGCCCTCTCGGAGGAATTTCAAGCTTCGATGGCCCATCGATCGTTTTCTCGACTGAAAAATCTCAACTTCTCAGCTTTTGTCGCCACATGCTGCGCCCTTCTTAAATCACATCCTCCTCACTCGCTCTGTCTTTTGCTCTTCTTATTCATAACCCTTAGTTTTCTTATCTCTCCTGTCCCACTTTCTTCCCTTTATTTATCTTTATCCCACCCCTTTAGGCATAATGCCTTTTTTCCATTATTTCTTCAGTATTGTCACCCAGTCTGCCTAGCACTTCGGACTACAGTCAGATACCTCCATTTGCTTGATGATGCATGGAAAGAGTCATTATACTGTATTATGTCATAAATCCCATTCTCAGAGGTTCTAAATTACTACTGTGCATTTGGATATTGAATGTGGATAGTAAAAATAGATGATTCATATACTGTGGCCCAGTAAAAGCATTTCTTCTCCAGGGGTGAAATAAAGGCCACGACAGTGAGGAAGAGAAGAGTCAAGAAAGTAATGAGGAGAAATGCTAAGTGGTAATGAAACTTTTAGAGTCTGTTCATACTGCACAGATGGACGAGTTAGAAAAAGAATAAAATACATGTTAATGATATTACAGCTGAAGAATAGGGCTTTAATTTAATCATGAGTTGATGTTGTGTGACAGACGTTAGGACATGTTGAAATTTACAACTGGACTGTATCAATGACTTTCTGTGAAACTGTATTCATAAGGGTTTATGATCCTTAGAAATTAATTTCATATCATATGTAAAAGCCATCACAATTTCTCAGCCAACTAGGCATGAAATATCATACATTGTGAAAATGCTGCTCAGCCCTTTTCATAACCACCATGACCATTGATAGCTTGCTTTATTCAACAGCCCAAAACCCAAATAGATTTAATTTACTATCATATGTGGCAAAGAATAGCCTGATATTTGAGAACCTGGAACCAGCAAATGTTCAAAATTGACATTTCTATATAGTTGCAGATTTCTGTTGATGACTAATGAATTAATCGTTGCAACTCCATGAGGAACACTGTATACTCAAACCACTGTAACAAGTTCCCAATTTTAAAACCTATTATCTGGAACGTGTTTATGCAACTAACAGTTGTCAAATACTCAGCCATCTGGCAAAAAAGTTAAGTAGCTAGTAAAAATACTGTAATACACAGAAATGAATGCGATGAAATATTTTGCATGTCATCTTACAATCAGCTTGTAGACAAAAGCCTTGTTTAAATACAGATTCAGCCATGTTCCTCTGATCCTCTCAGCTGCATTTGGCAGTGTAATTGTGTGTGAAGAGATCTAAATGACCCTGGTGGCTGAGTCAGATTGTTTGCTTCTGAAATTGGCCATGCACTGACTGCATGATACTAGCATATGCTGGAATACTCCACATAGAAAACGAAGTAGCCCACATATGACAATTTATTTTTCATCTTTCAGCATTAACATACAGTCATGTTATGTCATATTTTGGGATACACTATCCCAAATATCTGACTGAATGCAGTAAGAATATTCTCTTCTATATATAGACCATATATATATATCCATATATTTCTAAATGACAACTATGTTTTTATCATGTGTTGTTTTATCCTACTATGGAAACATAGCTAATAAAATCCTGAAGGAAGGTCAACTGCTAATTTTGAGTAGAGCAAGGGTCATGTGGGACATTTTTATTTGCTCTGTCCATCCTGCAGGCCTAGTATGTACATCAACTGTCATACAACATCCCGTCATACCTCACAGAAAAGCACATTAAGCACTTCTCTGTAGCTTCCCTTTTACAGTTATAACCACAACACTCACATCCTCTTTTTTATGTTCCCTTTGTACAAACAGGTAGACAGTTAATATAAAACAACATCAGAAGTATGCAGAGACACAAAATATGTTTCCCGTGCAGAGTTGAAACATTTGGTAGTTAAATTTTTGCTGTCATGGTTATCTATTAGTATTTTACAAGGATTACCTAACGGAAAGTCAATAGCACCTATTCAAGTGAATGTCTGTGTGTTTGGTGGAAAGAGTATGGTTGCAAGCGGCTTCCAGCACAACACTCTGATCAGAAAGTCACCTCATGTCTTTAATCTTTGAGAAGGTATTTTCTTGTAACCTGAAGGTTAGAACATTCAGACCTGCAGTCTTGTTTTTTATTAACAAGGAGCCCAGCTGAGCATATTTTATTTCCTTGTCCCTCTTCCAGTCGTTCATCCATAAATTTTACTTAAGCAGCTGAGGCTATGCGGAAAGTCTGGCTAATTATTAATTTAACTCATGCCGAAGCAGGGTGAGAAGCCAAAAAAAAGCAGGCCAGCCAAAAACGACTCAGTAGCTCCAGCTAGGACTGATACAACTTAAACTATGAAGCTTTTACAGGTATAAGAGTGAGCAGCTGTTTATTTAGCACACTCACAGCAGTCATTGATGCAGCATAACAAGAAATCAAACAGAACAATGTCACAATGCGTCTGTGAGCTTGAAATTAGCAGTAAAACACTTGTTTCACAATAAACTGTAATGCACTCTGCTGTTTTCAGAGAGAGGATACAGAGAGAACCCATGCTTCCAGGTACATCAACCGTTTTGGAACAAAAAAGATGTGGCAAATGGTCAAACACGACTCCTTTATGTGGAGCTCAGACACTGACACAGATGCCAGATTGGCCAGTGAAGCTGAAATAACTCTGTTTACATTCAACACTGTCCACTGGGCATCATTAGCTCACGCACTGACGGTGAGTACCATTTGTGGCTGTTCAGGCGTTAACATCAAGGTTGTATAGTGTGTAACGGATAAAATCAGTTGGACTGACAGTGATTATCTCAAAGGGACCTCATACTCTGTGTCACTGTGCTGCATAGAAGGTGATTTAAGATTTAAGATGGAGGCCAGGTTGCCATTGAAACAGCAGTTTCAGTGTAATTATATATTGATGGACACAATAAAAGTCAAACCTAGTTACAATCACAAAGCTGTATGAAAACTGTAAGAGAAAATCCACTGGAACAATTTGGTTGGTCCAAACTCTGTCCTTGGGGATAATCTGGGTAAAGAGGGCAAAATTAGGCTTCGGTCTGATGATCACAAAATGAAAAATATTTGGAAAACAACTTGGATTCCTGCATTATTTCCGCTCAGGTGTTTTGAGGCATTAAAAAGGAAAAGAAATCAAGCCTGTTTAGTAATACATTCTTAAAAGCTTTTTTTTTTTTTTAAATAAAAGCAATTTCTTTCATCCTGTTGGAAGAGGCTAAATAATAGAAACACCTCTCAGTATAACCTTTGTGAAGGATTTATTGCAGGACTGCTGGATTAGACGGCATTACTTTTAGCAAGGTGTACCTAATAAACTGGCAACTGAGTGTCAGGGCTGCACAGTATGGTAAAAACCTGTTTTTATTTTAAGATGAATTGCGATGGTGATATGATTAATGTGTGGGAATGATCATTTTTGTTTTTTTAATTCTCACTAAAAAACAATTCAAATCATGCTTACATCAAATTTGTTGGGTTCTGTATCAAACAAACATGTTTTCTTAAATCTGGAGAACAAGAATAGGCCAGGACATCTCTTCAGAACTACAGTATTTCATTATTATCCTGTTTTGTCACACATTTTACCTTGGCAGCTTGTGAAATGTGGGTATTGCACTTGGCTTCAGATTGCAATTTTAAAAAAGATTTCTATGAATTGTGCAGAGCTAGTGTATATGTACCATAACATGTCATTAAAACCTTTATTTGTCCCTTTCAGTGTCATTTCAGCTTAGTTATTTTGTGAGATTTATTTCTGTCAACATGAAGCAGATCACTCTGAAAAAAACTCTCATATCAACTTTATATGCACTGAGTCCAATTAGAATGATCAAATAAATGATTTTACCATGAAACATCCAGAAAACACATGATGGACATCGTGCATATTTTTCGGAGGAGAAGCAAATAATGTCCCTTCCAGGAAGTTACCAAATGTGGTCGTCAGCACAGATCTACTTAAGTCCTCCAGGTGCAATCACATGGAAAAGAGAACAACAGAAGAGACAGCTCCAACTTTTAAAAGGACTAAAAGAAGACAAGCTGCATTAGTCTGACTTTTCTTAAAGTAATTTCTACACCCAGTGGCAAATGATGTTTGTCTCAAAGATATCCACAGATAGACATCAAACATACGATTTTCACATGTGCATGATGCCATTATGGTAAATATGTTTTGCCTGTATGTGACATTAGATTTGAATATTTATTTGATGTATGACACTGCATACGGTACATGTCACAGATCTGATTAAATTTCCTATGGACACACTGCGCAATGCTGTTATCTCCAGTAAGCTGCTGCAAGAGAGAATCTACATACTGTTAATCATACATGAGGTTAATTTTAAGTGCAGGGGGTTTACTCTGTAGAACAAAGGAAGCAAGTTAAAGAGCAAAACAAGTTCTACTGCATAATAAAAACTCATCGCGTGATATCCAGTATGTAAAAGTTATATGGGGACAAGCCATAAATATATCATTTTCAGAGCTAATGAGATAATAGATGAACACAGTCACGTCCCTCATATAGACTTTATTGGCCACCATGGAGGCAATTATGTGATAATGTCTAATAGGTGTCAGAGAAAACTGTGAATAATGGATGCAGTGCATCAGTGGTGGACTTAACCTTGACAATGATATTATGACAAGGCAAGTAAGGCAATCTGTATATAGCACATTTCATACACAGTATGCACTTAAGACACTGATCTATCCTCATGCCTAAAAGACATCAATCAATCCCCACTTGGAAATCAGGAATGAACATGTGTGTAACTCAAAGGAAATCATTATTTTTGGACAACTGAGCCATTAAATACCAATTTGTTCTCAACCATGGTCACAAATACAGATGGGAATTGATATTCGTTCAGATTCTGTGGTGATTCAGTTTTCTATGTGGGAAGAAAGAAGGCTTACACAGGTTTTCAGCATCAACACAACTGTTTTATTATCTGAGTCTGAACACAGTGTAGAAAAATAGTAGAGTTGTATTAGTTTCAGTTTATTCATGAAGTTAAGCCACAGTTTGGACCATTTTTTCCTCTTCGCCATGACTCCTCTTTTCCAGCAGAGTAGACACGAATCTGACTTTTTTTTTTTGCAATGCCGTCATGCTGTCATAAAAACATGCTGTCAGTCAGTAATAAAAGGAATGCAATCGACGTTCGGTGGCGTATGATTCTGATGGATCAGTCAACTGGAACCAGTTCACTATTCCCATCCGTAGTCACAAACACAAAATATTATCCCTAAACCACTGCGTCAACCCCAAGACCCCTTGCTACTAAACACATAAAATAAAAATTAAAAAAGGTAATCTTTGTACGACAAAAGCAACATTAGTAAGCTAAAATAAAAATCCAGGTAATGAAGATCAAAGCCAAGAAGCGATATTTTACTTCATATATTTACATCCATGGTTGAGCCTGTCTGCGTCTGTCTGTGCCTCATGTCATCCATGCAAAATGTATTGCACTTTGAATCCTTTTTTTCTGCAAGGATGACTCCAGAGAGGAACTAAATGTCAGCGGCTCTGACCTCTCCCTTGTTTACTTCACCGTTTCATTAAGAAAGACTTTGAAGACAGAAATTGTAAAGTTCAAATCATCCAAGTTTTAATTATGTGATCGAGTGATAAAGATCCACTGAGTAATAGTTTCAGACACTTAACCGCACGAAAATGGAACATGAAAGCACATCTGAATGATAAATATTCAAAACAAATAGATACAGTCCGCCTGCAGGCAGACGCTGGATTATGGGGCACAAACAAGACTTCTAGGAATTACTGCAAGCTCATGTCATGCGATGCATTTGAGGAATCACAAACAACTAACAATGAGAACTGTGAGCCATAAATCTCTACACTGAGTTTAGATGTGTGCTGTCAAAACCAAGAATCAGACACAATCAAAATTATGACTACAAACATTTGCTGCATTTAAAGAGTGGAGAAAAAAATAAATAAATGTAAAAATAAATAAATAAAGAAATGTAACTGGTGTGATGAGTCACATTTTGTCAACATGAATTACATGTTACGGTTGTTTATATGTAATGTACATGACAGCATTCATAATACATCGGCTGGCAACATGCAACATTAGATACAAAGTAAAATAAGCAGCAGTTCTGGGAACCGGCAGTCATTTCAGAAAAGTATTTGGAGTCTGTCCTGGTCAGTTGGTTTGATTTGCATTCATGTATTTTGACTAATGCATTCCCCAGCACTGTTGACACTTTCCTCTAAAGGCACGGCCCCGTCCTGACCCTGTGGATAAACCCCATCCATCTGCCACACCAAGGAGATTAAAACAAAATGCTAACTATGTGCCAACAACACTTGACCCAGGTCCAACCGCACTGAGCTGATGTTTTCCCACATTGTTTAAATGAAACGGGTTTCAGTATTTGCTGAGATCCTCACTCAGCTACTGTACTGTTGTACGTTGTTACAGTACGCTCTCCAAATCAAAGTGACATTTTACAAACATGTAGAGGACAGTATGTTCACCTCCAAACCATGCCACCATCCACAACCTTTTCACTGAACTTAAAATTGAAATGCCAAGAAAAGCAAAGCTTGGAATGGTTCATGACAGTGACCTAATAAATACATGACATTTAGGAAACTTTCTGCAAGATGTAAACTGTCTACTTGGATAATAGTCAAGAAGAGGTATGCAGCAGGCCGAAAAACAAGACCATAATGAGTCAGATGTCTCATTCTCCTAATATGTTATTTTAATATTCATTAGATGCACGACTGGAGGCACTACCACACTCACTAGTGAATCACCCTGACTAGAACCCACCAGACATGGGGCCAGAGGTTCTGGTGCGGTGGTACGTTGGCCTCATTGTGCCATATGGAATTTTTTCTGCACTAACCCCACTGAAAGCCAAGTGTACGCCAGCAGACATGCCAACTTCTGAAAGCTGCTAAAGCAAAGGTGAACCCCCGGCTTCAATATCTACCACAGCTGTCATGTCTGGGTGGATGACTGTGGGAGCCTGCAGCAGAGTGGGCAGCAAGACAGGCCAGGGTTAGCCATGAATGCAATAGCTAATGGGCCTCCTGTCAGTCTGCCAGATCAGACTGCATAAGGTATCCAACCAGCACTCCACCACTCCACCCACAGGGCGTCATTGAGCTAATGACTACCCAAAATGCATTGCTCATACAGTAGTAGTAGCAGTAGTAGTAGTAGTAGGGACAAAACAATACAATGCAGTTTAGAATTTCAAACAAAAAAACTCTCCCCACTATTTTTGATTGAGACTTCTCTGCACGGTTATTTTGTCTAATACATGTGGAGACTAAATCAAGCATTAGTGACCCAAATAGCTGTGTGATCAGAAATGACTTCTCACAGGGCTTATTCAAATCCCTCTGTACCTTTGCATAAATAAGAGGATAGGCACAGGTAAGGATGGATTTAAAGTGCTATCATTGGTTTTGTTATCATACTTAAAAGGTTTCCATTTTTTCTAATCTCAGAGGAAGGTGTTTTCATAATGAAAACAATTCACAGCGAGGTCTGTGGATTACCCTGTGTGACCGGCACACTGTTGTTGGAAAAACACATTACTGTAAGCTTTTCAAACATTTTACAACGCTTGAAGCACCACAAATAAAGTTCTAAACACTGTATTGGCACAATACTCTATACATAGAGATCTAATATCCTTGGCAAGCAAAACTGAACCCGTCTGCATGACTAGATACTACTAGGTGTGATTTGGGTGAATTGACACTCTTTTCATAAATACACATGATTTTACACACTGACTTCAAGTGATCTGGCCTCAATACTATATTTGCACATTGTTTCATGATGCTGCATCTAATGGATAGTATAACGCCTGGGAAAGCAAAGTGCTGTGATAGGCCAACTTTACGCACAGAGGCTGCAGTGATACTGTTTATTTAATTTTGATATTTAATCATGTGTGGGATACACCATTCATCATTTATCAGATCATTTCATATATATTTATGGGTTTGTGCTTTCTTGCCAGATTGGCTGGAGGAAAACAACACAACACAGAAACCTTCACAGCAGAGTGTGAGCTGATCCCACACGTCAGTGCGCAGTGTGTGAACAACCCAACTGGTTAATATGGACGTTGAAAGGAAGTGGACAACAATCCAGATACTGTATACGGACAGGAAAACTGTAACGCCTCGGCTCTATGTGACATTATCAGATCACACATCAAGGTCAGTCACTTGCATCAAGTGCATACTCTTCATCACATATTCTCTGTGACATACGACCCCACACGCGGCTCCTCATGGACACAATATCAGATTGAACTGCAGAGAGAGAATTCTCTGCAGTTCTCAGAGGAAAGCTTTTCTGACCAAAATAGGTACAGAATTCAATTATAATGCAAGCAAGTGCTTCAATGTACAAATATCCAGCCCTCTGCACAACTGCACTCCAGGCCTTTAATGTGATGTGTGTCATTTTGGTTAACAAAACAAAGGAGAATAAACCGTCATATAATAATGGCATTTCATTTCATTATCTAGAAACAACCGTTTGAAGCAATGAGAGATTAAGCCTAGAGGATGTTTATATGTAAACATATGATGGCATGATGCCGCTGGTGTGTGGGCTTGCACAGAAAACAATAGGAGGGGGTATTTCAATGCAAGTTATAAAGCCCGGGTGTGTGTCCCCTTAAAGGCAGAAAATAAGGCATCAATAGAAAAAAAAGCATCTCACCCCCATTCCCCCAAACAAAACTCAGATGTTTGGTGTACCCAGAGGAAGTGACAAATCCACATTCCTTACATACATACATTACCTCCTGTATTATAATGATGAGATACTGAGCAAGCTGTTGCATGTGATATCCCTGGTTTTACTAAATAAATCCAGTAAAATTCACTGTGCCTATGTTTTGTCAATTTTATTGGGTGTGAACATGCAAAGGTATAATACAACAGTAATGTAAAGAAAATACTTGTGCAGGTCACATGCAGTTTCAAATATCCCTTGTTTTCTAAATGATAATGTAATTGATCTGGGAAGAACAAAGTCATATACATGTAAATGTGGCTGAACACCTGGGAAAATGGCTTGGACCTTAACACTTACAGCATGAATAATTAAAATAATTCAATAAACAATTATCCAGCAAGTCATTATAAAACAGCAAATAATGCACAGGTCCACATACTATGACTTTTAATGAGAAAATGGAAATTCCCATTTCTGTCCTGCTGTTTCTTTGCAAACGATTCTAAAAAGGGCAAACAAGACTTCTAGCACAAAATCTGAAATCTGAGCCACAATTAGACAAACGTAATGGGATCAATATAACTGTGCCAGAGGGAATTCCCTAATCAAATGGTAATTTATTGAATCGAGCCAATTAAGTCCACCCTTTGCTCAAACATGGCTGCAGTTTCAGAATGGATAACACGTGATGAACACAGAAGAGTTTAATCAGAGCTTGTAGTATCTTCCTGAGGCGCTGTCTACTTCACCCACAATTTTCCACAAAATTTAAATAAATGCTCATTTATCCAAAGACAAGGCAACCTTCATCAACTGTAGTAGTAAGAAAGACTTGCGGAAGCATAAAGAACGAGCAATGTAGACGTAAGCTGTATAATATCACCCTGTTGGCAGTGGGGAATAGGGATTTACCCAATCATGTTTGGCCCACTTGCTTGCCAAGCAGTATCCAAAACACATCTCATTTAACATTTTCAAGTGCCAGTTGGCACAAACGCCGGAGGATGTTTGTAACATTCATAGCCTGTCTGGCTTTTTGGGCTGGCTGCCTGGCTACTGTTCAGTTCCTTCTTTTATTAAAACTCAACTCCAATATACAACCTCTGTGGAATTTGGGGAATCAGCACACGATGTCACATAAAGTGAGTGGCTGGACGTAATCCAAACATAGGACTGAGATGATGCAGATGACTAGAGCCGTAAAGAGTCGTCTTTCCATAAGCCTGTTAGTGTTATACAGTTCTATCTGCTTGATAAACACATGACACAGCCTCAGGTTTGTAGCACTTCTCTCCACTTTTGTGATTTCTTGGTCTCGGTTTATGTGGACTTGCCATTATTGGATGGTTACTCAATAATTTTCAAAGTTAGAGTACCCAGCTTTTTAAACAAAACATCCATAATCATAGGTTTTACATTCGGAAATACTAGTATACTGATTCTTGGTTATTTTGGTGCTTGGTGTGATAGGGTTTGGTCTCTCTTGGCCTGATTTGGGCTCGACTCCAACATCACCTAGGGTGGTCTGGACTCTGGACTATACTGCCCAAACATTTGTACAAACGCATGTTTAATCAAACATGCCAACTGTATGAAATATCTAGATTTCAAGAACCAATCCTTTAGGAATAGGATACCTTACTTGACTGAGAACTTTCATTTGTAAACTTCCTCAATCTGATCTGTCTATGGCAGATCTGTCCTTGTAATAGTTTTATATAAACAACAAACTACTGGTGTTGCAAAATAATAGCTTTCTGGTATGCAGATGCATCTTGAGTGTGATATATAGGCTCTTACACCATACATTTTAACAGTGGTTTGGCTCATCTCATGAAGTCAACTAAACCATGCAAGTGACCTTTTCAGCCTTTACATAGCATTGACAACTGGTAACCCCCAGTTCACTGTAGAATCCCACTGTAAGATTAAAGACTAAGCATACCAACAGCAACAACCCTTTCACTAAGTCCTCCAAACAGACTCTACAATAAACAGTGAGACATAAGAATGTAAGCAATAGAGAATAGCAGTATGAAACCCTCCAGCACCGCCACAACTACACAATCAAACAGGCCCCACACGGTAGAAAGGCAACCAAAAAGCGTAGAGGGAACTGACAAAAGCCTTCAAAATAAAAGAGCAGCAGCGTCCTGCACAGATATAAAAAGTGACAATCAATATTTCACAACAGGCATTACTTCTAATGTGGATGTGCGTAGCTTCACAGAGTGCAACAATTTAGTTTGCCCTGATTCTTTCAGTTGATAACACAACACCCAGCCTAATGGTTTTAGAAACTCTTACTGCACTATCACTTTCCCACAGCTTCCCGGTGTTCACCTTAGGGATACGTCGGAGTCGCACCGTACACATGAACTATTACACCAAACATCACCACTCACTGCCATCTACTTTCCCAGGAGGCATGGCCTGCTCCTTAGAAGCTTTTTTAGAGGCTTCTTCACTGTCACTGAGGCAGGAAATCCATTATTCAAAGAGTTGCCATATGTATTCAGATAAGATGTAAAAAATATGCAGCTCGGAAGCACTTCACGAGACTGGGAAGCATAAAAGAAAATTCAAAGCTGCCTTTAAACATTGAATGGATGTCCATGATGGTCAATGAGAGGGATTTATCTTTTTCTCTATGCACATGACATAATCACAAACTCATTTATTTATTTACTCCTTTCAAAGATTCACCAGCCACTAACAACTGTGCAAAAGTGACCAGTAAATATTCTTCCATTTACTACAAACAAAAGTGTATTGATCACAAACAGCAATTGCATGTCGCAAAAATATCAGCTAACCAACCACCCAACTGTTCCATTAGAGCACTGAGTAAGAGTTGAATGGGTTAGTGTGCAACTGAACAAGCACTGACAATGTCTGTGTACATAAAGTACTTGCAATGTATAAGTGACAAACTACTAGTGACTTTTAATTGCGTGACAGTCTATTGCACCTACGTGGATTCTACTGCTCACCTTTCCTTTTTCAATTTGCAACACTGAAAGGTATTGCATTTTTGCTAAGGGGCAGCAGAGGTGAAACTTAACACACCAGCAATGTCTGAACCTGTATGGCACATAACAGCACTGTTGTGTATCAGACATCTGAGCATTAACCTCAATTTTTTAAATCCTAATTTAACCCAGGTAGGAGCTCCCGGCCACTCCTGCCCCACTTAAAGTTTAACCAGAACATTTATCCAATTAACTAGAAGTGTGGCAGCCCCTTGCAGCAAGTGAAGAGTATATAGTTTTACATGTTTGAAATATGGAATAAATTAAAACTGTGTTCATTCAGTGGTCTGTTTGATTTAGATAATGGTTGCATGATCCTGCAACCTGAAAGCAGTGGATCAGATTTTCCCTGAAAAGGTGCGACTAAGGCAGTCCATGTTTTCTATGCTATCCATAAGAGTTGACTTACATAAGCCTTAATGAAATCAGTCTGGTGGATATCACTTGCATTTCCTACTTTCAGAATATTACTGCGTTGTTACGGTTTTTGCAGGCTCAGGTTTCCAATTTAGGTCTATGCAGAGTGGGGGTTGGCTAAAAGCTGTGTAGTAAAAAGAGTAGTACATTGCTCTACTCACATTGACCATTTTTTAAAGAAAATAATATCTTTACAATAGAATCTTTAAAGCATCTGGTTTTAGCACAAAATATACAGTAAAATAATGGCTGCAAAAACATTATATATATATATATATACATTAAATATTACAATCACTTATTATAGCTGCAGAAGTCTTTTTATATCTCACTTTAAACTATATAAAAAATGACACAACATGAAACTAATCTGTAAAAACGTTTCATTGACTTGTGATTGGCAGTTATCTAGCATCCACCACATTTCCTATATACCTTTCACTCGAGGAGTGAAATACGAATAACAGTTCACAAAAGCTTATAATAATCCACTGAGACAGAAAAAAGCAGGCTAATGGGTGAACCTGAGGCTAAACAAACAAAAATATGCTCCAGCTGCTCCATATAATGTGGATTTCTTGGCGTAAATACATTATGTATGCTGACAGAGTTACATCAAGCACATTAAATATTCTCAGCAAACCAAGTACAGGATAATGGGGATGAGTTTAAGAATCACAGCCTCTTAATTTTGCATGGCAGTGAATACGAGAAGTGCCATATTCTATGCAAACGGTTCACCAGGCAAGCAACCCAGCAAGCTGTTTGTTGTGGTTGCATCTATGCAATAGTGTCAGTTGACTTGTCATATTTAATTCATAAGAGAGGAGGGTCTTAGCTGTTGTGGAGAGGAGTGGAAAGTGGGTCATATTTTGAAGCTATAGTATGCACTGCACTACAGGCTTGTGACCCTTGGCTTTTTTCCTCTGTAAACGCTGATAGCCTCCCTGAAAAGTCAGATACAATGTTGTTTTTTTTAATGGTATGAAAGCTCACTTGCATGAGCAGACCTTGTACTGATCCAACCAATACTACACAGCTGGATGGAGACCAAGCCATGAACTCCTGTACTACAGAGTACCAGGGGACGGAAGCAGCAGCAGACACTGCGGGAAAGCTGCTACAGTGAACCGTCACTGGACAAACAGACAAACTAGAAGTGATGTGTGACTGTATATAAGGCGTATCTCCACTGTCCTCTGCACAGCAGGATTTACACTAGAAATACCAAAATGTTATCGATTTGAAATATACTGAAATATCACTTCAGTGACTCTTGGTGGGAGAGCCAGCAAAGATGCAATCCCCCACCTCTATAAATACCACTGCATTACTGTTCAACAGTATATAAAATACAAAATAATAATGCAATATAAAACATAACATTTCCTTCATTTAAAAATTGTTTTGCATAAATAAGACTTAATATTACATACATACAAAAATGTCTTAAGAGGTGAGAATCATAAAATGACTGAAGAATGATGAAGGCTGTAGGACGAAGGCATTGAGAGAAGATGCCCAATGACCATCAGTCTAGTGTAGCATGAGCATTAGAGAAACTTAATGCTTGATAATAAATGAATCTTTCTACTAAATGTGCATTCAACAAGCACTTGACTGCATTCATAAAAGTGATGTCATTGTTCATAGAAACCAGTCTGTTCCATCTACATCAGTGTTAAACTACAGAATTACACAGTTACTGCAAGTTACATTAAGTAAGCCCCAAATAAAGTTGAAGGACCAGTGTGTAGGATTAAGTGGCATCTAGAGGTGAAGTGGTTACTGAATACCGCTCGCCATCCAATCGTGTATATAAAACAGTGACAGCCACAACATTCGCAAAAGGCTCTATGTTCTGTAAAAACGTGGCTGTTTAACATGGTTGATTCCTTAGAGGAGGAACCTCTAAAAATGGCTCATTCTAAGGTAACTAAAACACAATTCTTATATTCAGGGGATTAATGAAAACATACCTATGAATATTATATTCCATTTCTTCCAAGTTTTTATTTCAGCTTGTCCATCTCTCTCACCCACATGTACCCTATCTATCTTTTAGGCTAATCAGATAGTTTGTGTTACTAATTTTGTTTTAAAGTCAATAAAGCTATAATGCTGCCTGTGTGCCATGTACCAATGCCAAGTAGTGTCTGACCTGCATTCAAACTGGGAAAAGTAGAAGGTGAAAGCAGGTCAGATAAAGTATGCTGACCCAATAAGACTGACCACAGACGTGGGTTTAACCCACTGCGCTGGTTTGAAAGGGTTGTTAGAATCCTACACTGGGCAATATTTTATACTTTTCTTACTGTTGCCTGACATGGCATCGTCAGTGTTATATTAATGGTGGAAAATAATTTGTTAGTGGTGGTTTGGCCTTTAAATAATCAGACAAACCAGATGTGAGGCTCAGTTCAAATTTAAAATAGTGAGCTTCTTGTTGTCGTAATCATATAAACCGCTTCCCATAGTTCGCTGGTTGGTCTCCACTTTAACTGCCAGGTCACTCAGTTTCCTGTTCAAAAGGTTACCTCTTACCGAAACAAGTCAGGTGACAAAAACATCCTGTTTGATTTATGAATGCCCAGAGAAGTGCTGCACAGAATGTAACATTCAAATTAAATGGAGAGCAGAGAGTTGTGACAGAAAACGCTGCAGCTTCCTTCCCTGTTCATCTTCTCACTGCTGTTATAGCTCACGTGCAATAAAAGGCTTCTCCTCAATCATCTTCAAAGCAAATCCGCCGGCCTATCACATAGGGAGGTGCTAACATAACAGAAGCACAAAGAGCATTGTCCACAGAACAGAGAACAACACTAGACATACGAAAAAACTTTAATGTTGTTTGTTTTTCAATAAAAAATGGAGTGTCTAGTGTCTCACAGGTAATCTGACAGGACTCTAGCTAACAAAACTAAAAGCTACTTCTGCTGCTTTTGACTTTGACCTGGGAATAGTTGAAGCACCAGTGCCAGAAAAACCTGAGAGATGTAGTGCGTGCACAACTGCCTGACAGGCATGATTCAGAAAAATGTATTTTGGTGTTATGGGATGTAAGTGCTTGGTTGACCTGCAAAACCTGCTTAAAGTGAATTCTTAAGCAGACTGCTAGACTGACAAGTCTGCTGCTGTGTGCAGTTTTCTTCTTTCTTCTCAGCCTTTCGCTTTCTGAATGAGCTGCGGGCAACTATTAGTGTTTTGTTTGGGGGAAAAAAACAGAAATTCATTAGATTTCAAACAGTGGCTTAGTGTCTTTCCTTTAATTTGTTTATCCATCACATACAAAGTCTTGGACAGTGCTAATTGTCACCTCTGTGTTCTGACCAAATGGCTTGAAAAGAAAACTACATTTGTATTATCTTACCTTAAATGCTTCTAATCACATTTTAACTTAGATTTCTCACTTGCATTGCAGCATGGTACTAAAGGTTGTATCTGTAAGTAAGCTCTGTAAGTGTTAAACAGAAAACCTCTTAATTACTAGGCAAAATCAATACTATGTTCGACAAAACTAATGCATTCTTTCAGGATAATCTAGGGCAGTACAGTGGTGTGGTAGAATGAATTCAAAATTCAATAGCTCAACAGCTGCACACTGTATTAAAAGGCAATATTGCACTGGAGACAAACATAATACCAAATATACTAATGCTAAGTACTAAAATCAACTTAACGTACATGATCCTGCCTGGAATTGTATTCACTGTCTTTCTATGAAAAGAACCACACAGAAAGCACCAATACCAAATCCATTTCATAATGCCTTTGCTTGATGCTTTGAATTACAGTACATTGAATCACATTATTAATATATCCCATGTGGAATTAACACTAATGTACCGAGACTGTCTTAACATCTCAACAAACTACAAGCTTCAATCCATACATGACCTATATTTCAAGAGAAATATGGGACTAATAGATTGCAATATCTCTAATGATGAATAAAAAAAAAAGCAAAGTCCCCTTTACAGTGTCACGTGAACATTTGTTTCAGTGTTGCTGGATGTTGGAGGGCATCTAGACAGTTCAGTTAATCTTAGGTTGGTTTCAGTGTTGGTAAGAAGTCGATGGTTTTTAAAAGTCTGATAATTAAACTATAAAGGAAATACTACACTTTGGTTGTTAATGTGACGATGGAAAATTCAAATACTGTAGATTAATAACTGTATATAAATGAATGAACTTTTATGAAATAAAAAGCTGTTTAGTGTAACTAAAAGCCTTGGGTCTGAAAATTGTAGAAATGACATAAAACCTACACAATGTACCAAAACACTGTACCTAATCATGCAAAATGCAAAACCCGACACATAAATAAATAACAAAAGAAACATAACTGCATTAGATTAATGGTGCCTCTCTTGGCAGAGAGAAATCTACCTCTACGGGAGCAACTAGGTTGGTGTGCTTGACTGACTGAAATATTTGCTAACCCTGCTGAAATGGCCCTTCTTGCACATGCAGTAAAAATAGCCCAGCAGAGCACATGGTTAGATCCTTGTAATGGAATATGATCAAGGTCAATGTAGTGTGACTCAAAGACCTCCAAGAGCCTGGTAGTTGTGACACAACGCTGAGAAAGAAAGGTCAGGGCCAAGGGGACCCTTTAAAGGATCCTACACAATCCATACAGGTCCAAGGCAAAGCTGTACATTTATCAAGTCGAGTAATACATGTATTTTTATTTTATATACACAGATTAAGAACAGCAGTCCAAAGCAGTCTGTGCTGGGCTCAGTGCTTGCTCTGAAGCAAACGCCCTCTCTCCGTTCAACTGCTTCTTGCGTGTGTCCGCCACAAAGCAAAAAAGACTTTTCTATCAAGTGATTTAAATTCAGAGAGTGCCACATAGTTTCAAAGCCCTACTTAGCGTTGTTATACAATAGCTGAAGAAACAGAGAGGTAAAGGCTGCAGACGGAGTGTTTCAATAGCTAGGGCTGCTGAAGGGAAATGTTTGCACAAAATAGTTTTCACTCAAAGAAAAAAGGAAACTAAAGCCCTCCCTTCTTAAGCTTACATATTCTTAAGTCCATAATGTTGCTGAACATAAATGCGTGATGCCCCTCCAGATGCTGTACTGAATAATTTCTACTTGAAGAAGACATGAGGGCCTTTTCAAAGGAAAAATGAACTGGACAGAAGACAATACACATAACAATGAGCTACTAGCTGCATCTGTACTTAACCTCCAGTCCACTGACCCTGGACAATTCTAATCTGAAATTCATAAATATAAGTCAGTGATTATGCCCTGCTTAACACATGGGTTTACATTATACATAGCACAATATCCCCTGTGTGAACAACATATGCATGTCTGATATCGCTCAGCAGTAATGTGTAGTGGCTGAATATGTGCTGGTACACTGACAGCTGTCCTTGTACAGTCCTGTTCTGTTGGGGAGAGGAACAGGCTACCGCACGAGTAACAAGCTGGACAGGAATTTATCGAATACCAAACTATAAGCGACAAGCATGTTTATGGCATGTTAAGCTTTTGAGTGCTATGTGTAGTACTATTCAGCCCCCCCCCCGGCACCACCAGTGCAATAATCCAGCAATATTTTTGTAATGGCCCAGTGGTTTGACTTAATCTATACTGACACAACATGAATAAAGTCCGTAAGTAGGCCTACCCTACGGTGCGCTACATGATAAGCAAGAAGACGGTGGTAATAGATAGATCACACTGCAACACAGTAAAATGTGAATTTATGATTTATGTACTGTTTGTGTTCCTACTAGATCTTAAACTATGGAGCATAATGCCTGAATATATACTGGAAGTAACTCTGAATTTTCCACATATTATACATATACATTGTATATATACACATTGGTATTTTTTTGCAAAAGTGCTTTCGAGAGCGACCCCTAACAAAACTACAACATCCAGTTCTTCTGTCTTGTTGCCTTTGCTCAACAGCAATATTCAAAACAAAGAAGTGAGCAGCGTGACGAGTGACAATTTAGAGATCTGTCTCTTTCTGTCT
>NW_023339873.1:5856932-5888114 GCF_004916995.1 Morone saxatilis
TGCCTGATTGAATAACAGTAACACAGAATATCATAGTGGCACTGATGAAGACACTAATGTGGATTGGATCTGGCTAATCAATTTGCTTAATAAGGTCTGTAACAACATCAATACCAACCCACTGGTTCAGATGAGTGCAGCCCTATAATGCTAATGATTTAAAAGTTTAGCATTATTCGCACAAAAAAAAATATTTTACAAATTTGTAGTTGTGAAGTCTTTCTGGAGGTAGTTCAACATACCTTTTATTTATTGTCAACTTATTTTCATTCATATTCTCCACCTTTACAAGCATGTTTGACATGTAAGTCAGTAAATTACGCAACTTATCCTGAGGAGGGTATGGGGGTGGTTGGAACCCATTACAGCTCATGGTAGGCGAGAAGCTATTGAATGGTTTGACACATATAGGCTGACAACGGTTTACACACAAACCTATGGGCAATTTACAGTTTCCAGTTCATCTAACTTGTTTGTCAGAGAGAGACAATTGACCTCAAACCCAGGAACTTGTTCCTTTGAGGCAGCAGTACTAACTAAATCCTCACCCAAATAACAAGTTTCCTTGTTTGAGAGGTGATAAAGATGAAGCACTGAAGTAAAACAGAAGAAAAACTTCTCTTATTTATTTACAGGTCCTCCTCCGCATTATGTTGCACTGGTCCTAACAGCAAAATAGGTGCTGGTGTTTTAAAACCAACTTTGTTTGACAAAAACAGTCCTATTCAGTCTCCATTTTATAGTGACAAAGGGAGCGACAGCTGTCAGCTGCAGCAGAACTTGTATTTAGCCGGGCTCTATTCAGACTGGCTTTTCTTCTGTCAAAAGCGGCCTGCTGGTTTTGCTTGTCCTCCAATCTCTGCCAGAGCAACGCAGGGAAATCTTCTGAACAACCAAGATTTGTTGCCTATTCTGAGGATGTTTTTCAGGCCGGGCACTGCAATGAGGCCTTCTAGAGGATTTGGAGCCCTTTGTTAGGACAGCTATAAAGGGAAGGATACCCAACAGGGTCTGGGTGTGATGAACAATATAATGTATGCTTTGCTGTGCAACGAGAAAGCTAATCATTTGATACAACGTCTAGAAAGCTTGTTAATCATCTAAATAGGTATTGCTGAAGTTAACAACCACATTTTAAATGTACACAAGGCAAGATTATTTTTTGTTGTAGAATATGTGAAGAGTTGAGGAATTTGAGGAATGAATTTTACCATTGACTAAAGTGTCAAATTTAAATTGTTTTTGTGAGCAGATTTTGGATCTTTCTATCCTTATCCTTATCTTTTTTTATTTATATTTTAAAAAGTACTTTATTTTTGTGTGATTTTTATATTTTATGCACCAATGCACCAAGACAAATTCCTTGTACGGGTAAAAACTTACTTGGCAATAAACCTGATTCTGATTCTGATTCTGGAGTATTTATCCTTTAGAATAGTACATATAAATCAAGTTGTGTCTACAGAGAGAGACAGGTTCATGGTTCTTAAAAATTTTAGTTTTAGGTTGGATTTTGCTATTCCGTGATCTATTTTGTAGAAATCCCTAATACACGTTCAACGAAACACTCGTCATGGTGCCCGTGTTCAGGTCATTTACAGCTCAACCAGCTTCTATCACATTACTTTTCTCTCTCTCTCAGTCTCTAATAGGTCCTGCGGGAGTGTGTGAACTAGTCAGGCGTACAGAATAGTCAGAGATGCACACTGCTCATTGGGAATTGATTGCACTACCAAACCCAGACTGAGAGGCAGAGATAATGCGGGATTACATATGCAAACCACTGCAATTCCTCAACTGCAGACAGAATATGGCCCGAGGAAACACCATAGTGTTGTTTGATGTCACCTAGATTAAACACAAACAAGGCCAATGGGGGTTCCAGAAGTATGATGGTATGGTATGATGATGAATTCATAAGCATTTTGTTCTAATATACAATTTATTAACCAGAGCAACTGGAATTATAGAATGACTTAGAGAGATGAACCTCACAGTCTTCACTCTTCTGAGAAAGGTCTTTACCAATGTTTTCCATTCATTCATGTGTGTTATAAAAACCAAGCTTGTGTAAAATTGACACTTGCTTGAAATGGATTTGTTTATATGCTACAATATTTGTGTGTGTTAATACAACACAGACTTAAATCAATGTCAACTTACATCTTTGTTACGTTGTTACACATTATGGTATCTGGCCAATAAGAACAGAAAAAGTATTACATTATATTTTAATTATATTTAATTATATTACAATAACTAGAATCTGAGACAATGTCAGTATATCAAACATATATAAATATTTGGCTCAGTTCTGCACAAATTTAAGCAAAGTACAGCTGGCAGTGCCAGACTTAGCCTGAAGCTGCCATATGCTATTCCGGGTGAGAAAATGGGCCACACTGGCCTATATACCTGTATTCTGCAACCATTTTAATGGACTCAATCTGATGAACCTGAAAGGCCAAACTACTCCAAAATGCTGCTATCACACAGAGCCACAATCTCACCCAATTTCTTTTTTAAATCAGCTCTTCACTGATGAGATGGTACTCAATATTCACACCATAAATGAATGGAATGATCACACATGTCCCTAATAATGTACTGAGAAGCTTGATTAGCCAAAAAGGTCGGCCTATTTCCTACAGAAATGTGGCAGGAGGACACAGTGTGAAGCACACAGTGTAAGGCTGGAGAAGTTAAACAGAACTGATTTGTTAGTGCAAAAAAACAAGCAAAAAGCGTAGCTACTATCCCATTCACTACTGTAACATATTTTGCCCTGAGAATGA
Organism: Morone saxatilis; assembly: GCF_004916995.1. Classification (NCBI taxonomy): domain Eukaryota; kingdom Metazoa; phylum Chordata; class Actinopteri; family Moronidae; genus Morone; species Morone saxatilis. The sequence goes on from NW_023339873.1 coordinate 5,859,728, forward strand.
ACTTAAACCCCAGTACGGCGCTGGTGATGCTTTTATGTCTAAAGAAATAAACAAACTTTTGGGTGAATCTAACTGTGCTGGTACTGGCTGTAACCTACAAAAAGGTTGGATGTGAACCACAGAGTGCCTTTGCACTTAGTAGTTTATAGCCTCTGAATCTTTCATGAACAGTATATGCGTGCATCTGTGAAACTGGCCAGAACCGTACAGAACAGTTGGTACAGTGCAACTATTTGAAAGCTAATGGCACTGCAGAGGGATAAAATGAACTTTTACAATTAGATGGTTGTTATTATAATAAATAAGAACACACCAAACACGGCACCGTTTTCCATATGGATACATAAGACTGCAGGATACGAAGGGCTGTGTAAAGTAGAGCAGACTAAGTATTCTCTTTGAGGACACACAAAACCAAGAACAGTATAAACGTGCATGAAAAGAGGAAGTTCTCTCCTGTCCGACAGCGGTGCTGATCAGGGATTTATTCTGACAGTCTGTTACAATACAGCTGAAACTGATATCTAACACCAGTGTACCGTGTTTTGTCTAATGGGAAACATCAGTTTTCTGTGATATAATCAAACCCAGAATCCATCAATCATGTATCAGCGACAGATTGGTGAAAGTAATGCCACTCAGTTTTTCCTCTGGCTGGCTTCAGACCATTCGCTGAGTGTATTAAGGAAGGAAGGGATTTGGTTGATGCCAAAGTGGAATAACAATCCTCTGCAATTACATTAACTAACAGTCTCTGCAGTCAACACAGACCGGACAGTTGTCAGAACAGAGAATATACCCAGGAATAAAATAGCGTGCTGTCATCTGTGGAGTAAACATCTGTCAAGACTGATCCATCGTCTCTCTGACCTTGATTTTTAACTCTTGTTCATTGGTCATGTGTTCAAAGTATATGGCTTATGTTTTGATCTACCATGGATGCTGTTACTGTTACCAGCCGAGCTCCATAGCAACATGTTTTTAAACCTAAAATTGACTAAAAGAAGACATTTAACCTTTAAATAATCTACCCGATGTGCTGTTCTTTGTCTTTTTTTTGTTGTGTATTTTATCTCATTCCTGCACAACTGGCCAAACACTGATGGCATGGTAAATGGTTCACTGACTGCAATGCACAGGTAACCATCAGGAGCAACTGAGATTCAGTGTCTTGCTCGAGGACACTCTGACATACAATGAAACTTGCAACTCATTGGGCAACCCATTTATCCAGGAAGTTAAAAGGGCCGAAATACTGTTAATTATTCGATCAACTGTAGCCTCATAGACTATAATACAGGGAAGCAGACAAATCATTTATCTTGTGTGGTAAAACGGTAACAGTAGAGGATGAAGGCACAGCAACATACTGTCTTTTAAGAAAACCTGTGAACCCACAGTGGAATGCAACAAGTTCGTGCCCATTCCCTGCTAATGTCATGGCATTCTGTGAACTGTATGAAATAACCAACCAAATCTGTACAGCAAAAAGTAAATCCCACTTAAAAACAACTGTTGGAATTCAGCGAATATCATAAAAGGATGACAACTAAGCTCTATTTGTATTACAGATCTGCGTAGACTACATTAAACCTATTAAAAATGTTTTTAACAACTTTTACTACCATTTTTAAGATCCGAAGATCCACTCACGACCCACCCACTCAGCAGAAACCGTGCCAATCAGAACCCATAATTGCTTACGGGTCTGCTGCCCGGCCCGCTGATCCTGCAGTGAAATTTAACAACGCACTACACGGACGTCTCAGCGGACCTTTGCCAGAGAAACCAAAGCATCCTTGGAGCAATAAATAAGAATCAGTGGACGTCAGCACCATCAAAGAAATTTGTCACACTCTTCATCACAACCATAACACAGTAAGCGTGTTAAATTCCCTGAGACAGCGCTTAAAGAGCCAGCCTTTAGTATCAACACAGCATTAAAAAAGGAAGAGAAATGAATTACCTTATAGGTGTACGGTGCTTCTCCCAGGTTGATGCCATCTTTTGCAAGCTTATCCCTTATCAGCACCTTGAGCTTCAGTTTGGGATAAGTCACAAAGTCATTACAATCTGTTTCTCTGGGGTTATGGTTTCCAGGACAGGAGGCCTGGTGTATTCCTGTGCTCCTCGAGTGTGACCCCGAAGGCCTGAAGTCATCGTCTCTGCTCGAGTGCGGAGAGTGGTTGCAAGTAGACTCCAGAGGCTCTAAGGTGAAGTAGTAGCTCGGCGCTTTCCCTTTGTCCTCCTCTTTCAGTGTCTGCACCGCCTCGAGCAGCCTGTCTCTGTGGTACTCGATGTGGACGCCTATGGCATCGAGGTCCGGCTCCCCGATCTGTTTGCAAACTTCCAGATCATCGTACCCGTTGTCAATGAATGACTCCACATACTGGGCCAGATGGAGCTTCGACAGCCACTCGAGGACGAGCTTTGGCCCTTGGCTCATCTTTAAAAAAAAAACCAGGATGTATATATGTACACACACAAGGAGGGCCTACCTTAAATGGACATCTTCATCATATCCATTAACACTGCTGCTGAGGGTTTTGTGCAGCTCCATGTAACTCCCACCCTCTCACACACAGTCCTGGGGCTCATTCTCCACATTGGACACATCTATTAGTGGAGGCCAGAGCAACAGACAACACAGTGAGGACATGTTTGGAGACAGCAGGGTGGATGAAGGCTAGAGACACCTTTAACTCCTCTCCAACACTGGTTGACACATCTGCCCTGCTGAAGTTCCCTTAAGCAAACACACTGCAGACAGTCTCTTGTTGGCCCTGTTGGCGGGGTAAGTTACTCCCCACTTACATGAAGGAGCTGTGGCTGTTTTTAAAGCCAAAAAGAAAAAGAGTCCAAGAGAGTAATTTAACTTATTAAGTCGTTAAAAGCATGTTACCGGTTAAACGGACTTTTCTGTCGTCGACGGAATCGCGAAGTTAACTGGTGTTTTAAAAAAAAAAAAAGCTTTTAGTTAGTTACCCTCTGTTAAAGATGAAAACCCGGAATATAAAACAGTCGTCTGCATCCTTCCTCTTTGTCTCATTCATCGCTACAGACGCTCAGGTCCATCAAACATTCATCCGGAGCAACAGAAAAGAAACATGTAAAGGTTGACGGTGAAGCCTCAGCGATATATATTTATATATATATAAGTAATTACTATAAAAAATATACAAAAAAAAAATACAGAATGTCCTCTACCTGTTCACAGTGCACTTGTTGTGGCTGACTTTGCTCTCGCCGTATTTAACTTTGCCGTCCCTCCGCCGGTGGAGTCAGAGTGAGGATGATGCTCAGCCTCGGTTTCACTCACTGCTGTAGTTTTTATGTTTTTTTTTACCCCGCTAGATGACGTGAGTTCAGCGCCACCTGCAGGGGCTTCTGGGAAATGTAGGACTTGTGAGTAATAAGGTGATCCTGATGATGAAATTACATAAAATAGAATGAAACCAATGATAAAAAATAAAATGAAAAATACATGAAACATGTATTTATTCTGGCCACATAAAATACAAATTAAAATTAATTAGTAATGGAAATACTTATAAAAACATACATATTTAAACTTATTAAACTGACAATTTTAACATTAAGTCCTCACAACACAACTACATAAGTGATATATTATTAGGGGAACAAATGTATAAAAAAATGTCACAACAAAAAATTATTTGAGCCACTTTGCTCAGATGCATAGTCTCTCAACTATAAAAATGTAATACATAATTGTAAGTGTGTACACAATTATTAGTGGTAATATGTGGGGAGGCAGCAAGGTGTCCATCAGGATGATCAAGGCAATGTTGGAGATAAAGGGGTTTTAATCTATAGCGGACACTGACCTCCGACCTTAGTAGGGACATTAGAGTATTCTATCAGTGACGCATACATTTTTAAATGAAGAGCAAATGAGCAAACAGGACAACGTGAAACTAAAAAAACAAGACGAAACAGGTTATGCTTGGTTTTACATTTATTTTCCATTGCACAATAATATATATATATATATATATATATATATACGGTATCTACAGTCTAAATTGTTTGTGGCAGCAGATTAAGTCAGACATCCATGTGAAATTTATTTTAATAAAACTGTACAAAAATTGCCTTCTATGAGAAAATACTGCAACTCCACAGATATTAATCCCAGAAGACAGACAGATGGATGGGTGGAAGTATGGCGACTGAGAAACCCTTAAGCTCTCCTGCACGGTGCCCTAGCTTTCGCTTTCTATGCATTTCTACAGCACAGGGAAAGCAAGAGCTTTCATGAAGCAAAACAGTAACATAAACAGATGTACCAATAAAATAAATATATTCTCTCACACTTATACAATTGGCATGATCAAATTAAAATGGGACGCGCTTTCTCATGTGCGATGAGAACTTGAGTTTTGTTCAACTAGGTGGTAAATACAAATGCCAGACGAGACAATCTCTAAGAGGGATAATACATGGTTGTTTCAAGTTTGTAAACACTTAATATCATGCATCCTTCAATGTGCAATAAGAGACCATTTAGGACATATATGTTGCAAACTGAAGCACTTTAAAGTCGAGGCCACACTTTGTAGAAAGACTCAGCGGCCCACCAAGAGGAGACGATTCTCCTGCAGTAGCAAAGCTTGAATCTGTGATGAGCATGTTCAATATTTAACCAGAAAATGTTTGTCGTGTCTGGATGATGGGTAATTATGCACAACCATTGTTTTGGACATTAATGTGAATTATTCTATCCCAAAAATTACATTAAAGGTATTATTTTTTAATAGATTGTTGAAATTAAAAGTATATATATATATATATTTGTTTTCAAATATATAAATATATCATAGTATCATTAACCTGACATTGAAAACAAATCTGAGAGTGAAGCAATCAGCATAATTGGCAAATGACATAGATAAGCATAGGTTCTGTCATGTTTTGGTCCTTTCAAAAATAAGAAAATGGGACAAGAAAAATGAACACACTAGAAATCATACTAACAAAATTATTTTAAGTACAAAAAATAGTGCAAAACCCACATATCTGCTCTTTGAAATGGGTTTATCTCAGTAGTATACAGTAGAGAAGATTAAATTCAGCCAGCTTAAAAAAATGAAGGGTTTTATTCCAAAATGCTGTATATCCATCTTGGATAAAACATTTTTGGTGTAATTGATTGCTCAACATCTCCTAAGCATACACGATTTAATACTTCAAAATCTAAGAAAATGGATCATAACTTCTAACAGTTTTTACTTCATGCCTGCAACCATTTTCCATGAGTCGTTTTTTTCCCATGATTTTCTTTGGTGGATATCTCATTTTGGAATGAAACTCTTCAAATTCACTTTGCCTGTCCTCTGAACACATGTACAGCAGTTTGGGTATAGAGGGTGGTATGCCCATAAGAAGAAGCTAAAGCCAATCTACTACCCCCCCTATACACAGTAGACTTCTTGACTTAAGAGTTCTGTCCAAGGTATTCAGACTGACTCTTACCATTTTGGGAAAAATCAAGACAACTCTGTGAAATTAAGCAACTCTTTGGTGTCGGAAAAGAACATAGCCGCAAGCGTACAGTATGTCACGATGCCTGAACCTGCACTGTCAGATTTGTGTCCAGCTGTCCCGTTATTTACATAAACATTTGGCAGCAATCTGGACTGACAAAGTCTTGTCTCTCTTTTTCAAAATAAAAGACCAACAGGTAATGCTCCTACATTGACACAAATAGCAGCATATCCTTGCACCTCGTGAAAAAGAAATCTAATTACAATAGAATTCTAGTTAATCACATTGAAAAACACTGTCAAGCAAAAACAAAAACCTCAAAAAGACCTATTGTAATACACTGTATCTATGTAGTATTATAAATATTGGCGCCCATACACATATTCCTGAATATATGTATGTTCACAAACACACAGACATACACATAGGTAGAGGTTAGCATATATGCATCATGAGGCAAAGGCAGAAGAGAAGTGAATGGTTCAGAGAGAGATGACCAGTGGCACTGTGTGGAACACTCTGTGGTGCTTGGTCATTTCTACTGGCAGCTATGAATACAAAGACAGCATTACCATTTCCATTGTGCTGTAAGAGACACATGCTTTTTTCCCTACACATTGAGAAACGAGACGGAAATCAACTTCAGCTATGACAGAATGCTAAAAAAAAGAAAGAAATCTGAATAATCATGTATAGATACAATCTTTATCACAAAAAACAAAACTGTAACCAAAATATACATTTATGCTAATCATATTGAGGACAATCTTTGTCTTGCCCTTAAAAACATTATCCTTCTCATACGTGACTTAGCTACAGCCCCTTTGAAAGCTAGAACAATAGGAGAACTTTAGGGGTTTTCCAGTGTATCAACTCTTAATTTTTCTGATCAATGTAAACTCTTCATCGGGGGGGGGGTAAACATTTTCAGCACTTTTTAACGCATTTGATTGACAAAGGAAAAAAATTAAAATGAATGCCCATCATTCAAACTTTAACTTCCTATCCATTATACTATTTCCAATAAATAATCTAAATTTAAAATAAAACCAAAGTGAGTCCCAGAAAACACGCCATTTCTCTTTCTCACCTAAAACAACTTGGAAATGCTGTAAAAGGAATGGTCGGTGATGAACTAGCGTACTACCAGCCCTTATTCGGTGAGAGGCAATATATTCATCATCTCCCTGTCTATTCTCTACGGTTGTAAGTGCTTGAAAGGCCCTTTCAGACAAAACAAAACAGACTAACAAAAGGACAGAGGTCAAACTCTAACAAATAATTTAGACCAGAAAAACAAACATACAAGAGTCCTTCATCGATTCAATCATTCCTATAGAAATCTTCATCGACTTGATTAGACTTGAAGGACCAGGGGTCATCAGACTTTTCTCCTCATTTGTGTCCACTGTGTTTGGCAGACACCATAAAGGGTAGAGAAAGGAAAAGAGAACAATTGCAATCAGGCCACCACAAGTACATGTTTTGCAGAATTGTCTTTTCTCTTCCAGAACAAAACAGCAGGGTGTGTAGATATATATATGAGATATATATGAGTGCATGACTGATGGATATGAATGGTCCCCTCTCTCCTGTTCTGCAGACTGATGTTAAATGAACATCATCGCTCTCCAGTGAAATGGAAAGAGAGATTCCTAAGGGCTTCTCTTCTTCCATTTCTTTCCATTCTCATTACGTTGGGTTGGCCAGTGTCTACTCCGCGGCAGTCCTCCGGTGACTGAGGTAATGCAGAGTGTATGATATTGTGCTGAGAATAAAAGCATGAGTCTGTTGAGCAGAACCCCCCGTGGAGAGAAATAGAGAAGAAGAGGGACCTGCAGCTCCTAAGAGACACTGGTGTTTGCGTGATAACAGAGTCCGATGCTCCACACGCTGCCATCAGAGCTGGTACCACTTCTTATCTTTGTACTTCAGCATCATCTGAAGAGAGAAAAGACGGAAAATGAGAGTCAGAAATACATATAGTTAACGTGAAAACAATGTTTTAGATGCTCAAAGAAATGGCAAGTGCGTACATCGTGAGCATGTTTGGAAAAGGAATCTGCGCTGGCCATCATGGCTGCCGTTCTTTCATCCAGCTCTCCCAGTTTCTGTCCTCTCTCGTCCAGAGCTATCCGGGCCCGGGCCAGGTCTCCCACAACCCCAGAAGCTGCACCCTTCATGCCCTCCATGCCCCCTGGGCCTGGGATGTGCTGGGCCAGGCTACGGGAGGCCTTACCAGAAGCTGTTTCGCCAACTACAGAAGACAAAAGGAGAAATCAATTTAATGTGTTAAATTCCAACAATGATGCATTCCCAAAACACCTCTGGCTGGTAGCTTTTTGATCAGCCAGTAACATTAAAAGTCAACATAATGATACATTATATATATATATATATATTATGTAAATGTAAGAAAATATGGAAAATTTTAAGGTGACTTGATACACGGCCAGTCTGTACTCACAGAGGTCTTCCCTGTCCAGAGACTGAGCTCCTCCCCCAAAAAGACCCTTGAAGAATCCTCTGTTAGGAGCCTCTGGTGTCTCCACAGGGGTAAATAACTCACTGAGCATCTCCTGAGGATGACAGAAACATCAGCACATGTCTATTTAAATCTATACTCCCTCTGACCTATAAAGCATCACACCGTTTTACACCATGCCATGTCATGTGTACAATTATGCATCTTCACATTCATGAAAAAAACAAAAATGTTTGTATATGAAAATATATATACGGTACATAAAAATGCATATGTAATACTAGTGACCTCGGTGGCTTGTGTTGATGTTATATCTGAATAGACAAAGATCCCAGATTTCTACCTGCCCACACAGGATGCTTGGTGTAGGGATAATTGGTGTCGTGTCAGGAAGCCCAAAGATTCATTATGAGCATGGTGCATTATGTTAAAATGCCATTACAGTCCACGGTGCTGAAAGTACAAAAAGTTCTCTACACCCACATACTCTACTTAAGTTTGGTCCTCCCAGCCTACATGGAAAGTATTTTTTGCACACTTATAATTATTGGATCCAATAATTAAAACATGAATTCAAATTTTTCATAACTCATCCACTAAATTAAGAGTATCTGACCTGCAGATTATCACAGGTCTCCTGGCTATAGGTGATCCTCTGGATCTCAGTGGCAGAGGTGAGGTACAGGGCCTGACCCAGGTTAGAGAAGCAGAACGTTCTGGCTATGCGCATATCTGTCAGCGGCAGGTAGTTCACATCCAGCAGAGGCCTTAGACTGGGTAAACTGTGGTAACACAAAGATGAGACACTATTTCACACCACATGGTAACTTTAAGAATTGTGGAATACAAATGTAATTATTGTGATTTCATCAGTAGATACAAATAGTATACAAACAGAGACAGTACCTCAAAGTCATGATGTGCCCGTTAGCACAGAAACAGGCAATACAGTTAGCTCCGGCCATCTGCACAACATCAGCCCTTAGCACGAAGGAGGTCTCTGTGATGTTGTGTTTGTAGATGCGAGTTTGGGAGGGCATGGCCACAACCTTGGCCTGTTTCTCTGAACACAGCACGGCGAACTGGGAATCTTGACCCTCTTGTGACGAGGGAGGGGAGGCCGGTCTGCGCCTCCGGTTCTTCTCCTTGTCCTCGTCTGAGGCATTTGGGTCATACCATGACTCGTAGGCAGGGGGCAGCAGAGTTCCAGTAGCGTCCAACAGGGCCATAGTCAAAATGCCTCCTTTAAGACTGACCAGAGTTCCTGGAGAATGAGTATTACAGAGGTATTGTTTTCATTGGGGTTAGAGACGGCCATTAAATGACCACAAAATATCAAGCTAACTTTTACTTAGCGCTACATTCCTCAAAGTCAACCAAGAGGACAGCAGACTGACTGGGATTTTTTCATCTGGAACAATTGCATAATAACTGTGATGGGAAATAAAACCCACCTTCACTAACTCTGTCCTGTGCTCTCTCTTTTACTAGAGAGAAATATATATACATTATAAAGAGCTGCTTTGTGGCAAATATTGTTTTAATTGAAATGCAACATCACTGAATTAGCCACAGCGTGTACCCATGTGGACTCCATGTGACCTTCATGTGACCATGTGGCACTCACTAATATTGTACTGCGCTTTTAAATTCTGCTTAAAAAGTAACTTAAATAGTCAGTGAGTGACTCAATAATAACTCCACTAGATGCAGAGATTTCTGGGACTGAAATCTGATCTTTCTGGAAACAAAACTCCTTACACACATATTTTAAGTGACCACAATTTCCCTCTGTCCGTCTCCGCCACCACTTCCTTCATAAATTTTAACTACGCTTCACAGCGCAAGAAACCACCAAGACATTTCAACTATGAAAGTCAGAAAGAGTCATTCTGAAGTTTAAGGACAAAGCATAGTTACTACCTAACCTACATTATACTGTTTAATATCTTGGCCATGCAATCCCTGCTGCCCATAGCTCACTTTCTATGTCTGTTAGGAACGTGTGACTTTAAAAGGGGTTGAAGTGGTGGCTTTGTTGTAGACTGGTATAGGAGATAGGTCCTAGTACTGATGTTTTAATTCCGACTGCTTGTCAATCAGGGTCACTGGTGAGTTAATGTACTTTTCTGTCTCCCCCAGTCACATGCAGATCTCCCCATCTGGTGAATTACATCAAATTCAGTTCAGCTTCTTACCGCAGGAGGAGATGCCGACCGGTTGCTGCAGCCTCTGGTCCCCACCGGGTGGCAGGCTGAGGGCCACCATCATCACAGTGCCCTGGGTGGTTCCCACCAGCAGACAGGGGCTGACCAGGCTGTCAATCTTCCTGGGGAAACTCTCACAAAAGTGAAAGGAGGAGATGGCCTCTCGAGATTCTCTGTCTATGCTGCTTACACTTGAACTACGTGAGCGGATGAATGAATTATCCTTGGCATCTGGACAGTGGGACAGGAGTGAGCACAAAAATGACAGAATGAGGAATGGTTTGTGTGAAATGAAAGGGTTAAGAAATGTATTGAGGACAAACAGGATGATTTGAGATGTTATTGGCATAAAATCCACTCAGTCAAAACTCATTTAACATGTTAAAGCAACCATGTGTTTAGTGGACCACAGCTTTTTGACATTGAGAAGCTGTTGCAGTTAATATCTAGGGATACATTTTCTTTAAATGGTTCCCACAATGTACTTTTTTTGCAATGAAATTTAACAACAACATTCTCAATGTGAAAAAAATTGCATAAGATATGCTTGTAGTACTACAGGGACTCCCAAGGAATAACTGGTATTTAAGAAGCAAGAATTATTCATGCCTCATTACTGTGCTGACGGCAGCTGAAACACAAGCTTTTAAACTCTTTAAAAAGCTAATGAGGGATCACAACAGAAACACAAAAAGATCTGTGACACAGAGGGGAAGGCTAAACAACACCGCCCATCATGTGTGTTCTTCACAAGGAAAAACTGTAAACAAGAAAAGCAAGATTTTTAACACTGAGTGCAGTCAAGTCAGGGGAGCATCCTTAGAAGGAATTAAACAATCATTGTGAGAAGATTAGTGTCATGTGTCAACCCATTCAGAATAGAAGCCCCAGCTGCATTGGGGGTTAGTACCAGTTATCACACTTCAGCCCAAGTCAGACCATGGCTGGTCCACTCACAGGAGTTAGGGGCTGACTTAGTTCTACAGACGGGCCCCTTCTGGTGCATCCTGGCTTCCACCTTGCCTTCCTTCACACTACAAAAGCGCTTCTTACATGTGAGAGAGCGCAATCGTTCGAACCTCTTCTCTGATCACAAACAGAAAGTTCGTCTCAACTTACAGTAAAACATCCAAATACAACAGTCTCACATTGCAACATGCTATTAGACAATAAGCAGTACTCTCACAGAAGTATTTCACAGCTGTGAACACAAAGCAGCAGAAGGTTCAAATGACAGAAGAAAAACCTGTAAGAAAATGTAAAGGTTTTTAGAAGCTAAAATCAGTAGTTGTGGCTTACCCAGGTCTGGCTTTTGCTCGCTAGATGAGCTAATTTTCCGTGACATCTTGGCTGTAACAGAAACAAATACTCCTATTTTATGAGGAAGGAATGATTGCTAAAAATGGAAACGTTTTTGAAATATCAAAGATCATTTGTTAAATTAATTTACAAAATAAGATTCTGTAATTATCATTTCAGAAATCTTTGGCATTGTTTTACTGTGTAAATCAGTGTGCAATCATTGAACACAATTTTGATTTCGAGTCATTCTTAAGAGTGGTGATACTGAAGGACAACCGTTGAGGACATACATAAAGTACATACGGTACATTATGCTAGAAATGGGACAACTCTTCCTGTATGCAGCAAGACTCACTGCTTCATAAAAGGAATATTCCAAAAACATTTCAATTTACTTTAGTTGGTGCTTTTCACTTTGTTGCTTGCTACCAGAAACGGTGCCAAATCTAAAATCTAAAACCCCAAAAGTGTCCTGTTGCAGTCAATAACCACCCTTAGAGAAACCCTTAGAATACAAATGATGCTGAGAAGCATCACAGACAGACAACCAAAGGGCCTGTAATGTCAAACAAAGCAAAAGGGAAAGACAATAAACAAGACAATTGCAATTCAGTGAACACAGTTATGCAAAGAGAGTAGGATGAGGAGGAAAAATCAGTGGCTAGCTAAATAGTTAACACTGAGCTGAAACCCTGGAATCAGAAACACACAGCAAGTGTCTACAATCAAAGAGAAATAATTCACTTAAACATTTAAGTGACACGGTTAGACATTAGTATGTAAAGAATAAGGCATGAAGCAGATTTTCTATGCTTATGAATTAGTGAGAAAGTAACATTTGCCAATTTGGAATATTTTCAATCCAGTGTTGTGAAGCAACAGCCAACAGCATTTTGACAACAATCTGCATAGAAAATCTGAGGCATGAAATTCGAAAGATGTCCTGTCATGCATTTGATAAAGACTCCTGATTAATTTCATAAATCAACTATGTACCCCCCAAAACCATGATTAGTAAAAATACATTTCTTGAATGCACTTCTTTCTTTCATTGGCACAAGACGCACAGATTGACGTAGGATTGAGGCACAGTGTGGTTAGAACGCTGTCATTCAGAGAGAAAGAGAGTAATCAGAAAGAATACATCTGGATGATACAGTACCAAAGTCATTGGCAACCGTCTTGGAAAAGCGTCTGCTTTTGAACTTCACTAGAAATAAGGGTTCAAAAAGACAAATCAGGTAACTGCAGCCATTTTGAAATGCTTAAATTTAAGGGGACGTGTAGCTTTTAACAATACAGTACCCTTCTGTATGAACTTCTGTTTTCGTTCATCATCTGAATTGCAAGGGGAGGTAGATCCTACATGACAAATGGCGGCGTTTGAAAAAGACGTATTTTAAAATCATAAAAGGATCTGGGGTTTTTTTTTTGTATGAAGGCTTACCTGAAGTAGGTGATTTGCAGCGGTCCTCTGAGGTGTTGGACCCATCGTTGGTATCACAGGCAGCTGTGGGAGCCACAAAGGTTGTAATTAAACATGGCAGAATTAATCATACTCTTGGACTACTCTCAGCAAGTCTTACTAAAACTTTGCCAATTACAACAGTACATGTGGTGAAAACAATAAAGGGTCACTTATTTAAACAAAGGCAGGGACAGCTACCCATACAATTCACTTCACAAATTCACTTCACAAATCTAGTACAAATCTGTTGACTCAAGGTGTCAACATTGCTCGTCTAATAAAATAGGTGGCAGGGTTTAAAGATACACTACCTGATTTTGTCAAAGTGCCCTCAGGTCTCAAAATGTTCTCCCAACTCACTTTTAAAAAGTCAATAGTGAGCTTTGGGGCTTTGGGGCTGCTATATCAAAATCACGGAGTGTACCTTCATGAGAGTAGGGGAAGGCTTAAAGGATAGGAAATATACTGTAGGGGGGGAAGAAATTCTGACACAACATGACTTACTGAGGTGAGATGAGCGTAGTTTTTTCATAGACTCAGTATACAAGTTAGAAAGTCTGGACATGCAAGACGTCACAGTTGGAATGTCTTTACCAAATCACAAAGAGAGATACCGACAGTAAAAACAGTGAAACAGAAAAATGAATGAACATCATAACTGCAAAAGAAAAGAAAGATAAGAGTCTCAGAGGCTTGCTGCTGGTAATATATAGATCAGATCGCATAAATTAAAAATTGCTTTTCATGGCAGAGGACCCAAATTGAAGAGTCTTGAATCTAGCACCAGACCGCTGAGACTGAAAAGAAGGAATACAACCAGTGGCTGACAGAATGATAAGGCAGACAAAAACACTGTAAAAGACAGAAACAGAAAGACTAAAAACAAACAACTATGAACTACGTGTTGTTTTATCACAGCAAAGAATCAAAAGGAAATGCTACAGCATCACTGATAAAGCATCCACTCTGACTGCACAGATCATGAACACACATGCTCCACTGTCTTTGGTCTGTCCAACTGAACAGATGGAGGATCTGTCAGCGATGCCCCCTGTTGAGGGACAGCAGCTACTGCAGGGGGCAGTGCTCATGGTGCGAAGTCACGGCTGCTGCCAAGTGTCAGCCCTGCCTAACCCACCTCTAAACAACCAGAGCCTCTCAGCTGATGGTTAGGATTGCTAATATAACAAATATGAGTTAAGTAAGAAATATAAACAATTTATTTCAGGGTTAATAATATTAGTCAGGGCTGATACGTAGCTATGGGGGGGGGGAGTGACCAACAGTCAACAATGTTGGCGGTGCAGCTCACCTCCAGAGGGCTGCCGCTGTTTGCGTGGGGAGCGAGGCTGCCTCTGGTAGGGCTCAGATGGGCTGTACAGCTCTGATGTGCCCATGTTGAGGAGCAAAGTTTTCTGGAGGTAGTCCACCACAGCCAGACCGTTACTGTTTCCAAACACCACACTGAAACACAGAAGGGATGAGAGACACAGCTGAATTAGGATTCAGATGCTATTTTTTGCTCTCAAATTCTCGCTGTGATATGGGCAGGCTTTTATTTACAGTTGCACTAAATAACGGTTCCTGCCTTCTGTCTGACAGGATGCAATTAAAGTTTCTTGACGCGCTCACATTTAGCACAAATACAGCCACTGGACAGGGATAACCACCACTCTCGAGACACGTGTGGGCATAAAGTGATGTGCTCTCATGTCAGAATATCAAGTGTACATGCTAGCCGTATAGACTTACAGGCCGTAGGAGGAGTTGATAGCCAGGCTGCTGATTGGCTGGGGTGGCTCCCCGCTCACCCACACCAGCTGGATCACCAGCTCCACCTGGTAGCCCGGAGACTGCTTCAGCGGGGAGCTCCGCACCCTGCATCAAACACACAGCAGGATGAGACAGCAGGCTACAACGCACACTGGAATGAATAATCACCCTTTGGGTAAGCCACACTGACAATATACTCATATTTTTTATTATCGTTATTCCCCCTTCCACCCTTTTACTGTCAAAACATTCTCATCATTTTTAATATCTTTATAAAGAGGATTATTTTGCCCTGGTGTACTGATGTGGAAATGTTGTGAAGGATTGAGCAGCTGACTGGAAGGAATGAATAGATCACTACATCACTTACTTTAAAAAATAAATTTTTTGGCATCAGTTTATGGTCTGTTCAGTGACAACCTGCTTCACAATGACCTAAATATGTGAGCACAATTCACCCTTTTTTTAAAAATAAACAGAAAACGTGTAATTGTCCATACTTCAGGCATGGTATATTGTCCCGGGGTCCATCACAGGAGTTGCTGCCTGTTGAGGGTTGAGTAGGAGGCTCGCTGTCCTGAGGGCTGGAGGAAGCTCCCGGGGTGGGCAGGGTGGGGGTCTGCTCCCCTCCTGGGTCAGGGGAGTCGCCATTGCTAAACTCACACTGCATCCGCACCTCCAAAAGCTACATACAAGATATTATGTGTTAAAAAAAAAAAAGGCTTGTTGTTTCTGACAACACACTGACATGGACAATTATCGTTTACCCACCTGCACAGTTTCAGTGGTGATTTCTTGTTTGCTGAACCTATAGACGATAACGTGGGCAGACACCCCAGCCACACAGAGCATCCTGCTCTCGGGACACCAGGACAAGGTCTGGATGGCAAACGGGTCCTCTTCTACTATTTCTGTACTTGGCTTCTCCTCCTTACTGCGAGCCCTCTCAAACACCTTGGCAGTCTTTAGCTTGTACAGCACTTGCAGCATTACTTTAAGAGCAAAAAATAAGTTAGAAAGATGTAGTGATATTCTGCCATCAGTTAATGTACTCAGGTGACCGGACAGAACAGCATATGATGTTGTATGTTCCAGTCAATTGTATTGAGTAGCTCCAGGCAGTATTAAGTAGCACTTTCTCAGTGTCACGTTGTGGGCATATCTACTTATGCAGATGACACTGTTGTGTATACAAATGCTTTTAAACCATAGCAAACTGTTTCAAAGCTTACTATGGCCATTGCAATAGTAAAACTTTATAAATATTGTCAAAAGTCTGTAAAATTAATGCTAGCAATTTATATTTAAGAGAAAATCAATGCTAAAGTTAAAGAAACAAACATTAAAAATGATTAAAAATATAAAATACAACTTAGGAAATTCAAGGCAAAATAGAAACTCTCTTCTCAATTGCTGCCAAAATATGAATGCATAAATTATATCTGCAAAGTGAAAATCCAACATGTATCAATATTTTCAGTGCAATATAGTATAATTGGGTCGTGTATTCAAAATGTTACACAATTTAATAATTCTCCACAGCATGAATTTGTCACCTTGCAATAAAGGAAAATCAGGACTGGAATACAATGTTTTATTTTCATACTATATCTGAGCTGATGAGTAATCCTCTGGATATTGCACTGGCTTTTAAATCTTTTATCTATGCAAACATTATTGTCAAGTGTATCATAACCGTGTTTATTATAATTATGTTTTTAACTGTAACCAGCAATATGATTTCTGATGGAAATAAGCTCTTATCTAAATATGGCAAAAACCTAAATCCACAAAGGATACATAGACCCCAACAAATAAACTGAATGAAACAAATAAAACTACTCACAAGCAGAAGCATCCCAAAATTTGATCGACCCATCAGCATGTCTATTATGGGGAGAAATAAAGAAAACAATAGTAGAATATGAGACAATTTGTTCACTGTGACAATGCATCATTTGTATGTGAATGAAAGTCAGTGAATGAAAATACATTGATTCATTCAATCATTAATAATTTGTCACTAACCCAGTGATTATGATCTCTGGGTAACTCTGAGTGCCTTGGCCCCAGTTTCCTCCACTAATAGGCCATTCCTGTGAAAAGGATAAAAAATATGTTAAATTTAGCAGATTTCTTTCAGTTGTGTTACCAGTATAATAGAATATATACAGTGTGTTTCAAAAGATCACTTCCAATGTCCAATTCACTTTAAACATACATTACACTGGGGCAGTAATTTACCTTCTTGCTGTAACCTTGTCTCTTTTGCCGACTGCCGACAGAGTAAAGTGCAGGAATAAGTTCAGCAGGGCAGTCAGCAAAGTACTCACAGCAGGTCACTGGTGACTCATGGATAGTCAGAGGATATGGATTCTCAAATATTGGGTACCTGTCAAGACAATGTGCCACAGGTTATATTTGAAAACTAATCACAACCTTCATAATATCTGCACTTGTCTATCAACTTGAGATGCAAATGACAACTTGCTTGCTGCCAATGAATGCCTTTCAATACTCTGACTGACATACTTAATGTTACAACAAAAAAACGTCTGGAGTCGTGACTTCACGCAGCCACTGCACTCTAACACCCAAATTTACAGCACACTTCAACCTGTGTTACTGCTGCTAGTGATACTGTGAGGTTTAAAACATCTGCAGTGAGTTGGGAGGAATCTGGAAGCATTATTGGGAGCAATAACAAAATCCAGGACTGCATCTTCATCTTTTATGTTGTCTGGGTTTCATTTAATTAATCAAATTAAATGGGTCAGATTTTTAAATATACCCAGTGACATTGCAAGATGCAACGGCAATAAAAATTTCGATGAGGAAAAGGCCAGGATTTAAAATTTAAATGTATTTTTTTTTACCATATAATTGCCATAAAATAGTAATGTAATAGGAAAAAAAACCATAATGCTTCACTGCAAATCAAATCCCTTTGGTAATTAATCAAAGTTAGACATTTTATTTTTCATGGGACCTTTAAAGAATAAGCGTAGGTCAAAAACAAACATAACTGACTGTGACAGCTTGCGTGTCCTATAAACGTAATATACCTATTACAGGTTATAAATTCATTATGACAACTGCAAAGATAGATCATGACTTTGTGTATTTTTTCTTCTGTTCACTCATTCAAGCCTGGAAGGTTTGAACTGCACATTTCTGATTGAAATAATCAACGTGTTTAAATAATTAGCAGTATCTATAATATATACTGTCTATTAAGATAATGTTCTTGATCTACAACACTCATATTCTTCGATGCATACCAACAACACTCTATATTTAGAAAGCAGAATAATTACCCAATCTGTCCGAGGTCTATTACAACTAAATCCTTCTCGAGAAGGACCACCACAGCATAAGGCTCCTGAAAGTCTGGAACCCCAAAAAAAAAAAAAAAACAACAAATTAGCACAAAATTAATAATATAATTACATGATTTAATTGAGCTAAAAGAGATTCTGAGACAAATGAACAAAACCTGTCCAAAGTAGAGTGTTGCAGCTCACCATTTGGATATGGAGTTTCACACAGTGTTAGGAAATCTACAATGGGGTAGTCCATCTCCAGGACAGCAGTGCTCTTTCCATGCATTACAGTCAGACAGGCTCTCCTCCCCACTGTATCGTAAGACAGACCTCCAGACAGGACCATGAATGGGTCCCTGAGTCCAGGAAAAACACACACACACACACACACAAACATTTGAATTGCTTATTCAGTACATTATAGCTTGTTGTATAGCTGTAGATCCATCCAGTGGTAAATGGGTGAAGAGAGACACCAACATTTTACTGTTGTACTTTCTCTGGAGATACTTTGCTCCCATTTCAAGAGCATCTATGGTGGGAGGAGCCTACTTTTTAATTATAATGACAACTATATTAATCCCTGTCCTCTAATACCTGAGAAAAAAAAATGTAAGGGATAATTAGATCAGCTTCAGTGAAATAGTTAATTTTTTATGTCATGTTTTAATAGGAAAGTTTTTGTCTTTTTACTTTGTGACCTTGACATAACAAGCTTGTTCTCTTCAGATAATGACAATTACATTAACAGTGATTAGTGATCACAACGTAATTAACATGTGACCTCAATGGAACAACAAATCATTTGTCATGATAAAGAATCATCATCATCTAATGATCACAACGTAACGAAGCCTGTGAGAACATAGAAATAATTAGAGGGCTTTCCACCTTTTTCCATCAGTAGGGTACGGTAACAGGACTGGCTTGTTAGGTCTATGCTGTTGTGATGGAATAACAGGAAAGGCCACTTTCAGTACAGGATATGGATTCAAACCAGAGTCGGTTAAGACACAGGATGGGTGGGAACTGCTACCATCACACTTACCCAGCCCTTGTTGTTTTGTATTCCACCTTCAGGATAGGCTTGCATGGTTCTGGCTTTTTTCCATCCTTAGGCTGCTTTCCTAGTGGAGGTCGAATGGCAAAAAACTGATTTAATTTACAGAGGTACAGCACATATGGTCTACAAATGCTTCTGTGCACGCATGGACATGTTGCCACCACCCTGTTGTTTTTTGTGCAAGTCACACCTCTAAGACTGGAGGGACTTTGAGCTACAATTTGCGCTTTTCAAGCCTTAAAAACTTGGCTTCTGTTCAATATGCCTGCGTGTGTGTATATAAACAATACATCTGTGTGTATACAACAGTTCCTACCGTGTGGCGTGATGATCTGTGCGGGCTTGGCTGGAGCTCTTACATTCCATGTGGTCAGGGTGCCATCAGAGTGGCTGCAGACAAACTGTTTACCCTCATGGTGCCAGGCTACTGAGTGGATTGCCTGAAAGACACACAGCAGCACATCATTACAGTGTAATAAAGTACATTTTACAGATGTGTAAAAATAAATAAGAAGATTTGTAGAAGCTCTGTGTGCAACATATTTGACAAGATACAGTTGGATTATGTTTTTATTATCATCAACAAATCCAATTGACATGAACAAAACCAACAGCACATTAGTCTCTTAAAACTTTCTCCCTTCCCCAGACTGTCTGTGGCACATTCATTCCTACTAAAGTCTTTGGGTGAATCATTCCCTAACAGCTGGGCACTGTAGTTTTTAGCAAAGGCCAAACAGGTATTTTCAGGTGCAGATTTATACACATTTGGTGGACTAGCAAGTACGTTTATAACAAGCAGGACAGTGTACTGCTTAAAATAAAGAATAAAGGAACATGTCATTAAATGAAACAGTGTGGCTCATGAGTTTTAATACTTTTTGGACAAAAATTAAGCTCCATGGAACAGAGGAATAAACTATATCAGGCTTTGCCTACAAAGGCAATGCTTGTTTGTAGGATCTGTCCATTGTTGGTTTTGGCCTTTTCATAGATTTGATTCATGGGATGATAATCAGAGAAATACAGAATATCACCAGACTGACTCGCTATTATTTCAAATCAGCAAACTTTTGTATTGTGGCTTTATTTTACTTTACTGGATATATAATCCAGTCGTGAGTGACAAACATAGTTTCATTATGTAATACTCAGTCGACAACAAAAGTCACCCAGCATGGAAGCTCCTGAGATAAAGTCTCAACGGATCCCGATGAGCAGCTGTTTCAGGTTTTATAAGAACACATTTGAGAGCCACTGTTCAATCACGTGAGATGGAAGTGACAGATTGCGCCAAACATGTTACTGTAAAACAGTGAGAAAACTCTAACTGAACTAACTAGTAGACTGAATGGAAAATAAATATTGCCTTACCTCATCGTAAGTGTAGCGGTAGTCAGCTTTTTTGCACTTCAAATCCCACAACACCACTACCCCACACTCAAATCCAATCAGAAGCTGCAATAACAAGAGAAGCAAAGCAGAGCTCAGCTGATTGCTGTGAAACCACATTCTGCAAACATAACTCAGCCTGGCGGTAATACGACTTTAACATAACTCTGTGATGTTCAAAGGATGGAAACACTTCATTATACTCCTAATTTCTCAATCATTTCCTAGGACTTTCTCCTAAAATAATTATGTAATTTGGTACTAATTATAGAATAAAAGGGATTTTATTGACTGAAAGATTAAACATTCAAATATTAATTATATTAATCAAACAAACAAATATACATTTAATATACATTCCTTTGAGGTGTCAAACTGTTACCTGATACTTTAACAACACAAGAATCTAAAACCACTGTAAAACCACTCTTATTATTTACTGGATAGCTGATAGGATATAGTCCCCATTCTTAATCTATTATTGATTAATAAATATTTTGTGATATCAAATGCAGAAGTTCAAGTAAATAAAGTTGGAAAAAAGCAACATTAACCTGTTGCACTCAAAGAGTGGTGTCCGGACATTAAAATGGTCAAATAAGCTAGTAGGGCGTCCATACAGTGAAGACTCTGAGAAGACTTAACAGGTGCAATAAATTCTACTGTCTTGATGTTGTTGTTACTTCAAAAAACCATCAGTATATCCAGTATTTTTTCTCTGGAACACTGTGAAAGGTTTCTGTAAACAATGAGTCTTTGATTTGGACACCAAAATCTGATGTTAACCATTGATATTTTAATTAGCTGGAAATGTTCTGCTATCATTCTCAATTGTAGCTGCACAAGCTGTATTGACATTGTGCCATCTGCGCTACAGCAGTTATTCGCAGCAAAAAGAAAAGTACAGCAGGAGATAACAAAAATATGGTACAGTATTGTTTTAGGCTTTAGTGTATACATTTATCTTTGTTCCACATGCTATGTAGTGGTCAACCACCAGTTCTTTCCTACCTTTCCTTCATCCATGGGGTTATCACTGATGTGCACGACAGGCCCTGGGTGTGTCTTGGTGGATCTGTTTAAATTTTAGGTACAGAAGAGAAACAAGAAGACACAGAAAGAGTGTGTAAATTCAGGAATATTTGTGCTCTGTAGATGATGATGTATACTTGATAAATGTTGTCCAAAACATACTGTCTATAGCTCTTAGTGGGAGACAAAGACAGGGAGGCAATTAGGGAAGCCATCCAAAAAGGAAATAAAGAAAAAATAAAGAATAAAAGCCAGAATCTCTGGTTGCGAGAGAGAGGGGGGGAGCAGGGTCACATGAGGGTCTATGAGAGATTATAGTGTGTGGAGACAGCGTCACCGTGGCAACAGAGCAAGGGGCATGGAGTTTGCGAAGGTCTGGCCTAAAGAAAGTGTTGCTGCCTCTGAATGTGGTCTGGCTCCAGCAGCTAATGATCTCATTGCTGCTGATGAGTCGATACAGTCAGAGATGCGGCAGTGAATAAAAGGCAAGGACGGACTGGGATATGAACTCCAGTCAGTAATCACCATCACATGACAGACAACTGTTTTTAGGTTTAATCACCATAATATATGTACGTATACAATATGTTTCGCAGTCTTAAAAGTAATTATTAGAAATTAATTTCTCCCACAGAGTTTAACCGACTGAGAGAGTAGGGTAAACACCATTTTACATAAACAATATTGAGTGTAAGCTATGTTTAAGTGGGCTACAACAGTAAATGTGATCATGAAGTCCACATGCTGCTTCTGTCCACTGCAGGAGACCTAGAACGTGAATTCACAACTTTGCAAAGACAACAAACTATGAAGCAGAAAGTGTGATGAAAAGACGTCTCTCTCTGAGATCAGACAACTCCTCTACAAAGAAATGACTGAATATTATGTTTTAAAATTTCACACTACAGCCAAGAGCTCTTTTCTTTAATCATTTTCACAGTCAGACAGCCAAAACCATTCCCCATCTCCGCTGTCTGTTTCTGAGACATTCATCGTAGCTGATGGCATACTTTGGTGTCCTGACACTTTCAACTCCCAGATCTAAAACAGCAATTTATCAGATTTCACCAGCAGCCTCACACACACAGCTTTATACTCTACTTCCAATTTTAGCTGCCAGTCACTGTCTGAAATTATCTTCTTTAAAGCTCACTGGTGGGTGTGCTAGAAGAATTACCTAGAGAAGTGCAACTTCTACAAGTTTCCTTTTTCCTTAAAATAATTGTCACACTATTAATTTTCAGTCCTATTCATGCACAGAATCAGACACTGCAATACTTTTATAACCAAGACAGTTAAAGTAACTAGTCAGTGTATTGGGTGACACTAATTTTATCCTCCAAAGTCTAATTTTAATCTGCATGCGGCGCCTGGCAAGTTATATCTGAACCCTGTAGGAAATGCAGCCCCGCATTCACCTATGCACAGGATGTGATGTGAAATTCCTTGTGATCCTTACAGTGGGTGTTGACACGGGGGAGTGGGTGACACAGGATAAGTTACTGGGGTTATGAAGTGGGCACTTCATATCACAGATGTTTCGTTAAATCAGGCAGCGAACACCTCCAGAAGTCTCAACAGCAAGTTCTGGCATGGCACAATCACCACCTCCATACCGCCCTCACACTGATCAAAGCTACAGTGTTCTCAGCTTACAGGACACACTTTAACTGAAGACATATTCCTTTGTATTTCAGAGTTTCCTGGTGTAGTGTCAACTCACACAACTGCACCAAGGAGATATGCAAATAGACTGGAAGTAAATGAGAAATACAGACTCACAGTTCGATGGCTTTGTTCCACATGATGACGTAGCCTGAGAGAGTGAAGGACTCCACGTTGACAATGTGGATGTTTCCTCTTTCTGTGCCGATGTAAAGCCATTTGCTCTGGAAGGGCAGGTGGCAGTATGTGATTCTGCGGGAGGAGATCAGGATCCATCACAACCAGGCATTTCATTATCTCATGACTCAATCCCATCACAGAGTCACCCTCGTCCCTAATCATGCTGCTCCAACTGGAAGGAGTAGCGAGTGACTAAGATTTAATTACAAAGGCCTTGCTCTTTGTCATACTAATGAAGGCAGGCTATATATAGATCAGTGGGGAAGAATAGCAGAGTAAACACTGCTGTCTTTTCTTAACTAGCAGGAAGAATCATTCAGTCAGACACCATATTTACAGTGGCAAATAGACAGCGCGTGCATGTGATACCTCGGGTGATATTTCACGTGACGTTTTGACTAAGCTCGGATGACAAATGTGTTCTTGTCTTGTTTCATACATTACAAAAAAATTTGTTTAACCAATTAAAGCTGCATTCGTTGATATTAATTGATTTTGTTGGCCACATAGGGGCAAAGAAAGAAACACATAACATCTGACATATTATCACCTCACAAAGTTGCTATGGAAAATTTTAGCTGTTTTATTCTCTTCCAACACATACAAAAATATCTGGGTCAGCTATTGGCTTACTTTGTGTGCCATTTGATACCAGACAGATAGCATACAGTAGGTTTATACTGGTATTTTCTTAGTCTATATACTCTCCTTTTTCCACCTTTTCTCTTATTGTTTTCTTTTAGTAAAGCACTTATTGCATAAATCAACATTATTATTATAATATCACTGTTTTTGGCTGGAAACAGCTGCCTACGGCATCTGGAAATGGGATTGATAAGGGGGCAGAATTTGTGGAAACAATGAGCTAGAAGTGGCTCGGTAGAGCTGAGGGGAACAGCAGAATAGGGTAATAATGTAATGTAAAGAGGGTTTGTCATTACAAGAAACACCACTACCTTTGCACATTTTATTAATTGTTAATATAAAGAAAAATGCCAACCACAGTTTTGAATTTTAAACTAAACCAAACTAAAAAAAACAACTATTTAACCACCACTACACCACAGATCCATTTATTACTAAACTAATGTGGTACTACTGGCGCTATAACTATGCGAGGGCTTACATGTTTACTCTTTAGATTTCAGAAAAGAAAATGGCATACAAATGATGGTTGGTGGATGGATGAGTAAAAAACATTTACAGCCAATCAAAATCCCAGAGACAACAGGGCACAGGTATTTTACTTTGACCTACTGAATTCACGACTTTGCCGGTCTGGTTACAGAGGAAAGGTTTTTACACAAGAGAACACTAATGAATTACCTTGAGACCTAATGGCAACAACACTGCTAATTATACACCAAGAAGCATGTGGCGAGCTGTGAGGACTGTTCCCAAGTTCTGTTCACACCTCACAGTGACAGGTGCAGTGTCAGTGCAAACGGATACACAGAGAGAAGAACACGTTACTGTACCTCTCCCTGTTGAACTTGAGAGAATGCAGGATAGCTGGGATTTTTTGCCTCAGGTTCCACAGGTGGATGCTGTCATCAGCTAAGGCACTCACCAGCGCCCCCTGTGGAAACAAGGGTGTTATTAGAATGCACAAAACACCTTGTGGCTTGGCTCAGGCTGTCTGATGTAGTTGTATAATGAGCACACAACAATGAGGGCATGTGGGTCACAAAAAGTAGTATTACTGTTTAATCAATTAATGAACAGAAGTGGCCTACAAACATGGAATATGCACTACTGATACCTGATAGTAAGAACATGGACAGACAGATGCACAGACAGTGAACAGACTTAGAGTAAACAAGGAAGAGGAAATGACAACAAACCTCGTTGACCAGGAACTGGAGCTGGATGACAGCTGAACCGCTCTCATGCTGACAGTAGCACTCCACGCCCGCCCGGCCAAAGCTAAAAGTCAGCTCAGTCAAAGAAAACAGGACAGTTCGTGCAGAAATGTGGGGAAAATCCTCTTAAACATAATGTAGATTATCTGATCTGCTCAACAATGTGTGTTAGAATAAGTGCATACTGATCATGTACTGGAGTTGTTTTTCATATCAACCATAAGGCATTTGGCAAGAGCATGAAACAAATTAAACTAGTGAGTTATAAATAAAACCAGTGGGCACGGTCTGCCTTATTTATTTACATGCGTCAGCCAGTATGACGGCATGTGATTAACTTAACTCTCACCTCTCTCTTTTGGACTGTTAAGGTCAGGTCTGAAACTCCTCGCCTGCTAAAACTGTTCATTCAAAAACAGCCGGGCCACCCATTCAGCCAACAGTGGATGCCGGGCCTCAATTTGAACTGTGCGTGAACTAAAAGAGGAGCCAAAATAACTGCATGTATGGCAGGGAGACTGTGGCCACGGCGGAGCACTGCCACGTAGCCACCAGGACTGTAATGTATCCCAGCACAGCACAAAAATGAGGAGCAGAATGAGGAAAAGCTTGTCTCCTTCAAGCAGCCTTTAATCACTTTCACAGACAGATAGCAGTATGTGAACCAATCACACACACCAGCACAAAAAAGAAGAAGGAAGCAGCATGAGATCTAATCATAGAGAGAATCTCTAGGCAGACAAAAAAGGTACACTGCTTCTCGTGCTCTTAATGTGATCATACCAAAGAAAAGCTCCAAAGACAAACAGCTGTGTTCACTATCTGAGACCATTTTGAGCTGACACAGCATAATATGTCTGAACAGGATTAACCAAGCTGTGATCAAACAATCCCTCAGTGCCTTAAGCAAACTAAGGTGGGGTTGCAGGAGACTGTTTCAGGACAGGCTCAACAGTGGGCATCACTTCTGCAGAAGGATGGAGGCAAACACACACTTTCAGACTTTAAGCCGGCGCCAGTGGAAGGCTGTTGGCAAATGAACTCACATTCACCCGTGACCTTTCCGTCCAGTTTTAGCTCCTGGCCCCGCAAGTTCTGTACAACATTTGTCAGAAATATTAATGGGTATCATGTCTCCACAGGTCCACAATGGAGGAGGAAGAGTCATTAAATCTGTTTCATGGCCCCTGGTCGTGAATAAATAAGAACGGAGCAGTGGTCTAAAGAGCAAAAACGTTAATATGCAACACTGTTCACTATTCATATTGCTAACATCAAGTAGGAACACTTCAACTGTTAATACAAGCTACATGTACGGTTTTTATATTTTTCTCTGTGTGTACGTAAATGTGCAGGTGTCTGAGCCGATTCTGATGCAATGTAGGTTACTGGTTAATGATACTTTCTAGGCTAGCAGGAAACTCTTCAAAACAAGATTTAATCTCTGACGTGAGCAAGTAGAATTTTCTCTTAGTACTTCCTTCCACGCTTCATGGTCAAAACTTTTACTATGATCTTGTAAGCCACAGGTACAAACTATAGAGTCTGTCATGTATAATACCTGTTTGCATTCTTGACTGTATTTCTTCAGTTGTACTTATGCTTCTAGGATTGTGTCAGCACAGGAAGCTGTGTCACACTAGTCAACTGTGACTTTGCATGTGAAAAAAAAAATATTTTCCTCTGAGGCAAACGCAAAATTAAAATAATAGTTCTAATTACAGCGATCGGATTTGACTGATTAAGCTGTAGCAATGAGAGCTGATTGAATATCTTTGGTATGTCAAGTATGTTTTCAATTTCAAATAAAACACTGAGTCTGGAAAATAATCAAAAATGAAAATATAGGTTAATTGCAGGCTTAGAATCAATGTGCCAGATATTGCCAGCAATATAAATTATCCATTTATCTTACCATTACCAGTCTATTGAGTTGTTCATATTGGAGTTATTATGATATTATATCAGAAACAAATACTGAACATGTTATCCTCTCAACCTGGGTGACTTTGTTTAAGTTGTCTCACACAAAATTCACACCACTTGAACAGCAACACTTCCCCATTCGGTAAACCAACGTGGTTCACCACAGCATTTCTACATCAGCGGGTTTTCTTGTGTAGTCAACTGATAATCATCGTGACAGGAAGTTATCTTATCATGCTAGCTGACGAACGAAAAAAAAAAAAACTGAGAATGTACTTTGCAGCCTCTCTTCAAGTGTAAAGATTAATTAATGTCTAAAGAAGAGGAAGGCAGGGGGGCTGATCATTTTAACAGTGTGTCTGCAGAGGGAAGCTAATCGAAACAAACTTCTGACTACCAGCATGACCAAGCAGGTGGGAGAGTTTAAGGAACTGAAATGCAATGTTGTGAAATATTTAATCCATTTTGCACAAACTTGAACTTACAAGGACTAAAACATTCACTGCCACTCCTGGTCTCCAATCCTGTGTGGGTCTCGGTATTAGAAAGAGCAGAGGACTTTCTACAGTAACACACTGATTAAAACACTGTAGTAGAGACAGATCTTGTAAAAGCAGACATTTATTGCTTGTAGACACCTCATTGAGCTTATGTCTGCTGAGCTGCGGCAGCGTTTCCAAACTCCGGGGGCAATGAGGTGGATCGATACGGCCTGTCTTTTGATAAATGGACCTATTGCCTAAATGTAACAGTAATCCCATCAGCTCCACCTTGCACATTAGGACAACATGAAAGCAGTGTGTGTTCTCCGGGAGTCGCCTTGTAAACACAATGCTCTCTTAATCTGGAGAGTGGATAAAGACGAGGATGAAGCCGCTTCTAATGAAAATCTACATAAAGCAGATGGGCCCTCCCGTGCAGGATATCAACACAAAGGGAAATCCTGTGTTTACGCACTAAAAAATGCCAACCCTGAACACGTTGTTTGCAAACAGCAAAACCAGGATATGACCAGACTGGCACATGCAGTGTTTAATAGCCTGCAATCCAGGGGCAGTTTTGTTGCTATGACTCATGGAAGACGCTTGGTTTGCTGTAAAAACTCATTTTTATCCTTGAATACAAACAAAAACAAAACTGACTTCCAACTGCCCAAGGGGGCCGCACGGCACTGTAGCAGCTTGATTGTGTGTGTGTGTGT
>NW_023339873.1:5888214-5893777 GCF_004916995.1 Morone saxatilis
GACTTAATATCTTAAAATAATGACTTAATATCTCAGAATAATGAGTTAATATCTCAAAATAATGAGTTAATATCTCAAAATAATGAGTTAATATCTCAAAATAATGACTCTGATCTCATAAAATTACATAGTATCTCATGAAATTACTTAATATCTCAAAATAATGAGTTAATATCTCAGAATAATGAGTTAATATCTCAAAACATTGATTAAGTATCTAAAAAAATGACTGAGTATCTCAAAATAATGACTTAATATCTCAAAAAATGATTTAATATCTCAAAAAATGATTTAATATCTCAAAAATAATTACTTAATATCTCAAAAAAGGATTTAATATCTCAAAATAATGACTTAGTATCTCAAAATAATCAGAATCAGAAATAATACAGTTGCTCAGGGTGCTCACACAATGTTGAAGAATAGAAATAATTATTATATTACAAAATCTAACACAATATATGTATATAGAATCGAAAATGTATATATAGATGTATAAATATAAGTAAAATATTTAAATTTAAAAAGATATATAATAAGAGCCTAAATATGTACATAATAATACAATATATGACGATAATAATGACAACGTTGCTCATTATAATGACATAATAACAGAATTTTGATATAATGATAAAACCATAGTATTATGCATTTTGATACCTGTTTACAAAAAAATTACTTCACAGGTCACACATTTTGAAAGTTGTTACCACAAATCGTTACCTGGTGTTTCTGACAATTTTAGCTGCTCTCTTTACATGAGCCTCCTGCACAGTACAAGTGCTTTTAATTGAGGTATCTCATTCAGGTGGGAAATAACGACCAAAATGGACTGTTGAGTGTGCTTAACATAAAGCTGGTATCCGTATAAACATGCTCAAGAATAATGGTAATTCTGTCAAGTGTAAAAACAACTCGGCTGTCAAAAAGTTTGATAAAATGAGTGCCTTTATTTATAAGCACCTTTGTAGTTGTAATGGATAATTCCTCCCACCCACCACTTAAAGCTCACGACTTAAATCTGTGACAGTAAAAAACACTCAAAAATGTTAAACCTTAGTAAACTACGCAGTGTCATTCTTATAAAAAAGGGCAAATATAAAATGTATATGTCATATTTAACTTTAAGATATACACTTGTTTGTTATATCAACTCTGAATCCCCAAATATTTTTGATAGAATCCCAAACAGGGTTGAAAAAACGCTCAGAGGAACATATAAAGTTGACCTTTTAGAGTTTGTTTTGTGGCCCCCTGCTGGCTGAGGAGCAACCCTAAGGCCTTGGGGCAGGAAAAAAAACAATCTTTAAAGTCTTGAAGTGTAAGACTAACGTGCCATAGATGTTGTTTGGAACTACTAAACTTATTGCATTTAAATCTTCTCATGCGTTGTCCTCTTCACTAAAGATCTCTCCCACTGAAATTTGATATTAGGGTAGTCCTTTTTAAACGGTTCCCAATTCAGGATTCCATCTATTGTGTGTGCATAAATAGGCCGTATTTCCTCCTTCCTCTTGTTCCCCAAGGAGGAAAAACGAGGTTATTTTAGCTCCACAGAGATTTAGAAAACTAGAAAATCTGGTTTCATGAAAACCAGAAAGCCTGGTTAAATGATCACCTCTGTGATGTGTCATTAAGGAGGCCCATGTTTGTATTGGCTGACTTTGTGAAGACTGATTTTGTAACTCCTTAAATAATACATTATACAATTTATTCTGTGGGAGTTTTTGAGCCACAAGATTGTAAGAAAAAAATGAACAAACATGGGATTTTCTTTTACTTTGACATCCTTAAATCCTGAATTTTCATAAAAATGAAAAAAAAACTGCTAACATGTAGTTGTTTTTTCAAAACATAGACATGCATCTTGTGCTGCTTTATTCCAGTTTCAACATATAAATACACCACATATAGAACATATCCAATGGCAACCTATTCTTAGTCTAGCTAGTTAGTTACATCTACTGTACACTGAGTCATTCAAACACAATATAAACTACAATGTATGACAAAGGAAACCCACAAAACAATTCATTTACACACACAACAAAAAGAAAGATTCACTTAAGCTCCAAGGTTATACAGCTACAACCAAAGTCATGTACTCGATGTTGTTTCAGGGAATTTGGGGGTTCTAATGTCCAAAGAAGGAGTTTATAGTCTACAATTTGATGTTTTTAAGCTTAATTCAGATTGTCAAAATCCTAAAATTAGACTGTGCTCAGCTAGAAACATACTGAATTAGATTCCTGGCATTGTGGGAAAGGCCTATTAACCCTGAGGCAAAAGAGATATTTTTTCTTTTTTTGCAGGTAGATTATATAGAAAATGTGTGGAAAGAAAATGTTAAACTTCTCTTAGTGGCTAGTCAATCTTTTTAGGGTGGGTGGAGGTGCACTGAACTCCTGACATCAGTATTTCTAAAATCCAGACTATAAACTAGGATCTATATAGCTAAATTCTCTTTTTTGACAACAAAAAAAATCATAAATGCCAAATTGCTGAGGCTTCCCTTTGGTATCATAATATAATATTTGTCCACCAATGTTTGTAAGAAAACTAGTGAATGCATTTCCAACTAAAACTCCTAAATCTAGACCATATGGTGTCTTGTTTAGTCATAAACAGTGTTGTATGTACAGAGATAAAACATATCAGAACAGATTTCCAAACAACATGTACAGTTGTATGTAAAAGGTTGGGCACCCCTTGACAAATAACATATTTTTATATGTTACTTAGTAACCCTTAGTTACTTTGTTAGTTTCCTGTGCCACTGTCTGCAACATACACCCAAAGCATGATGGACAGTTGGTAAGGTGTTCCTTTCATGAATTGCTCCTTTTTTCTCAGGACATACCTTTGCTGATTGTTGCCAAATAATTCTATTTTAACTTTATCAGTCCACAGCACTTGTTTCTAAAAACCCATCAGGGTTCTGTAGATGTTCTGTTGCATACTTCTGATGCTGGATTTTATGATGTGGACGCAGGGAAGGTTTTCTTCTTCTGACTCTTCCATGCTTCTGCTGCACAAGCAGCTCTGTACAGTGGAACTCCTGAGTCTGCTAAATCTACCTGCATGTTTTTTTGCATGCACATTCTGACCAGCATGCAATCAGTTCTCTCCAAGTGTTTTCTTGGTCACCTCCACTGTTCCCCCTAATCGCCATCACTTAATTGTATTTCACACTGTGGGAACTGCAAATGCTTTGCTATGTTCATCTGCATTGTGGACATCAATGGGCATTCATAACTTTCATTTTCAGAGTCTTACACAGCGGCTTAGAGGGACCCATGGTTGCCAAGTGTTCACACAAGGTTTGAAGAGTCTTTTCAGAGCTTTGAAACTGGCACCAGCTGATGCTTCCTGATCACAATTGTTCACATGCTTCAAGGAGATGATGAAGGCCTGTGACCTTGTAAAAAGAATCTGAGACTGCAGAACTCACAGGATAAACTTTTATCAGAATATGTTTTTATTTTTGTTCAGTTTTTGAAAGAAAATGTAACTTTGCAAGAATGTTTGCTAAAAAATATTGTGTTTCATGTGCCAAACGCTAGAGAGAATGTGTTTACCTCTTTTCAATTGACATAACACATACAACTGTAATTCTTGTTATGAGCTCCATATGCTTCTTGTTTCCTCACATGGTGGCTTTCCTTTAGTACTGTCTTTACACGTGCATGTTTTGTACACTAGATGGCGTAGTCCACCAATATTATAGAATCCTGCAATCTGACAGCATTTAGTTGCTGTGGTGGGCTCCTCTTATAGCCAAAATTCAGCACCAAGGATAGCAACATATGGATTCCTGCCCCTGATTGGTTGCTTTGATGGTAGAGGATATCAACTGTTTTAAATAATTTGGTTCATTCACATTCTGACATTTTTGCACACACTTCTGACATTATCGTGTGAGAGTGACTCAGGCAAAGAGTCGATTTAACATGCAAAGTGTCTGTGCAGTAAAATACCAGCCTGCTGTTTATGTCTGTTTTCCTACTTCCATACTTAATTAACATAGGCCAATATAAAATGGGTCACTCAAGACACAATAAGAGAGTGACAGATGCACAGCAGGGATATGTACACTGCTTCACTCTTCATTATCCTCACTCACAAGTTTGACTAAATTGAAATTTTCATGCAATCATGAATATATGAACGAAGCTGCCAGTGAAAATGCACTCTGGAGGGTAAATAAAATAGGGCAATATCAATAATGCACAAGTAATGGGATCTGTTTCAGAGAGCGTGACTCCCATTGTTTCAGATTGTCATATTTATAAACAACAAGTTAAGAGACTGAGCTTTTGTGTCCGATGTGAAAAAGTATTGGGGCCAACATCCCTGTTTGACTCCTGAATTTAGGTCTCTAGTATCTGGGACATATATCCATAATTAGCAGTTATGTTTTACTTCTTCCTTCACTTTCCCTGAGGCACAATTGCCACATGAGGTAAACTACCTTCCTGCCTTTTATGTTGCAACTCACTTGATCAGCAAAATGCATAAATGCTGGTATAATAAAACAGTGTGGGAGTTTACACAAAGACTGCTCCGAGTTTGAATAAAAACATGAACAGGACATACCTGGATAGAGCATGAATTTGGACAAAAGCTACTGTGTACAGGTACCTGGCGGCAGGATGTAGAACAGTTCCCTAGATGCACAGCAAGGACACTAAAAAAGTAAAACTACAGGACAGCAAAGGACAGATTGGTGTGTAAAAATAACCTGTGTAATACACAATATGTCAGTGAACATAAAGGACAAGGTTTCACAAGACAATGCACTGAATCATATCACATAATTGCATTAAAAGCATACAATTGCTGCCAGAATGAAGATTGCTTTGGCACTGATTCACATTGTATAATGAGGATTTCTAGTGAGAAATGAAACAAATGTATTTAAATAGGAAACATCTTGGAAATGAAGAGAATAAATCCCCTTGAAATTGATCCCCTCATAAATTTAAGGGACGCTTCTTCATTGACGCACAAAAAATTATAAAGCCTTTAATGACGAGGCAATATGATTAAAGCCAAGACAGATGAACTGACCGACAAACTAACCCCATACCAATCTTCTTCAGTAGCAAAAATCAATAATCAGAACATATAAAAGTGTCAAAGTACTAATTAAAGTAATTTGGAAGTTCGCCATACAGAGCCATCTGACTGCACTGCAATCTAACTAGTTCAATTTTGGTTCTTGTACTTGATTATTTCTAAATTATGCCACCTAATACTTGGACTTTACTGCAGTTCAGAGGAAAATGTTATTGTTTTTACTCCACTGCATTTATCAGCTGCCACAATATTGTACTGTAGCTTGCACATACAAAACCTATGATGACCTTATACCTTATTATGCATTGTTATTAAAACCAACCACAAAACCACCACATGAAGCAATTAAAATTAAACTCATAGACCAGGCACAACATTAAACAAATGCACACACAAATTCATAAGTAATAATATAAAAGTATTAACACTATCAGGGCCCATACAGTTTTTATATAATACTTCTATTGTTTTATTAAATAAA
>NW_023339873.1:5893861-5922557 GCF_004916995.1 Morone saxatilis
TCTAGCACTAAATAATATAAAAAATCATTATCAGAAGTAATTGCTGTATCTAAGAGTGTCTTCCCCTCTGTCTCTCAGTTTCTCAACAAACACTTGCAAATGCATCAGTTTCCAAATGCAGACATATCATGGCTTTTACCAACAAAAAGGAATTAGAATATTATGTGTTTTGATAATTGTTATCTATCAATACAGCATCCCTGCAGCTTTGCACACTCAGTAACTCAGTGCTTTCTGGGTGGTGTGTGTAGCAGTGTGATGCATTCTCACATATTTCCTCCCTCCACCAAAATCAGGTCATGCTGATAGCTGTTTTCTGCTATTGGCCATATCAAGCCGGGCTGTGATGCTTATGCATGGGTCTTAGCTCATCTCACTGTGAAGTGATTAACAGATAATTATATGCATGGATTGCATAACAGACAAGTAACACTCGGAGCTGAATAGGTTGTCGTTTAATGAGGAATATTTAACGGCTTCATATACAAGAATGTTTTAAGACTCTCTCTCTCACTCTTGCTGTTTTTTGTGGTTTGAGAAAATCTGTTTCACAGTTTCAGGCCTCTCATTATAGTAGGTCACCAACCAGTCTTGGTTGCACGGGGAGAGTCACAGACTTTTCCCAGCAGGATCTGTGTCATGCTGATCTTTTTATTAGCCTAACTGTATCAGTGGATTATCAGAGAAATTAGCTCAAACATCTCACAGAGGTGTTTATGAGGCAGCCCACACACTTGACACTTTATTGAGAAAGATTCTGATCTGATTCTGATTTCTGATTCTGATTCTGATTCTGATTCTGAAACACAGCAAGGCAGAAATATGATTATGAAGTTACTGACTACATGAGACACAGGCTCACTAGCTTTCTGAAATAGCTCCTTTGTGGTGCATTCATGACTTGGTATCAAAAACAGGTCTTGTTAGACGTTTAACCAGTTGCTGATGTTGTTTGGCTCAGAGCCGTGGTCTCCAGCAGCACAATGACTGGCTCTGACTCTCCCTCGGAGCCTGGCTCAATTCAATCCCGTACCAGTGGTCCTCTTCATTGGACAGGTCGGTGTCGCAGAGCATCATTTGTTTGACAAGGATGGCACCTGCCTCATCAATATTTATATTGTCCTATAAATGGTGAGGGGGGAATATGATTTAGAGCATTGTGTATGCATCCGTTGAGTTAAGTGTTTGGCTCGGTGTTCAAAACTTGGCTGCAAGATATTACTTTTGGGTTAATATTTTAAGAGGTTTTATGAGCATGCTGTATATAGCTGCAGTGTTAAAGTTCACACATAAAGTATATTATAACCTCATGCAATTCTAATGGTGAGTCACAAGATCCACTGGTGGCTTTACTCAGGCAGAATGGAGCTTCAGCAATGCAAAATCAAATTTCTCAAATGCAGAAAACACAATATAAACAAATAAATACATAAATAATTCAATATGTAGTCAATAAATCACTAGCTTAGAGAGTAAAGTTAATATTATTGACACAAGCCCTTTAAGTAAGTGACAAAATACAGTCTAGACCAGCTTCCAATCTCCAAATTTGGTGATTTAATGGGTAATGAGAAAATTCTCCTTCTTCTGCTAAATAGATGATAATGGATGTATCTCCATTAAAACAAACATTAAAATAAATGGGGTTGTTTTTCTTGGAGAGATTTTTGTCAGGACAGCAATGAAAAGCTAAAACACAATGTAACATTATTATGGGGTAGAGAAAGGTCATAAAGTCAGAGATATGACTCAGTAATTTCAGTCATAGTGTCTATCTAAAGTTTGTTAACATTGGCTGTAGATAAGCTACTGGTCATAGATGATGACTGGAGAAGCTGAATCTCTGAGGGCATGGAATTGAG
Source organism: Morone saxatilis (assembly GCF_004916995.1). NCBI lineage: Eukaryota > Metazoa > Chordata > Actinopteri > Moronidae > Morone > Morone saxatilis. The sequence goes on from NW_023339873.1 coordinate 5,895,724, forward strand.
TAAGGGTGCATATTATTGCTTATGAATTTAACTTTTAATTAGTAAAATAAAGAAAATGTGTTATTTTATCTTTTCATGTTTCATAGTCTTGCTTTATCATTGTGAAGAATAAAAGAAAAACATGCCTACAAGACCTATTTTAAGTAATTCTTACTGTATTTAATTTCTTTAGCTCTACTTTAACAACATTTTGTCTTTAGGTCAGATAGGTCTACTTTTTGTAACAACAAGTGTTACTCCTCTTGCTTTATTAATTGTTAAAGACTATGTTCAGTTGCCCTTGGGCAAAAACTAGCTGTTGGGCCCCTTGTGACCCCCCCAACAAACATTTATTAAAGAAAAACCACCAAGTTAGCATTTAAATACAGCAATGAAGGTGTTAAAATTTGATTTTCATAAATAATACAGGGCCTGTCTTGAGTAATAGTGTACTTAAGTGGTGCAAATTCTCATTTCTCAATCTCGTTTAGTTTTAATTCAACCAATAACACCTCTAAGAAATGTCTGCATATCTCTAACTGCTACAGACAGATTTTCTTCTCCCATAAAAACTAAACTATAACACACACCTTTGCAGAGGTCTCAAACCACCCTATGAAGTTGTTGTCTTTACAGAAGCCATCCAGAGAGGACACCAAGTCTTCGTGTCTTCCTGTCATGTCACATTTGTTGGCCAGCAGGACAGCGGGGATTGGATGTCCGCTGTCCAGACAGACTTTGCCATCTAGGTCCCGCTTCCACTCTGAGGCACCCTCCAAGGTGGAGCTGTTTGTCATGTCAAAGACCACTACTGCTCCCATTGCCCCTTTGTAGTACACTCTGGACATGTTCTTAGACCTCTCCTGGCCTTGAGGGAAGAGAAAATAAATCTGTGCAATATATTCTTCACCACATACAGTTTATAGTTATAGTATAGCTAATTTAATTTGTAGTTGGCCGAGAGAGAGACACTTAGTCAGTACTGTTTGTTTTATGTGTGATTTGAATTATCATATAAAATCGGACTGTAGCCTAAACGTTATGCAACAAGTAAGAGACTAACGACAATCATTTTCTGAAATAAAATGCTATGTTTCCATGGACACTGGTTAGGATTAAAATTAGATCTGAGAAAACATTGGGTAAAAAAGCTGCAGTTTTACTTGCAGCAGTTTGAAGGCACTGAAAGCACTCCAATACTGTGAACTTACTCAACAGTTATAATCAAAACACAGCATGATTTATTCGAGATTGAAGGTCATTTCTCCAGAATGGATAACCTGTTGGACTTATGTGAAGGTCAAATTTAAAACTTTCAGCAAAGAATCACTGGCAATAGTTCTTTAATTGTATTTAACTGTATGCCTTTTTAAGTTAATTATTTTACCCCCCATAATTAAACATTTTCATACTGTAAAACCTAAACGGTGCACTCTGCCTTTGGATAATCCTCACGAATGCAATTAAGAAATCTAATCAACTACAAAGTATTTTCTTTCAGATTCCTTATCAATTTTTCATCACCGTCATGATCATCATAACAACAACATTAGCATTAGCTGGGTTTTTAATTCTCCATGATAATTGGGTTTTATTAGCTACTACTTCATTTAATTATGTTGAATAACAAATACATTAACCAATATATCAGTTTATCAAAATTGATTCGTTCCACTTACAGATAACAGTTAGAAGGAAACTAATAAGTATGTTTTGGGTTTTTTTTAGCTTTAACTTAAGCTAACCATGACTATCTCACTGACTAATCTAGCCCTCATGACTAAGGGAACCTTATGGGGGAAATACATAGTTATTTTTTCACCTATTATCTGGCAGCAGTTTGCATTGTTCAAAGTATTTTCATGATCATGTGACGGGTGTTTACTGTCTGCCTTGTATGAGAACATCTTTGCCGGATGTGAAACCAACATTTAAATCCACTATTTCAACCAACTGTGCCCTGCTTTTCTGAAAGAACTACAAATATGGCCCCATTGTTCTCTTCCTAGCTGTACAATCTGTGGAAAGACTGGATTTAAATGTACATATATGGGGCTAAGGCTAAAGTAGCTTTCACTCGATATAATGATTTGGCTTTAGCTGTCTTGCCAGAGTGCATTACTGCAGTTTTGTTTTTAGTTTAGTTTTGTTACTGCAGATTTTACACTGTTTTTACAGTAATTGCAGATTTCTATGGTATAATCATTTGTATATGTGGTAAAACAGATACCAGAAAGTCTATATTATTGTGTTTTGGCTTCGTAGGGCACACATCTGCAACAGAGACTTCATAATATTTACACTCACCTGCTATATCCCAAATCTGTAGTCTCGCCACTGTCTTGTCATCCCATTCAATTGTTTTTAGAGAAAAGTCAACTCCAATAGATCCTTTGTATCTTTCATCAAAGCGTTTATCAACATAACGCATGATAATGCTGCTTTTTCCAACGCCTATATCCCCAATGACTAGAACTTTAAACAGCTTGTCTGTACATAATGTCATTGCAATCCCTGCCATGTTGTAATTAACAGGCTTAGGTATGGAGACAGGTAAAACTAGGTCTGCTTCAAACAAACAAAGGTTTTAAATAATCTACATTTACCGTAGATGTCTCAACCCTACTTCTGTTAACGACTATTTCTTAGTGTTACTGCTTTGAATTTCTTCCTTCAAACCAAAGCCATAAATATTTGACCTTTGATTTAAAACACTGGAGTAAGACCAAGAGCAGAGCGCCACCTAATGTTTCACCATGAAAAACAGGAGACAAAAGCATAGAAAATACTTAATTTACTCCAATCAAACAAGTGACCTTTTAAATGCTCTACAGTAAATATTTGTTTAAAATGGCAGACTTAATTTATACTGTGTATATATCAGGCTGCAAATAGCTTATTCAGAATATTACGTATAACAGTAACAGTAGCACTTCATCACATTATACGGTTTTGATTGGTTTGTTAAGTCTTAATACTTAGGAAACTGATTGGTGTGCACAACCAATCACACGATAGAAGCATACACAGCTAATAAGTTCTTACTAATACTGTAATGCATATAGATATCATCTGAATACCAAAATATGATACACAATTCATACATTCACAAAACATATGTATGTCATTTATCTTATACATAAATCTATACAATTACGAAATCAGATGTCTAATTATAAAATATACAAATTTGAAACTAGTTTAACTCGCATTTCAGAACCATAGAAATGAGATAAATGTAGAAAAAAAAAACTCTTAATGAAAATGTGGCACTTGAACTTGTCCTCTGCTACATTCATGATACAGTCAGTGCATTTGCCTGGCAGTACTGTATCAATCAAAATTTACAGATAATTGTTTTATTTGTTTTTTTTTTTACCAACGAGAAATCATGTTGACGTAACACATTTTTAAATTTCCTCAAAGGAGAACATTTTTATTCTCCTCTCCCGGCTTAAAGAAAAAGGTCGACATTTTTGGAAAAACACTTATTTGCTTTTTGTGCCAAAAGATCGATACCACTCTCATGTTTGTACACACGTTTGTGTGGTTAGCTTAGCATAAAGACTGGAAACAGGAGAAAACATCCGGCCTCGCGCTGTCTAAACATCACAAAATATGCCTACCAGCACCTCTAAAGCTCACTAAATAACATGTTCTATCTTTTTTGTTTAATCCATACAAAAAACAGGAATCTAGCTTTTCCCCGTTTCCCATCTTTATGCTAAGCTAAGCTAATTGTTGATAGCTGTAGTTTAATATTTAGTCGACAGATACTAAAGTGGAAGAGATCTTCTCATCAAACTCTCTTACAGAAAGCAAATAAGTTTATTCTCCTTAATGTCGCACTATTCCTTTAAATCTTCCATTTTCTGATAAAGCACAAAACACACAATGTGTAACAGAAAACATATTTTTCTAAAAATATTGTTGACAAACTGTTTTGCATTACAAACAGATTATATTGACCATTAAGTTGCCCTGTTTAAAATCAGCAAACTAATCTGCTTGTTATGTCACCTATATTCATTAAATGAATCTACTTATATTAAATGTACATACAGGCAATCTTAGTTGTCTTATAAGCACAGAATCTATTTTATCCTAAAAGCTTATGTTAGCATTTGAAATAGGCTTTTTTTTTCTCACTACTGTAGACAAAACATCTAAAAGAATTTTAAAACGTGGCGCCTTGTTGTTCACCCTTATCATGTAAAAGCTATCAGTTATAGAGTGAAAAATGACTTGTCAGACCACAGAATGACTTTTTCCTTATATATCGTCATATACAGCACAAGTCATTATGAACGTTAAAATATTGTACAACTGGTAACATGTAGTGTGCACCCTCACAGAGTTGAGGAGCTTTGCTTGAAGTCTCTGAGGATAACAGAGGCATATGTCACATTTGGAGGACTGCACAAGATTGACTCCGACACTGGCGAATTGGGAAAGGGGCTCACTGGGGAACCAGTGCAATCTCGGAAAGGGGAGGGAGGCATCAGAGCCACTGAGTCCTCCATGGCTAATTTGACCTCAACCAAGTCCTCCTCATCGTGAATCTTGGCGTTGTTGTACATGTAGCCGTGGAGAAGGCCAAACTGCTCATTCTCCATCTCCTCCTCCTCTAAAGGGGAGGTGGGCTCCTCGTCAAATGGGTCGAGGTGCATGGGCAGGACCGGTTCCTGCTGGATGAGGTGGGCCTGGTGGTATACAGGCATGCCGCCGCTCACGGCCTCAGGCATGCTAATCATCTCATTAAGCTCAGGGATGTCACTCTTGAATTTACGATTTACCACCATCTCCCCCTGGAGGCGGTCCATGATGATGTGTTGGGGAATAATGATATTTGGCTGCAGATGCTCGGGGGTATAGAGTTCCACCTCCTCGTCCACGTCTTTTATCTGCCCACAGCCAGGAATTTGCCCGTGGGCCATCATGGGGGGAGTGGCCGGGGGATTGTATCTGACAGGGTCACTCTCGTCCTCCTCAGCCACATTGTACAAGGTCTTAGTGCTGAGGTCTGAGAACTCCAGCGCTCTGTTTTGGTACGTATTAGTTAAGGGTTTGATGACAGCCATCTGATTGGAACCTGCTTCCTGTCTCTTCACATGCACTGACAGTCTGTGCCACATGTGATCCCCTTTTGGAGGATGTCTTGCACCTGGTTCAGACCATGACACAGACTTTCCATTAGAACTATGAACAAAATAAAGACGGCTGTTACTGCAGGAACCCAGAAGAGTGAAGACAAAAAACAGCATCTCTGGTTCATGTAAGAAAGATAAATATAAAATATTTATCTGAAATATATATTGTACGTAATGTTCCAGGGTATCTGCAGGTCTTAAAAAATCTTAAAAAGCATTGAATTCAATTTAAAAAAGTCTTTAATATTTCCTCTTGCCTGTCATAGGCAGTGATGGTAGTTATAAAATGCTTTCTTATCCAATTGTAGGCTGTCAGGAGACATAAAGCAACTAAAAGTGGGATTGTTTTCGACAGTGGATTTAATCTCAATCTTTTTTTTCATCAGATCTATTGCAGAAAATGTCACAACTGCTAGCTACAGTGGCCCAGATTTATTCTATCACTGGGAATTATTGTTATATACTCCTGGAAAGTGCTAAAAAAGGGGGGATATAATTCTAAATAATGCTATGCCATATTGTCCCTACTGGTTTCCATTATACTTTAATATTTTAACTGGAATTAAATTGAATTCTATGTGGTATTAAAGCATCTTTCATTAGGTGAATCCTGCAGAAACCCTGTATTCTGTATTTGTGATCCCACTTGTCATCCCTTAGCACACAGAGATGCTTGTTTTAATTTTACCACCAGTTCAAAGGTTAAAATGACTGTGTGAATTGAGCACTGACCTATATCCGTCACACTTTACAACAGGTGTCCCTATGAAAGTGAATACAGTAAGACATCAGGTTCCCTTTGAGAGGGAATTACAGTAAAACCAGCATCCCTGAGGTGCCTCAGGAGCAGGACTCAGACTCAATTAATGAACCTACCTGCCGTTTCCAGTGTTCTTCTTCCTCTTGAACATGTTGAGCAGGCTGTTGCTTCGGCAGGCAATTTTTCCATCGCCGACATGCATGCGCACAGCATCAGACGTAGTGAACGCACTGCGCACGTTTCGCTCTGGTTTGGCAATTATGATGTACATCTTTGGTGTGAACATACAGCCCAAGGCCACAGTCACACTGAGGCTTACAGAGAAGGATGTGGTGATGATCTTGTAGTTGCTGCCAAAGTAGATTGGCACAAACGCCAGCCAGATTATACATGTGGTGTACATAGTGAAGGCGATGTACTTGGCTTCGTTGAAATTTGCAGGAACGTTGCGGGTCTTGAAGGCATAATATGTGCAGCTCATGATAAGCAAGCCGTTGTAGCCCAGAGGGGCCACAACACCCACGTTGCTGGTGTTGCAGATGAGGAAGACTTCTCTGATGCTGGGGTAGGATTTGATGGGTTCAGGAGGCTCCATGATGATGAGGGTAACCTCCAAGGTGAGCTGGACACTGATCAAGATGGAGGCAATAACCACTTGAGCCCAAGCGCTCATGAACCTCGGTTTCCTGGTGCAAATCTTCTTCTTGCTGCCTGCCAGAATACGGGCAATGCGGTTGGTTTTGGTTACCAGGGCGGAGTAGCACATGGCAGCTGAGAGTCCGACAAGGAGCCTCTGGAGGTAGCAGGAAGCCACGGTGGGACGGGCGATGAGGGTGAAAGGACACAGATAGCCCAGGAAGATCCCTGCGAGGATGATGTAGCAGAGCTCTCGGCTGGAGGATTTGACCACAGGCGTGTCACGATATAAGACAAAGATGAAGGCAACAAATGACGTGATCAGGATGCCCACGCAGGAGAAAACCACCTGGATAATGGACTCTGGATTGCTCCACTCCAGGTAGCGCAGGGGGATTGGCTCACAGCCTGAAAAGTATAAAAACATGACAATATAAAAACACAGCCACAATACACTAAAAGCACCTCATATATTTTTCAGCATTTCAACATCAGTTTGGTGGTTAGATTTCTGGTTATCTACAGAATAACTGCCTCAATAAAAGGTAGATTTCAGAAGAATGCAAAGAATTTTTTTAGAGTTTCAAGGCTTTATTGTATGGCAATGTTCAAAATTAATCAAGTACATTTGAGCCTGAGAAAATACAGTAAGTCTCAAAGTAGGTTTTTAGCTCAACTATAAATAAACTCCTTTCTACTCAGCCATGGCCAGGCTGGGCTGCAGCCAGTGGAGGAGGGGGGGCAATGCACCAGGACAAAGTAAATCACTGCGTTTTTCACGGATCCAAGTAAGATCTCCTTTCTGCTTCATGTTGAGGACACACTTTGAATATCTAATTTATATTGCTTTATTTATTTATTGTGTAACAGCAGGAGGGCAAGGGTTAGAAAACTGCACAAGAATCATTTTTATATCATCCCTGCGCTCCACATTTCCTCGTTTCTGTGCGTACCTAAAGGTCTTCTGGTTGAAGAAAAAGGAAACAGCATGTAGGCAGGATGATCCTATTAAGAAAGTGTCTTGTCTTTGAACAGCACAGAAGGCCTTTGAAAGTGGGCCAGAAGAACGGTAAGTGAAGTAGGGCTGCTGTCGGATAAAATGGTGAAGATGATGAATGGCTCTCAGGTGTCATGGGAAAGCAATGAAAATAGGACAGAACAGGTTTATGAAATAGCGCTGCAGAAAATTTTAGCAGGACAAACTGTACGGGGTACATGTGGAGGGAGGAGGCGAGTGAAAGCTTGGAGGAACTTAACTTTCTACAGAGCCTTTAATATGACTAAAGAATCTCCTTTCATTTCTGAAAGCATCAATCGTGCAACAGGAACTCAGCCTGTGGCCACTGAAGTCACCCAATTTCATCTAAATTTGAATGTAAAAATTGCAGAACAGCAAAATCTGCTGTTCTATTCAGATGAGGTTTATTGTCTTGGAGGAATTTAGCAGAGAAGTAAAATTTTGGTGATTTAAAGAAACCATTACACATTTTGGGAAAAACATTTAGCCTATTCACTTTCTTGCTCAGCATTAGATGAAAAGGTTGAAACCAGGAACTACAGCCAGCAGCCAATTAGCTTAGCTTATCTTAGCTTAGCGTAACATAGCATAAAAACAGGAAACAGCTAGCCTGGCTCTGTCCATCAGTAAAATCTGCCTTCCAGCACCTCTAAAGTTCACAAATTAACATGTTACATCCCTTTTTATTTTAAGGTTATTTATGTGCCAAACCATTTCTCGGCTGTCGTAACTGTAATGTTGCCTGGCAACCAGCGGAAACTCCTAGAAGACACAAAACCCCTATAAAACCATTTTTGCACAGTTTTAACAATTACATTATTGGCGCCCCGGTAGCTTACCAGGTAGAGCTGGCGCCCCAACACACGTGTATGGTATTAATTAGTGAGCTTTAGAGTTTCTGGTAGGGGGATTTTGTTACCTTTGGACAGTGCCAGGCTAGATATTTATCCTTTTCCAGTCTCTATGCTAAGCTAAATGGCTGCCAGTTTATTATTTTTAACAGACAGATGCAAAGGTGGTATCAATCTTTTCACCTAATTCTTGGGGGAAAAGGATATAAACATATTCACCAAAATGTCAAACTACTCTAAAGGAAAGCCACTTAAGCCCTCTGCCAGCCTTTGTACGGTGTTCCAAGCAGGTGAGAGTTTACAGACACAGGTAAATGGAGACTAAGGAGTAGAAACTCACCTTCCAGTTCCTCGTCAGGCCACCAGCCCAGCTCACAGGCCTTACATGTGAACTCATCCTGGACATACTCATTGTCCTTACAGGCAGTGCAGATCCAGCAGCAGCTCACTTCTCCCTTCCTGATCACCTGGTCGACGAAACAGAAATGTAAAAATACTTTTCCTACAAGAACTTATCCCTGAGTGAAAGGGAGCCCCGGTGCCCGTAAATATTTAAATACTTGTTGTTTTTTTTTTACAGTAAAACTAAAGATAGAAAGAATGAACTTGATGGACAAAGAAAAGGTCATCAGGTATTAATGGAAATAGGTTGTAACTATGGCCTTTTTCAGTGGTTGATAAATCACTAACTAATGCTTTATAGATCTGTTATAAACCATTAATAATAACTTTTAAATTGCATGGTTCTGAAAACTCCTGGTGAGACTGTTTGACCGTTACTATTTCGAGAAAAGGGCTGCAGGTGATCTGGACCAAAATCCATTAATTAACATCTTATTAATACTCACAACTGCAGACTTGATTAATTACCAATTAACATGTATAATTGCAGACTTGATGGCTTATTAGAAAGTGTGAAACCCATGAGTTGTTGGATTTCCAACATTTATAATTTAGAGAGACACAACATATACAAATAGTCTGCTTGTCACAATAATGTTTGTCGGATATGTTTTTTCCACAAAAAAGGTATATAATTTCCACATTAAAATCCTTAAAAAGACATCTACTCCTTCAACCTAATTAAAAATTCCCAAATGGATATACACATTTAGTTCATTTTTAAGTTTTCCAGCTGGGCACAAAATGTCTCCTACTTCACTGTAAAGTCCATTCTCAGTGTCTGTGCACTGGAGGATTCAAGTTTCTACATCACACTTTCACACAGGTTGCAAATTGTGATGTCAAAAATCATGCTTGCAGACTCCACACCTTAAAATCAGATTTTCAATGAGCACAGAGAAACTTTCCACTTTGATCTGATGAATGTGAAAACATCCTTCTAGTGTAAAACTCTGCACATACATCATTGTGCACAGTGAAACTCAAACATTCAACTACAAGAACAAAAACATTTTTGAGTGGAGGAGAATCTTAATTATGAGGATAAACATCAGCCTTTTTCTCAACCTGGCAACCCACATTTGGTTCTTACTAATAGCTTATAGTGGATCTACAAAGCATGAAATGATTAAATGACCTATTAACCATTAATAAAGCCATAAGCTAAAACTTATACCTTATTAATAGTAGTACCAAAATACTTCCTCAACAGGCTATTCATTCTTAGCCGAGTGAAGAAAGAGATAATTCTAGTCCTAATGTTTAAAGAACAGTAAGTTTAATGCAAAGACTGAACCACAAAGCTACAACAAAGAGGTTCATACTTAACATACAGTCACAATATTAGCAGTATAGTCCCTTAAGGATTTGTCCCTTACCTTGATCTCTCCTTTGGAGCAGGGCTCACTGCAGACAGAGCGGACCATGTCACTGCGATTCATCTGAATCAGCTCCTCGTCAAGACTGAGCATGCTCTCATGCCAGGAGCCAATGTTGATGTAGTCATAAACACCAGGCTCCACATGCTGGAAGTTCATAATCTCATACCTGATAGTGGATAGAAAAGCCATGAGTTAGAGGAAGACATGACTCATCGAGATTTTACCAACGCTGAATCAATTCTTAAAGGGGAAATAATAAGAGTTTTACTGCCACTTTACTGCACAAAAAAAATAACTGCCAGGTGCTGATGTGTCTGCCTTTCATCTCACTTACTTTCTGTTTTGAAATAAAAACTCCCAGCTGAAGTGTCAAAGACACTCCAACCCCACCCGACGACGCAACTTTAGTTGGCAACTGATGAAAGTGCTCGAACAACTGTTGCTATATGATCTGGAGTATAGCTGCCTTTTTCCAATTTCAGTCATTTTAGGATAAATTGAATAGGATTTTTAGAGTATGTGTCATTTACGTGGCTAGATAATTGCTTCTCTCATTTCAGTAGGGACATATGACCAACTTAAAAGCAACCTTTAAATTTATTTAATTAAAAAAATATATAGTCATCACACTGGCATTAATAGTGCACTCATGTTTGCAGATGTATAGCTCTAATTGAAAGTATATTTGGGATGCTGTATAATAAATGTGGAGTGCTGTATATTAATATTTGAATTATTTATTGTAAGTCATTTTGGACAAAAGCATTTTACGGCTAATACTTCACCCTCCCTTTTCAAGCACGAAGGAGAAACTTTGGTGGCTGCAAAACACACAAAAAATGCCCTGTCTAGAGCCAGTGTTTTGTTTGTCTATTCTGGGCTACTGTAGAAACATGGCGGTTCAACATGAAGGACTCCATGAAAGACGACCGGCTCATTCTTAGGTAAAGAAAACACTACGATTCTTATATACCCATGAATATTATATTCCATTTCTGCCAATAAATCTTACTAAATGTTACACCTGGACCTTAAAGTAAAGGATATAAATACTTCTTCCACCACCGGTTGCAGGTCACTTAATAGTGCTTTAATTACAGGATTCAGATTATAAAAAGTTAAAAGTTAACCAAAGAATTTGAATAATTTCGAGAAGAATGTAAGGAAAGTGTGTTTTACCTCCCAGGTGAGTCGCCATTTTGGTCAAACCATATGTCCTCTCCAGAAACGCCTGTGAAGGTGGTCTTGAGGAGAAAGTCCAGTAAATGGCTGCCATCAACAGGCTTCATGTTTTCACAGAGCCCCACGTGATCAGGACAGAGGTGAGTGTGCATGTCATGCAGCCCGTGGGCCATGGCATAGATGGCATTGATGACGAAGCCCATCTTGCTGTCTTGAACATAGTTGTCCTCCAGGTTTTCATAACCTGCCCACACATGAGAGAACAATGAGGATTCATCTCCAGGAACGTTTCTTTTTTTTTAAGGAAAAGCCTTACGGGAGGTGCTTCATTGCTGCAAGCAGTAGCATGTTATGTGTTATGTTGTACAAATTGATTCTAAATTTCAGGGTGTACTGTACAGATGCATCTAGCATGATGTAACATATTACAAAGGAGTGATAGGGTGCATTGTTATAATTACTCTCTGAATACAGGCAGCAAGCTACACGTCTCTTTGCCTCTGTGGGAGACTGCTTTAAAAGAACTGGAAGCTTCAGAAAATGGCTTCAAAGAAACCTTGTTACCATGGCAAGACTATCCATTTCTGCATTCATGAGTCAGGATTCAATTAGAGTTGGTCTGAAGTACTGTGTGTGTGTGTGAGATTGTGTCTCCTCAAGCAGAAAAATGATTCAACTATTCCCATGTATTTCAATCTGTTGTGTTCTGTACGTATTGTTTTCCTCAGACAAACGCGATGAGTGAATGGGACAAAATGATTAAGATTTGGATACAAACAGCGTGTGATGCTCAAGCACACCCTATCAGTTCAGTGTAATGCAAGCTAGAAGCAGATTAAGCAGGTTTTTTAGTTGCTTTATGTCAGAGTATCATGTCAACTTAGTGTTTTTACAAAGTGCTACACCATGCATTCAATCCATTTGAATAAAACATTGGCGCAGGTACGGATGTTTGGCAGCCCTTGGAGTTGAAGAGGATCTTTTTTCATATATTTCCTTGGTTGAAAACCATCTTTTGCAACAGCACAGACAACTTGTGTGAGATCAGCACTTGGTAGCAAGGGAACAACTATCTAAATCTCTCTTTCTACCTAAAAACTTTGAGCCCTTATAATCATCAACGAAACCTCTCACTATAATTCACATGCACTTTTATATCACACTTACTTAGACTTCTTTTACAAAAGGATCACAGTGGTAAAGCATATCATCATTAGCACTCTAGTGCCATCGGAGCCTATGAATTTTAATCTAATCTGTGGTCTATTATAGCTAATAGCACGGAAGATTATGTGATACACTGCTGTAGTTCGCTTCACCCTATCTGTCACCTGAATCTGTTCCAAACTCCCTGTTTTATAATTTATGCAAAGGAAGTAGAGTGTTATGTAGCAACTGATAACGTAATATCTGATGGAAAATGATACTGTTTGCCAAAATGCAACTGAATTTCCACTAAAAGGGAATTTATGACAACAGTTTCATATATTTTATTGATGGTACAATAATAGTGTAATATGACAGTGACTGAATTATTATAAACAGGAATGTTGTTACACTGTCAGCTAAAAACGTGTAATTTATAGTAAATATAATTTGAAAGGTAATAGGAGATAATAAATTCAGCTTTATTTGTTTATTTGTATGTCATTTGTTTGCAGAATATCTAAATATCTTGTAATAGCTTTCGGTGCAAAGACAAGATCTTTGAATTTTTAGAAATCTTTCATTATTTTCACATTATTTCCATTTTTCTTATAAGTTGAGTAAAACTCTTCAGGTAAATGTATATAATCTTTAGTTTAGTATTTTTCTTAAATACTGTATATTGTATTTCATTTTCAAGAAAAAATGAATAAAATACAATTCATACAGTCAGTGTTATTGTTATGTCATATACAGTCGGCCCAAAGACAATTGTGGACAATAAGGTTGTATTGTGTACTGTAATGATTTATTGATGCAGATCCAGATCCAGTTATATAACTTTATTAACATTGTCAGTTGCTACATTTCCGCTTGTCTGTAAACTCCGTGTGTAAGACAGGATTCACCCACTGCAGCCAACCACATTTAACAGTGTGATACACGAGGCTGCTCTATGACCATCAGTCACTGCTGGTGGGTTTCTTACCACTTGTGCTAAATCAAGTAGTGATCGTTAAAAGGGGACTGCTGAGAAACTGACTGCTTGCGCAAACAAACACATAAACAGTGAATTCAGTTGGGTAGCAGCTGGGTGAGCGTCCGATGGGAACTGCTGGTGATGACCTAGTTTAACAGCTTCTTGGCTTTGACGCTCGCCTCACTCGCTGAGCTGTGTGAGCTTCACTCATGATGAAATGATGTCATGATGACAGCATGCAAGCAGAGGACATACTGCTGCACGTTGGGATTAGTTGGCTGCATGACAACTTCTCTGTCCAAATATGGATAAAACTACAATACAGTGCTTCTCAAAATACGGGTCTGTTGCGCTATGGCTTCACTATTTCCGTGCCTACATGCAACTTAAGCCAGACCAGCCAGTTACAATCTCACTCAAATGTTATTGGGCTGTTTTATATGACTGTCTTAAGGCCACAAAGGTCGTGAAAGCACAAAGTGAGAGCAGATCAGGATCAATTGTTGGGCTCTCACTCAGTGTAGTGTAAGAAAAAACAAATAAAAACATCCCAATAGCTTCATATATTAGAGGTTAACTGAGATTAATAGTACAATTCAAGAGAAAAAGGTTATTAAGAATATAAAGTGACTATACTTAAATAATTACATCATGTGATAAAACCTTAATATCAGTCAACCTCTATGTATATTCCCAAAGTGAGGAGCATTATGGTTCCATTCAGAGGGATTCACTCACCGTCTTGGAGTTCTACACCAAAAAAATGAATACAAATATAAATAATAAAATAAAAACAAGTGACAGGACAGCAAACAATAACTCTATCTCCACTTATGAGGCAAAAATAAATACTCTAATAACTGCTATTAAAATATGATGCTTTGTAAGGATGAATAAAAGCTTGAGGTATGTGCATAATAAAGAAGAGAGGCTCTATTATTGTGAGTAATGTGCAAACGCTGCAAAGAAAAATAAAGATTAAAACAACGGCAGAAAGTGAGGTGGGGGGAAAAAAATCACTTGAAGAACCTTGAGAGCTGTCAACTGAAAAATATAAAAATTGCTTCTTTTTTTTGCTGCATGCATTATTTTATATTTACGTTCATCAATATGATTCATTTGAAAGAGTTTTAAAATGATTTTAGAAATGGTGAATGTTTGGTGAAAGAGCAGCAATAATGGTATAAACCTCGTAAATTAAGATTGAAAACGTAAATATATATTGTGTAAATATATTTTTTTTAAAGAAATGTGTATGAGCAGTATGTAAAATAAACATGTTTTGGAAACATGCTTGTTGAGCATTGTTTCGAGAAAAACCAAGAACTTAAACTAATGCATTTACTTTGCTCCTTTGTAAAAGAAAATGATTTAATTTACCTAGATCATCATCCTCTGTAAAGCCAAGTGTCACAGAAATGAACAATATGAACAAAAAAAAATGTTATTGGATTGACTCAGAGAGAAATTTACCCTCTGGCAGTCTAATTCATAATTAAAGAATGTGTTCCAGTTTATGGGGCCTTTTGGCATCGTCCTCTGGGCATTGCACACATCAGAACAGTTAAAAAAGACAAGCTGATGTGCACACTGCCGTAAAAATGTCAACTAGAAAAACTGCAGAAAACATCATAAATGCCTGATGAACTGTTTAGCTACCTGAGCAGTTTCGTGCATAATTCAGGTTCTCTTGCGGGTGTCCGGGAAGGCGGCACTGAAACCGGTACTGCCAGAACTCGGGGAACCACGGGTTGCGGGTGTTGGTGCTGAGCCTGAGCTTCAGGAAGTAGTCATCGAAGGAGGAGACCTCTTCAGACTGCAGCTTCACAGTGATGCCGCCCACAGCCTCCTGTTCATATCCCTCCACCACCTCGACTCGGTCTGCCCAGCCATCGCTGCAGAGAGGAACACACTTAAAATAGTACAACTGGAACCAGCCCCAGTTCGTGGCTCTCATGCATTCTAGACACAGAGCTTAGCATCTGTATTTTCTAATCAAATAAATACCAGACGACCTTTAAAAAACCCTGCAGGTCATTCACAATGCTTACCTCCTTTCTGAAGTAATTTTCAGAATCCTCAAAGACTTTTCTAACTATCTGATGCATAAATATTCTATCTGTTCTTAACCTGTTTTCCTAGTTGTGATTCTATTTGAGATTTAAGAAATTAGGGGAATTTAAGGAGTTACACAGGTTATTCTATAGCAGAATTAAACCAAAGGATTTTTCCTCAGGTAGCAGCACAATATGATAAATGTAATTCTGCCAGAAGGACTTTAATACATAGCTTTTTTTATGCCGTAAAACCCTTTTTCAAGGGTGGTTGGTACTGCAACGAGGATCAATTTTGGCACATTAAAGAGACAGTCCACTTTGAGGAGACTGTTTATGGTGCAGCGAAGAAAATATTACTACAACACTATAAAACACCAGAGTCACCTTTAACAACATTAAAGCTAAATTATTTGGTACACTTCACCTTAAAAGAATTAGGTTTGCTCTGAAGGACAAACTGGATTTTAGTACAAATTGGTTTTGTTCATTGCTTTACTGGAAAAAACTCTGTGACAACTTGAATGATCACTCTCACTCAGGAGATCTTGAACAATTCCAAAACACCAGCAATGTCAATTTTAAAGGGAAAATGCCAACAAAAGAGTCCATCATCACTAACGTACGTTGTCCCTGGTGGAAACAAGATTCCAAACTGGAGCAGTTGTTGTTCACTTCGGGGTCTACTGGCCGGTTAAGGACCTTGAGAAGTCAGCAGGCAATGATGGTATAAAACAGAGCAATCATTAAAATAGGTTCTTCAAGGTTTTTCAAGCTTTGTGGATCAACAAAAGGTCCTTGAGCATAAAGTCATCCAGAAGTATTAGCTGCAGACAGACACATACACAATCACACTGACACGGACACACATGACCAAATGCATGATCCCCTTTACACGTGGTGGAGATAATAATATAAAATCCTTTAGCTGCAAACAAATTCTAACAATTATAAGATAAGTAACCTACAGCAGTCAGCATCTGGCAAAAGCAACATTGTTGTTTTACGATGCTGTTGGAGCTCTGAATGTCTGGTGTCTTTGAAGCTACGTGCAGCCTCACTAACAAGCCAGACTGAATCCTGCAGAGACCCTCCTCCCTTTTGTTGCCCTGACTTTGTTTCCCTTTCAGCCTTCCCGCTGAGGGGCGTGGAGTGCTCACTGTACTTGCCGAAAGAAGAAAAAAAAAGTCTCCACAACACAATCACAAGTCCGGTGAGAATTCACAGATTAGTTCTGTAGCCGTACAATCTGCCCGGGAGAGAAACGAGCTCCCACCCTCCCCACAGACTCAGTTAGTGTGATTTTGACTATTTTTCTTTTTTTAAATCTCCACTGGTCATAGTTTGTATTTATAGTTTACATGCTTGGCAATTAAAAAATAAATTCTGCATTGAATCCTGTCACAAAAGATCATGTTGATGAGACAAAGGCTTTTGTTTTACACTTGATTCATACTCAATTAAAAAAAAAAACCTCCCTTCATTTGAGTTGCAAATGCTGCTTGAGTATTTTTAAAGCAGCATTAGAGTGGGATCAAATCTGTGATGCATATATGTGATACAGCATGAGTGAGAAATGAGGGAGGAGAACAGGGGTTATGTAAAGGACTTAAATAGCATCAGCTGCAACAATACACTGAATATAATAAAATATTTAACTGAGTTTTAACATTAAAACTCAGATCTTCATGTGCAGAATGGCAATATTCTGCATGTGGTTTTAATCTAGCACGGCACTAGGGATGGCAATGTCGGTCGAGCCATGATTTTGCTTCATACTGAAATATCTGAACTATTAGATGAATGTAAATGAATAAATTCTGTACATGACAATGACATTAACAGTCTCCATCTAATAATGTTGATATCTTTTGTAATCACTTGACTTTTCATCTAGCGCCACTATGAGATTCATATATGTGCTTTATGAGGAATATGTCTTGAACATCCTAAACTAATATGGTGAACATGGTGAACATTAGTTAACATGTTTTATTTATGTATTTAATGTTTTATTTAATGTCTATTTGTTAAGGTCCAAACAGCATGACCCAATGCCACATACCATGTCAGCATTTCAACATCAGCACAGTGAGTATGTTAGCATGCTGACAGCATTAGCCTTTAGTCCTGATCATGGTCCCGTGAGACCCCTGGGCACATGTCCTTTGGAAGTCTTGGGCCACGGGCGGCCTGAGGCTTAGAGGCACCCTGGCAGTCCAAGGCCCAGGGGCCCACTGGCCTGGTCCGTAATCCAGCCTTGCATTTAGCTAAAACACCACTGTGAATAAGTGAACAGCACATAGCTACTATCATGTACGCTTTTAGTGTTGTTTCTTCATAATTTTATAATTTAAAAGACCAGTGTGTAGGATTCAGTGGCATCTAGCAGTGAAGTTGCAGATTAAAACCAACCAAACCAGCTCACCTTGCATGTTGGTTCATAATTGCAGACTCTGTAAAAGAGGACCCACTCTCTCTGTTCTCATTCTAAGGTAATAAAAACATAACAATGAATGAAAACTTGAATATTATATTTCATTTCTGTCCTCTCAAATACAGACTGGAGCTTTAAAGTACCCTTTTTCTGTTAAATAGCTGTGATGAGTAACACTGCGAAACTACTGAGACTTTTCTTAAAACAGTCAGATTTGGTGTCAAATGCATTGTTCAGATGCTGATTCACAGGCTTTTCCACCCCAGCGAAGACAGAATTAGATCTGGGGCAAAACAATGAAGCTTTGTGTTGAAAACAGAAACATTTTAAGATACTGAATATTACACAAAATGCAGTTCATCCACAGTACAAAAATATCAGTTACCAGCCTTCAAAAGCCAAAGCCAATAGCACGTTTGGCTTGGCTGGCACTTCAGGAACGAGCTGACAATGGCTGTCCATTGTGACAGTATCAACAGTACCTGGCCATCTGCTTCTCAGCATCACACTCCCCCTAGTCCAACACTCTGAGAGCCAAAAACCTACAGCTCTGACGTCAACACACGGCACATACTGTACAGATTTATAACACAGATCTATCACACGTTCATGAATAATTTGATTTAGGGGGAAGGAGGCATTATTGAAAGTACTAGCAGAGATTATTACTGTAAATCTGAATTATGTTTTTAGGAAATAATTCATCTGGGAGGAAGATGTTTTCAAAGATTAAGTGTCAAGTGTTTGTCGAGCACAGTATCATAAAACTGATATATTCTTTTTACCAAAGCAACGGGAGCTTCACTGGAGAGTTGATCAAAATGAGTTGTCTGTTGTTTGAGCTGTGTGGGATCTGTGGTGTAAGAACAGCCATTTCTTTCATCCTCCACACAGCAGAAGATGGATGGCCAATGACCAGCGCCTCAGGCGTTTTCAATTGGCCCATTGCACATTGCCTGCATGTGTTCACTTACTGCATTGCTCTAAAAAACATTTTCCTTTTTCAGTAGTCTCCTTGACCCAGAAAACACACACACACTGCTCTACCAAACTCACGCCCTGCTTATCTTCCGTGGAGACTTTAGCAGCAGTGCAAATTCAAGTGGAAGGGGTGAGCGCAAGTTTAGGCAGTAAAACAAACAATTTTTTCATGCATGCATGAGAAAAAGAGTTTTGAGTCCTTCTCACCAGCCTTTACAGCTCTCAGTAAATTAACCATAGCGAGCTTTTATTGTCGCCTCATTTCAGGTGCTGCGACTGCTCCTAACAGGACTTGAGGTGATCTGAGACTCCACAAAGAGGGAATGTCTGGTTATAAGTGCTGATATGAGCTTTGATGTTCACTACTCCACATTCCCCAGCTTATGCTGGAGGTGCTGTCCCATATTAGCCCATCCTGCCTGTGATCTGACAGGGAGAGGGAGAGCTCGCTGCATGGATGCATTATTCATTACTGAGCCTGACTCAAAGCATCTTCTGCTTTCAGAGGAACTCTACTCCCAGTAGGAAAAAAGAATATTTCGGTTCCATATGAACTTTGTGTATACCATCCATCCTTAGTGGAGCTAAATATTACAGCAATTGAACAGCATTGAAACATATGTTTCGTGTTTTCCTCACAGAATTATGGTGTCATTTCTCAGGACAATTTACTATTTATTGACCATCTTATTGCATGTTTTAATGTTATATTATTATTAGAGTCATTATTATCTTTTATATTTTATCCTGACTTCATTCATTTAATTTTTTATCTCTTATGCAATCTGTAAAGCACTGTTAACTGCCACTGTGTATAAAATAACCTTACCTTAATATAATGTACAACTATACAATAAAACACAATCAAAACCTCCAGAACGGCTACTAAACAGACCTTGTAATAAGATTTTATAAACTTTTGTTTCCAAGGTCAAGACTAAACACTAAAGAGTAAGACTAAAGTAAGCTCAGAAAAATCAAAATCATCTGCTAAGGAAAATTGTGTGATACGATCAAAAGCTCTACAAATAATAAGCTACAAAATGGACCTTTTTTTGGAAAATGGGGTTTCTTACCTAAACTTTTAATTTAACTAATAATTATTGTGTTGACTGAGTTTCATTTCCCCTAAAACATATTAAAAACTCTGTAAAATTAAAAAAGAGAAAGAATTATTTTCATGATCCTGCAAACAATTGTTTGAAAACTTGAACTTAGTGTGTACCATCAAGAGCACCTGAATAAAATAACAGCCTATTCAATCTCTGTATTTCATTTTTCTGGATAATAATGAAATACTTAAATATGCAGTTTGCTTGATTATTAATGTGTTGACTGAGTTTTATGACCATGAAGTCTTAAAAAGCTAAAACATAAAGAGTCTGTGAGGAAAACAACCTCGAACAAACCTTTAAACTTCTGTTTGCAAACCCCTGAGCGTAGCTGAAAGGCAATTCAACATCTGTGTTTTCCTGGATAATACTGAACGTACTGTACACGATTATACAATAAAATGCAAAAGAAAGCTTAAGAGCAGCTGCTAAATTGACCAAACGACTCCAAAGCGGTCTTATATTTATGTTGCATGTATTAGCAAATTGAAAGAATTAATTTTCAATCTCAACCAACATGAATGAGAAGTCCTCAGCGCTCAGAGAGATGGACAATGGACTGGGCAACCTCTGTCTGTTGAGGATGATACATTATACGGTTCAAAGCTCTACAACAGCTACTACATGGACCTTGTGAGGTTGTTGAGGTGGATATTGTGATTGTCACCTATAATTATCTTCACCAGTGTCATTAATCCACGTGGCACAAATAACCAATGTTATGAGGTTGTGTGATCATTATAGTGTTAAAAAAATAAAGTTTCATGGCAAACAATATTTTTCTAAAAAGCACTAAGAGAAAACATTATTTTCATCATTCTTCTTAGAATGTTTTCAACCCCAAAAAACAAAAACATGAGAGACAAAGCAACAAAAAAAACCCCATGGGAAAACAGTCTCTAACAAACCTGCCAATTAGGAGGAACTCTCCGGCTACTCCAAGCCTTCTCATGGCCATCAGCAGCCCTCGGACTGTCATGCCTTCACAGAAGCAGACAACAACTCGGGCTTTAGGCAGACGCTCGCGCAGCTTCCTCAGCAGCCTGTCAAAGTGCTTCTCCCCGGCGTTGCTGTAGATCTTGTCAGAGTGGGCGATGCAGAGGCCGTCCTGTGCGGCGAGCTCTTTGAACACTTCCATCCCACTCTCCCCGTAGTTACCTGAGAAAGACAACAGGAGCTGTGAGTTTCATTCACAGAAGAGAAGGAAATAATCAATGGGTTTTGATTCACAGCTTCACTAAGATGTCGTTAAATGTCGAACACTGTCTTTTTTCTGACTAAAACTGTTCAGGGAATCTCTTCCTTTAGCCTTTAAGTGGTCCGTTACATCCGCAGACGTCTTTTTATGGAATCAAGAACAGTACAACTAGAGCAAGCAGGGCTAAGGTGACCTCAGCAACTGTATCTGAGGACGAGGAGAGCACTTTTAGGTTACACTGTCACTGATGAACCCAAGAAATGATTACAGAAAGCTTCAACATTAGGCTCTCTGCTTCCAAAACGTACAATACATAGAGCTTATTCATTTTATTGCCAGAACGACATACAGATCTTCATCTCAGTAAACAAAGATGGCTTGCCAGGTTTTGATTGGATTTTTATCAGCTTATCACAAACTTGACTCAAATCCCCTCAGTGAAAATACAGATGAGACTGCAACAGCTGCTTTATGGGTATTTCAGGTACTGTATGCGGTATCAGAGTTTGCTCTGTGGGTGGAATCTTAATTATTCTAATCTGTATTATAATTTATATGCTTTTACAGGCTTATAAAAAGCAGTACATCACCTGTTATGTGATGTAAGATTTGTTGAAAAGTAATATAAAAGTGGGAGGATGTGTATGAGCTTTGGTCTGTCAGCCTGGACTGATAATTGAATATAAAATAGAATTTCAGTATCTTCTAGATCTGCATCACATAGAATAAATATTTGTATGCAGATCAAATACCGGTTGCAGCAAGAGCTAGAACTAGTGGTTATTTTCATTATCAATTAAAACTGTGATTATTATCTTCAGTAACTGATTAATTTTTTTGTCTATACAATGCCAGGAAATAAGATTTCCATCACAATTTAACTCAAGGTAACATCTTTCTCCATCCAACAGGGCAAAACCCATTTTTTTTGGTTTATTATCATGTGAGAGAAAAAAGCAGCAAATCCGTCCATTTCAGAGGCTGGAAGCAGAAAATGTTACTATTACTCAAACAGTTAATCAATCATCAAAATAGTTGCAGATTAATTTTCTGTCGACTAACAATTCGATTAATCAACTAACTGTTTCCATCTCTAGTTGCAACAGCAGCTGACACCTGCAGGAGCAACAAATCCAGACTCCTGCGGACAACACTGAGGAAGAAAAGAAAAGAAAGTAATTTTGTGTCTTGTAAATGTACAATTGGTGTTTATGGACCGCACAAACAAGCATTAAAAACATAATTTTCTCCCTCCTCCTCTGAAACTACCCTCTGTTTATACTAATATCATGTAGATGAGCCTCACAAATGAGACCACAACTGTCTGCAGCCACCTGCTGTTAGAGGAGCCGTCTACATATGTCATTCACAGGATAAAACAACACTTACGGCATTGCAGCAGCATTGATTAAATCAGTGCTAAGCTAGCAGAGACGGTGGAGAGCTCCTGCCTCTGTGCTACAGGAGTTTCTAAGATGGACCTTATTTCCTCCTTGTCTTTAATTTGTCCTCCTGTTGCCTCAACGAGAGGGAAAAGCACTAAGAAGACAGAACTGTTGACAAATGATGAAAAAATGCTAATGCCTTGCATCATGGGAGATGTAGGATCCAGTGTTCTGGAGCTTGACCATACCAGCAAACCAGAGCTGTACCCACATTGTGTCGTGGTGTATTGTGTGTGTGTTTTATTGTATTTTCATATCTGTATCTTTTATGATTCTTAAAGCTGCACATTTTAATTAAAGTTGAAAATGAGCACTAGCTCTAAACTCTCCGTGCAGCATCATCAGTTTCACGCTTTGTATTGAAACTATGTTAAATTGCCTTTGTCCCTGTCAAATAAAGGAAGGATGACAACTGCTCCACTCGGCTGAATCTTTGCTGAGGAGCTGGAAGCGTCAAAGTGTGCAAAGTGAAGATTTCTGCTCACTTAGATCGATTTAATATATCACTTTATTGTTTTTAATGTGAGTTATACTGCAATCCAAGATGTTTTCATATCTATATTTCTTATGTAGAATTTAGGGTATGAGGTTCACGATGGCCTTCGCCTGAATGCTCTGAAATGTTTGTGGTCTCTGGGGATCTCTGATTTATTGACAGCTCTAGTCTGATTCCTTTCAAAGCCCCATTTACTATGTGATAAAATTATAATGTGCTTCCTGTTTTTATATGTTTTTTCCCTCCATTTTCAGTGTTTCTTTGTGCTTTGTTATGGCTTCAGTTTGTATGCCTCACAGGATTTGGAAGCTACATTTCCAAAGAGGTGGAGCTTTCTGCCACCAGGGGGAACACAGGCGTTTTTAAACTGCCAATGATAAAGACCTGCATGTCCACTGTATTTTACATAATCTGATGAAGGTCAGATAGACTGAGAACCTATCAAATAACTCAAATTCAAAATTCAGAACATCTCTGCCTTTTCCCCCTATTAATCTGTCTCTCGAGAGTCTGCCAGCTTTATATGAGTGCAATAAATCACTGGAGTATCTCTTGATGAGAAATCTTACCCTCTGTGTGCACTGCAGACACATAGGTCCAGTTGTATCGTTTGACGATGTCCAGGAGGGCCCTGGCCTGAAGAGTGTCTGACGGCACAACCCTGAGGAAGTACTTGAATAAAGTCTTGTCACTGAGGTCAATACTGGTTGCAGAATAGGCAATCTGTGGGATGTTGAACAGCTGCAGGAGGTTCTGAACTTGAATCGCAACCGAGCTTGAGCCGGGCCCGATCACCCCTGCGATGGGCTTCTTGGTCGGTGGCGGCTGACTGGAAGGTGCCCCCTCGATGCACCACCTGGAGCCGTCATTCTCGTCCCGGATTGAGATGAGAGAGTCTCGTATGAACTCGATGCTCTGCTCCAGAGCCACCGAGGAGTGCCAGCAGGAGTCCCTGATCTCGCAGCCCAGGCTGATGTTGGGCAACAGGTTTGGGTCCGAGTTAATCCGATCCAAGGCGTGGAACATGGCCTCCACTCTTTGGATGCCGTACTGCTCACGGACCTCTCCACATTTCCTGTCTGCCACCTTCTCAGCGGATGGTTGGTGGTGAACAGAGAAGAGGGCGCCGATTATAATATCCCCGTCCATCCTGGCCACCAGGCGAGAGGCAGAGCTCGGCACCACTGACCTCTCATACTTGCCTTTAGACAACACAAATGCCTCGAACAGTAAGACAGGCAGGTACAAAATGCTTATGGCAGTCAGGTAAATCATATTCGACATTGTGCCACAGGTGCTGAGTGTAGAATCATGTCCACTTGGCCATAATGGAGGTCCATCAATCCACTTTTGGATGGAATTAACTCAGCTGCTCCTCCTTCAGTGTTGTCTCCCTGTGTGTGAGACACGGAGCATTAATTCCTGCTGCAACGATTAGTCATTTGAGTCATTTTTTTATTAAAGCATCAAATCTTTTCTCAGGTTGAAGCCTCTCAAATGTGAAGATTTGATGCTTTTCTTTGTCTTATATGATAGTAAACTTTCTGACTGGCAAAAACATGTCACATTCAGCTAAAGGAAATAGTGTAATAGGCATTTTCTGACATCTTACTGGCAACACAATTAATTAAATAATCGAGAAAAGAATCTGCAGATGAATCAATAATGAAAATAATCGTTAATTGCAGCCCTACATGTACAGTCATTTCTCACTTGTCTAACTGTTGTTTCATGAAAGACTCAATACATCCCCTAAACTTCTTCTATCACAAACAGACATACAAGTTGCACCAAAAACATGCAGAAAGGCAAAGTTATTGGGGTCCTGTTGCAATGAAACGTGCACCAACCTTACAGCATCAGCATGCTGATCATACATGACAAGCTTTCAGGACACTAAATGCTCAATCTGAGAGACAGAAAGTTATATCTCCACCACAGGGAAAACCTTTTGAGCTTCAGCACCACGGACAGCTGCTCAGCTGATTTCGCTCATTCAAGCTGATTTCAACCTGCGACTGTTCCTTCAACTTTTACCCCTGAAAGCATCACGTAAAAGCCGCTGGAGATGTGCTCTATTAACCCTGCTGTTTGTAGCGTCTGACAGCCGACTCTGGCTCTCTCCAGTCGCGGCTCTACAGCGGTGTCATTTACAGGACATTTTCCAACATCGTCACCTATACATGCATCCCAGTCACAGGGTGAAGCTTAATTAACAGAGCAGGGCTGAATGTTCGAGCATGTAAAAGGGAGGGAAACGCTCCCATATTCACTCAGGATGCTGTGTCTGCGAAAGCATCACGCCTGATAAGTGAGATTACTTTACCTACCTGCACCAGGCAGTTCGGGGCATAGCGGGTCTTGTATCTCCTGAAGCAGCCAGACTGGACTCTTCTGCCGAGAAAACACAGTGCAACTGATTCTCTATGTGTGTGTGTGTGTGTGTGTGTATGTCTCTCCCTCTCTCTCTGCACTGATCATGAGGTGCCCCCTTCTTCTCCTCTTCCTCACTGCATCTTGTAAGCGGGTCACACTCACTGCAGTGCCCCTGATTTGAAGCCACAGTTCTTACACGTCGGGGAGGATGTTTCAGACAACGTGTCATCGATTACTGGCGTTTTTTGAGAGAGTATTCAAGTCCATATGGGATCGGATGTGGGTATTTTAGAAAAGAAGGCAACCTGAAAAGCCGAGATAAATATACTAAATCTGATATGTGAAGAGGAATATTATTTATTCTACTGATGAAAACTGTAAAGAGACTGGTCGAACTTCATATAATAAGTGCTGCTGCGTAGTGCCTGTCTGTGCACAGATGTGTTATGCACCTGCAATTCACACTGTGCTGAAAAAAGAATCATCTCTGCTGCACCGTTTGGCGGATACCCGATACTGCGCTCCGCACAGTTTTAAATAAAACTTTATTCAACAATAGAAATAAACACTGTTGTTTATCACAAAATGTTACCAGGACTAAAGCTAGTTAATTTAAATAATTGATAATATTTCTGCAGAAACTCAATTTTGTGTTTGACCAAGATTTTGTGTTTTTATTATTCTGTTATTTTCATTGCCACACATTTGGTTCTCAATTTATAAATGACTATATAAATTATCCCTAATTTAACAAATTTCTAAAGTCGACATTTAATGTAAACCCGTTATTTTACTGTATACCCATTTAATCCTATGTACTTGTTCTTTATTGCTGTTGTACCCTCGCCGTATATCTGATTCTTTTTCTGTATAATGATTGTGACTTCGGTCCACCTAGATTTCTATACCACAAGGTTCGAATCATATAAAGTTCTTTAACAAATGAACAAAAACTCATCATTGTAAAATAAAAACATGTACATACCAATGACACGTAAATATTTATAAGTAATACTTCATTATTTAATAACACTGTTTATTTTTATGTAATAAATACAAATTCAATAAAATGTAGACACTTAAAATAATCGGAGAAATAGAATTAAGATAATATTTAAATGCATGACAGTAAATTATATTTATATAATTTTAATATTTTTTATAGCATAATATAATCATTAAAATGGAAACTTAACTTAACCTAAACAAAATCATAATTGAAAATTTTCAAAATAAGTCGAAGCGGCGCT
>NW_023339873.1:5922582-5951095 GCF_004916995.1 Morone saxatilis
GGGGTGAGAGAGAGAGAGAGAGAGAGAGAGAAAGACAGACAGACAGACAGACAGACAGACGCACAGCAACAACAGTAGGATTAGAAATGCAGGATGTTGCAATACCAATAGTGAAAAACAAGGCTGCATATTTATATGTACAATATTGTCATGGTTCTAGTCCACTACATTTTATTTAAAGACAATACTGGCTGAACTTTATTCTATAGTATTTTTAAAATATGTCTCTGCTTAGCCACACTATGTAGCTTTAATACTGCTAGTCAACTACTAGTCTTCAATATAATACACAAGGCAAATGTGAAATATTACCTTGTATGCAATTACTTTTAAGACTGCATTTTGTTGAACTTGTGGTGTGTTTATTAAGCAAACATTTTGCTAATTTATAGGTATTTTAGGTATTTCTTTAGAGAATTGACAGTAGAGAATTCACATGACATGAGAGAGAGAGAGAGAGAGAAAGAGAGAGAGGTGGGTCATGCAATTAAGGTCCAAGTGTGGACCTGAACAACGGATGTTACGATACACGGACAGCGCCTCAAGCCTTTAGGCCACCAAACAACAGATGACTGGTTTATCCTCTCGAACGTTGTCTCAAGCAGCCACATCCACTGTCATACTCTTCGGTTGGATGGCGAACAGCTGAAGTTGTTTTACAGCGTTAATCAGCTGTTGTTTGTCTGCATCTGGCAGGTGGGGATTTACTTGCTGGAAGCTGGGCTCGGGAAGCCTGAGTTTCTCAGCGAGGGAAATGCTCGGCTGAAGAAAGCAAATCAACTAATGCAGAAGCTGATGGAATATTATTACGATTTCATTATCCCGGGTGAGTGTCTGGTCCTAATGTCTAATGCATGATGTGATCCAAGTTCTCACTTACCATAGCAGCCTCAACATTACATTTAATGTAAAGCAACGTGGGTCTTAAATAAAATATGACCCAAAATGTCTGGAATAAATAGATTTCTCTGCTGTTTTTTCCACGTAGAAGTTGTAGAGAATGAGGAGGAGGAATGTGACACCGACCTGGAGAGGCAAAATGTCGAGGAGCTCTACGATTACGTCAGGCACCTGCACCAGAGGGAGAGCCAGGAGGTGACCTACGACGTCCAGCACAAAGCTCTCATTCCTGTTCTCAGACCCTATCAGAGACAGGCTGTCAACTGGATGCTGAGGAGAGAGAAAACCAGGAACACTTCACCTAAAGGTACTCACTTTTTGTCCGATACACCTGTACATCGCTTCCTTGCTACACTCTTGACAGGAGAGGGGGCTGTACCAGTGGGTTTGCATTTAACTACAAATCATGTGCTTAATTTGGTCAACGTTTTCAACCATTCTCTAATGTGCAACTTACATTGTATACTAATGAGGTCTATGAGAGCAGACTGCCTTGCTGTGTGTGTTTGCTGTGTTGCAAATTAGCTATTGCATTTCTTTACCCTGAAACTGGAACCTGGAACTTTAGTATTTAGTAGCATTTTCAGATTAGTGCTGAGATTGAGTGAGATTGTCAATGTTTATCATTTATTTGCAGAACAAATGCTGCATTTCCTCTGGCGGGAGTTGATCGCTTTGTGTGGCAAGAAGTTGTTCTACAATCCTTTTACCGGCTGGTAAGAACTTGAATGTTAACAGGTCAGTTCACTTAAATCACAAAAGCATATTTTGTGTTTTACCACCAGTGCTATCTACCCAAACATCTGCTGCCAGCACTATGCAGCCGGGATGAATGAAATGTCTTTATGGTGATAAAAACATTTAAATAAGGCATTTTAAAAACTCAAAAGCAATGTGTCTTTCCAGAGGAAATGTCCAGAGCACATAAAAGCAAAACCTATTTGCATGGCTGGAAACCAGTAAAGGCAACTGGGATAATATGTCTTTTTGAATTTGGCTGAACTGACCCTTTAATTTGACATTTTGGTGTCCTTTTCTGGATGCACAGTTACATTTTGTCATTTGTTTGTTGAGTTTTCTTTTTAGTACTAAACGAAAGTATTTTTGGTTTTCAGCAGTTTTATTTATTTATTTTATTTTTCAGCTTAATCCGAGAATTTCCCCTGGCGGGTGTAGAGTGGCCTGGTGGGATCTTGGCTGATGAAATGGGGCTGGGAAAAACGGTGGAAGTTCTGGCTCTTATCCTATTTCACACTCGACAGGACCTGGAGCAGGAGGCCCTTAGCCTGCCTGTGGTGAGGATCAGTAGGCAGCTACAGATAAAAATACAGAATATCACCTTTTTCCTCCCTTCTTTGTCTCTCTCTTAACCTTCACCCTATTTGTGTTGTGGATGATTATTAACAGTAATAGGAATATTTGAATAATGTTCTGCATAGAAGGCATCCGCTATGTTGTGAAAGTGTGAATTTTTTTATCTCTTTTCGTCTTGCAGGGAAAATCCGTAAATTATTTCGTACCTCCTCCTCCCCTTGAAAGAAAGAAAGTTATCCGCTGCAAGTCTGAAGTTCAGCCTAAAATTAAAATATCCTACCCAAGTATGTCACTCACAATCCTCTCAGATGTCACACCTTTTATTGTAACTGCAGTTTGATTAAGATGCTTTGCATTATTTTTGTGCAGCTGTGCGTATCATGCTCCTCACTGCAATCAAGGAGATGAGATCTGGTAAAGGAGCCTCCGTCAACGCCATCTTCACCTACATTCGTGCCACCTACGGTTATGACCTCTTAAAAAACCGGAACCACATCCGGAAGACTCTGGTGAAGCTGATAGACGAAGGCCTGGTTGACCGGGTGAAAGGTCGAGGCTTGGCGGGGTCATTTAAGCTGGGGAAGAACTACAAAGAAACAAAGAAGATGTTAGCAGGAGCATCCAAGTTTGTAAGAATAAAGAACTTCAAATATAAATGTTTTAAGCTTCAAATATTACTTTGTTGTATTGTCTAACTTTTGTCTGATTTCTTTTTTGTTAGAATTCCAAAAACACAGAGAGCACACCAAGGAGGATGTTTCAGAGACGAGCAAAAGAGAAGGCAGAAGCAGCTCTGCAAAACTCTCTTACAGAAGATCAAATAGATCTGTACTCACCTACATCTGAGTGTCTAGCACCAGAGGAAACAGAAACCAAGGAATGGGATGAAAGTCTGAATGCGAAAGCGGATCAGTCAGACGACACGCAGGATACATCCCAAACATTCTCACAGGTGTCTCAGGATAAAAGTGAGTCAGACACACACGACATGCCCAGAATGGATGAGCCTCCTAAAGAAAGGGGAGAAGCTGCTCAGCTTGATTCACACGAGGAGACAGAAACCCCCACCAGAGCGTCTGTTTTCCCTTTCAACACCCCAGACTACCGCTTTGAGTGTATCTGTGGTGAACTGGGCATCATTGACTATAAGGCTCGCGTGCAGTGTATGAACTGCCAGCTGTGGCAGCACGCAGACTGTGTAAACTATAAAGAAGAAAGCCTCGAAACTACACCTTTCTACTGCCCTCACTGCCTGGTCGCCATGAAACCTGTCTCCACCGGTGCCACCCTCATCATCTCGCCAAGCTCCATCTGCCACCAGTGGGTGGAGGAGATCAACCGGCACATCAGGTCCTCCTCGCTGCGAGTGCTGGTGAGAAATATGAGTTTGTTGGTGGTAGATGTTTAGGTAGAAATGTCACATAGACCATCTCAGCAATCCTAAAGGACCTTGACACAGAACAACATCTCTGCACACTAGCTCCAAGTTTGGAAAATGTCATTACTTTGTGTGGTGGGTGTGAGTGAAATGCAGTGTTAGTTGCCATAACTACTGGCAATCAATCTTCAACTTGTGTGTTCTGGTGAGCCTGATAAGAGTTGAGATTACAGTCACACGTTGAAAGATAACATCACTAACATGCAGCCCTTTATCTCAAGTGTTAGTTTTACATGAGTAAGGCAGATAAGTGTGATGATATGTCTGTGTTTACGTGCCAATTGTTGCAGCTGTTATGACTCTACACACAGTCAGTACATTTAATTCCCAGACCATAAACCAAATGTTAATAAGAATATAAATGTACTGCAAATGTTGGTCTGTTACCCTGTCTGCTGAAGAGGTTTCTCAGGGCTTCCTAAATAGCACACACTAACAAAACTATTGAGCTTAAAGTACTTGGCTAATTAATATGACCTCCTTATGTCAGGTTTATCAGGGTGTGAAGAAGCACGGATTCATCCAGCCACATATGCTGGCTGAGCAGGATGTGGTCATCACCACCTACGATGTGCTGCGGTCAGAGCTCAACTACGTCGACATTCCCCACAGTAACAGCAAGGATGGACGCCGCTTCCGCAACCAGAAGCGCTACATGGCCATACCCAGTCCTCTGGTGGCTGTGGAGTGGTGGCGAATCTGTCTGGACGAGGCTCAGATGGTTGAATGTCCCACTGCGAAGGTGATTTGAAGGGAATCCACAAATATAGAATCTTATTTCTATCTCAGAATAACATATAGATCCTGACCACACAGTCGGGAATGTGTGAATAAAATATTATTCATTCATAGGTTGTACATAACATGTCAGACTATGTATTTAATATGTTTATCCTTTTGTTTATGCTCCCTTTTATTTTCAGGCTGCAGAGATGGCTCTACGTCTCGCATCCGTCAACCGTTGGTGTGTCAGTGGCACTCCTGTCCAGAGAGGCTTAGAAGGTAATACCATTACATAGAAAACAAAATACCCCATTTATCAAAGTAGGTCTTGAATGAGAGGTTCTGTGATTGGTTTCGTAAGGCTTTTAACAAAAATCATCAAAAGCTGCTTAAGACTACAAAATGAATCTCTAAACTGATGTTCCTTTTGTGTACAGATTTGTACGGCCTTGTACTTTTCCTGGGAGTTGACCCATACTGGGTTAAACACTGGTGGGAGCAACTGCTTTATCGCCCTTATCGACGTGGAAACACAGAGCCCCTGTACTATGTAATCGCTCAGTTATTGTGGCGATCAGCTAAAAAAGACGTCATTGATCAGGTAGGACCTCAAAAAGATCCGTACATCTTTGAAGCTGGATGATAACAGAATTTTAACTTGTAGTCAATGTTGCATTTCAGAATTTGTGCTCATTTTATAAAATGTAGTTCCAGTGTGTTTGATGATTTTGTCTCAAACTTTTCTAGATCCAAATTCCCCCTCAGACGGAGGAGGTGCACTGGCTTGACTTCTCCCCCGTCGAGGGACATTTTTACCACCGTCAACACGAGGTCTGCTCCCAGGATGCTCTGGTCAAAATCAGGAAGATCTCTGACTGGAGCCTGAAACTTGGCAGCCTCGACCGCCGCACAGTCCACACCATCCTGTGCCCTCTGCTGAGGCTGCGTCAGGCCTGCTGCCATCCACAGGCTGTGAGGGGGGAGTTCCTGCCTCTGCAGAAAAGGTAGATGACACTTGGCATTATGTTTTCAAGGCGCTTGTAAGCGAGAGGAGAGGTCTTTATCTTAGGGCAGCTGCGCCAGTTAATTAACAATCCTGCTCGACTAAATAGAGTATCACAGCATTAGCAACGGTAATAGACCGCGGCAACCTTTTTGTCAATTATACAGTCTGCGTTTGTGTTTATTTAAAGTTGACCCATTCTGAGTAATTTGCATTGGAGGGTTTTTGTTGAGTGGGTTTTATCTGTGTTGTGCCCCCCCCTCTCCAGCACCATGACGATGGAGGAGCTCCTGAAGTCCCTGCAGAAGAAATGTCGAGTGGAGTGTGAAGAAGCTCACAGACAATTGGTGTGCGCACTCAATGGCCTGGCTGGAATCCACATCATCAGAAGTATAAATCCCCACTTCTGTACTTGTGCTCCCTCTGCTCCCAGTTTCCCATGGGAATCAGTTCAAACAAAACACAAGCCATGATCTCATCTTTGTCTCTCTCAACACTTTTTGTACAGAGATGTTTTGTTGCAGCGGGTCTCAGTAAGGCCATATATATAATGTGGTGTGTGTACTGGGGTGGATTGTATAGCACGTCTCATTAACTCAACATGTGACGGACATATTGAGTGTCACCAATAATCGCTCTTTCCTTTGCCACCTGCAGATGAGTTTGTAGAGGCAGTAGAGATGTATAGAGAAGTGCTTCGTTCATCAGAGGAGCACAAAGGCAGACTGAAAACAGATTCATTACAGGTATATACCCTCATCCCATTCATGTCTTTTTCACGTGTCTGTGATTAACATATGAAGGGGTTCATTTCTAGTATCATAAGGCTTAAAATACAGCTTAAAGCTTCTTTAATTTATAAATTCTACTGACACTGATTCATGATAGACATTAGATTTTAATATTTTTCAATCATAATGGTTTATATATTGTGAGTTTGTATAAAAATGTCTAATTACTACATTATTTTGGTAAAACAGAGGCTTCATGCTACCCACAATTTAATGGAACTGCTGAGCGCAAAGCATCCTGGGATACCTCCTACGCTGAGAGACGACCGACTAAGTGAAGAGGTAATTCATCTCAGTCAGAATACATTTATTCCAGTAACAATTTCGCTTTTGTTAATTTTGGTAGTAAACCTGTGATTTTATTTTTTAAGAATGGCTTTTATCCTTCTATGTCTCCTTAGGCGGAGCAGCTACGGCAACACTACATGACCAAATACGACTCTGAGGTAGCAGATGCTCATCAGGGTCTACAGCCGGTACTGCAGAACATTAAAGAGCTGAAACGCAAAGTGAGAACTTCTTTTATATCTATACTGTGGCCATTTGTGCTTCATATTATTATGATTATCTGCCACATCAACATACCGTATGATATATACTATAAAAACTAAATATCAGCCATAAACCTCCAGTTACACCTCAGTAGGTCGCTGCCAGAGTGGGAAAATCCATTTGTGTACCCAGAAACAAACACACAAATATATATATATTATATACATAGATATAATTCTATATATTATTATTTATATATATATATATATAACAAGTATATTTCACACTCCCTAGACCCATGACACATTTTTAAATCATATAAACTGGAGTGCATAGTCAAATTCAGATCTACTATTTGTTGAGTCTTTGAAATGAACATGAAAAACGTAATTTCCTGACCACTCACCCTGTATTAAGGAGCTAATAATTAATAATTCATGAGTAATGAGTTTATAATCCTGGCATGGTACTGTATAAATGCTATTCTACAGGCTTTACTTTCTGCATTACCTTTTCTCGCAGTGCTCAGTAATACGTAGATGTTATTTTGTATTGCTCATCTTGGGTTTTATTACCTACCGTACCTGTGAGACTTTGCCTTGAGATCAGTTTCTAATTTACTGAATGAGAGTAATAATTACTTTTGTTAATAGTTTGAGTCCAGAGAGAGTGTAAAATATAAATGTTTTGTCACACTGAAGTCAGATCTGTATTTGGAGTAATACTTTAATTAAGACTGAACCAAAAACTTATTTTCTTCATAAGTCAAACTTATCATGATCAAATTCTACAAGGTCATTTTTACACATAATTAAGATTGCCAAATATATTTAATTAGAAAGAAAGCTTAACATAATTAACTTTCTCTCTCAAGGTCAAGCTGAATTCTCCCTGGTGGCTCGATGTTATCCAGAAGGCGATCCGCTGCGCCAACGACGACGATTTGGTGTCCCGCGTCAAGAATGAGCTGACGTCCAGCTACAAACAACAAGCCCACAAGCTCTCCATGGCAGACAAGTAAACGGCTTGTTTAGTAAAAAAAAATGTATAGAATAATAGTTAATACTTACACAAATGCTATAAATGCAAATGTGGACTCCTGCAGGTTCCGTGATGCCTGTGGTCTGCAGTTCCTGCTCACATCACAAATGCAAGATCTGATGAAATCCCAGAAGACTGTGCAAGATGCGGTGAAGAGTCTTGAAGGCCCGGCCTCAAAGAAAGTGATTGATGAGGTCACCATTTGTCACCTCAGGCCCATGAGACTGCCACTAAATAAGTAAGAATTCATCATTTTTGGTGTCATTTCAAGAATTTTAAATATGCAAATGTAACATTTCATCACAGCTTCTGAATGTGTTATAGAAGGCTCAGAAACATGAGAGTCTGCTTTTAAAATTTGGATAGTTCCTGTGTTTTTTATTATAATTAATATTCCTCTCTTGTCATATTTCAGTTGTGTTTTTTGCAAAGCAGATGAACTTTTCACGGATTACGAGTCCAAGCTTTTTTCTCACACGTAAGTAGAGCAATGTTTTCTAGACCTGCCGGACTTATCAGTCACTTTGCTTGAAAACCTAAGTGTTGATTTATGAGGAAAATTCCCTGACAGGGTGAAGGGTCAGACAGCCATCTTCGAAGAAATGATCGAAGATGAAGAGGGGCTGGTGGACGACCGTCTCCCCACCACCAGCCGAGGCCTGTGGGCAGCCAGTGAGACTGAGCGCACTCTGAAAGCCATCTTGTCCTTCGCCAAAGTGAAACGCATGGACCCGGAGCTGGTGGAGGAGGGCAACACTTTCATGGAGCTGTTTGAGAACTGGAAGAAAGAGTACAAGGTTTGTACACACACTTACAGCCCCTCTCTGGCTTTTTAAATAGGCTATGTATGAAGGCTTGCTTGAGTAACAACAGATTCCTTTCCAGCTATTAAAAAAAGCTTTACATCCTCCACTTCAGCATTAAAACTCAGGACTGTTTAAAGTGCCAATATTAATGAGATGAAACACTGTCCCATCCTAGGTACTGCATGAGTACTGGATGGTGCTGAGGAATCACGTGTCAGCCATCGATGAGCTGGGTATGGCCACCGAGAGGCTACGTGTGCGTCTGCCTGATGAACCAAAGCCCAAACTGCTGCACATCATCGAGCCACATGAGGTGACAGTGAAACTTTACAATCTGTACAGCATTCAACCCTCCATTCAGATATGGAAAAACTCCCCCAAAAATTCTTTAACAAGGGAAAAGAGATGAAAGAGCAACATAGGAGGGAAGCCTCTCTTGAAAACCGGAGAACATATTGTGCCATTAGGGCTGTAAAATCATCAAAACTGTTTTTGTTTATATACTTAATCTCCACTCCAGAACTAATCCTGATTTGTAGGGTTGCTTTACATCAAAGACCGTTCTCACACTAATGTTTAATGTACTGTGCAGCCTAGTGTTTCTTTATCTGTAGATCTCAACCCAAAACAGGGTCACACCACCATTTGATACACTTTGCATCACAGTTACCCTGAAACAGAGTAGAAGTACAGAGACACAGAATGTACAGTCTGTACCTCTAGTCAACATAACCCGCTTCCACGGATGTAAGCTCTTAGCTGAGTTCGGTTTTTATGAACATGTATGTAATTTGCTGGTTTGGTCCTAATTAATAAACAGTTGAGAGCGTCACTGCAGACCCTCCGACCCAGTATTGTGCACAGTTGTTTTTCTTGTTGGTGAAAGTTTCCAAGAATGTAATATTCTGCCTTAACTATTTTTACTGCATTCCTGACCTCTGCCCTCGGTTGTTTTGCTTCCAGGTGGAGCAGAACAGAGTGAAGCTTTTGAACGACCAAGCAGTGGCCAAGTCTCAACTTCAAAAGAAGCTCGGCCAGTATCTGTATCTCACAAATCTAGAGAAGGTTATTTACGTTTGATGGTTAACTACAAACCACACAAATTCTTTCCCAACTCTTTCAGAGACTTTATTTCAAACTATGCGGTATGATCTCACTCCAGATAACATAAAATTCCTTTGTTCCAGTCCCAGGACAAGTCTACTGGAGGGCTGAACCCAGAGCCGTGTCCAATCTGTGCCCGACCACTGGGACAGGAGGTGAGCATTGTTCAGTTGATGGTAAATTTTAAATGTCTTTTGCAACATCGCTGCTCGTCGACTATTGATGATACTCTGGTTGAGCTTTACAGCAAGCCAGGGAAACATTTTCTTGATGATAGTAATAACCTGATGCACCCAGGAAGTCAGCACGTGGAAGGTTTTGCCCGGTTTTAATTCCTGTCTTTGTAGAGTGAATTCACATGTGTGACTTTGAAGTTGTATTTCTATTTATATTATAAAGAATAAATCCTCACTGCTACTTCTGTATT
The DNA here is from genome assembly GCF_004916995.1 of Morone saxatilis. Lineage (NCBI taxonomy): Eukaryota > Metazoa > Chordata > Actinopteri > Moronidae > Morone > Morone saxatilis. Next base: position 5,932,622 of record NW_023339873.1, read on the forward strand.
TTCTTTTCAGCTAAAAAGTCACCCTTTAAAACTGACTTTTAACTGACTTGAATGATTATAACTGATTGTTTACTGTTTAATCTTATTACTACCTCTCTGGCTCTTTATTTAAGCTTTTTATAAATGTGTAAAGAAAGGTACTCTGCAAATAAAGTCCTTTTTCCAGCACAAATCGCCAATAGTTTTTTTTTTGTAGTCATCATTTCATCTCACTCTCTCTTTTCCAGTGGGCAGTGCTGACCTGTGGCCACTGCTTCTGTAATGAGTGTATTGCTATCATCGTGGAGCAGTACAGCGTGGGCTCAAGGCGGCGAGCCATCAAGTGTGCCATTTGTAGGCAGACCACATCCCACACTGAGATCTCCTACGTGTTCACCACCCAGTCGTCCAGCCAGGACCAGGACATACCAGTCAAGGTCAGTCAGCAACACCATCCTCATGTAATAGATGAAAGCAGCCCATCTGGGCACTTTGCCCTTGTTTCCTGACCCCACCCCCTTTTGGGGGAAAGCAGTCTTCTAATTTCACTGGTGGAAAATGCATCTGTTTTCCTGTTTGTTGTTTTGGTAGTGTGTCCAATGTGACATTACTGTAAACTAATTATATCACTGTGGTAAAGCGGAACCGCTGTCTCTATTTTCATAGCAGTTTGTGCTCATTAAGCAACCTTTTACTACGAGCCGAGAGAAGTAGAACCAACCACTTCCTATGTCACTATATGCTGTTTACAAGGTTCGTTATTAGAACCTAGGTCAGCTCAAATTAGGCATGTAATTAAGGTTAAAATAACCACTGTGTTTACAGTGTTTGCAACAGCCGTACATATTGTATAGTAATGTTTGGTTTTATCTGGCTTAATTGTCCAAAAGTTGTTACATGTATTTAGTTGCTCACCTGAATGACTAAGATATTATGACCATAGATGTTACCATAATTAGCACTTATCAGGGGATTATACTTTGATCCTTGTCTTGTAATGTATGTAATTTTTGGCTGGGCGATTTTCTATTAATTAACTCTGTAGCCTAATTTTCCTCTCCCTATGGTTGTCAGGGAAGCCACTCTACCAAAGTGGAGGCAGTAGTGAGAACACTAAAGAAGATTCAAGTGACCGACCCCGGGGCCAAGTGTCTTGTCTTCTCCACGGTAACAGTAAACTATCCCTGCTCCGTAAGATAGTGATTTATGTTGATGATATCGAGTTTGGATCTGACCCAGTTTGTTTCCTTTTCTCTCCTGCGCAGTGGCTGAGTGTCCTGGACATTATTGCCAAGGCCTTGTTTGACAACAACATGGAGTTCTCTCAAATCAATGGGATTCACAAATTCCAGGTTTGAATCTTCATTATAGCCATTCATTTTTCCCTGCACTGTGCAAAAAACACATGATTCCCATGCCTTTATCTTTAGGTTCAATGAAGTGTTTGACCTCCAGGCACACTAAAACAGAAATCCGAATTCCAATATCGTATCTTTTGTCTTTTTGCCATCTCCTCTAAACATTTCATGGAGATCCAATCCAAAATTTGTGCAATACCCTGCTGACATACAGACAGATGGACAAACAGAAAATATAAAAAATAAAATCCCTCACAGCTTGTACTCGAACAACTTAAGTATCTGCCAAAAATGTAGAATCACTTTGTAGAAATTGCTTGACTCAGGTGTGATTGTAACTAGCGCATTGACCTAAATTTTCCAGGAGAATCTGAGCTCCTTTAAATACGAAGAAAAGATCAACATCCTCCTCCTTCCTCTCCACACCGGCTCCAATGGACTGAACATCATCGAAGCGACTCACGTGTTGCTGGTAGAGCCGATCCTCAACCCTGCTCACGAGCTCCAGGCCATAGGCAGAGTGCACCGGATCGGCCAAACCAAGTAAGACACGCTGATGTTTCGACCTACAATACACGCAATGAAAGTAACAGTTGCTACATTGCTGGCCACCTGCAGGCAATGAGTATTACAGCTATTTAGGTTTTAGGACTTGTACCACATACATTGCCAACAATATTACTTTCCTTGCCTGTAGATGGTGCCATCTTTGTGATGGTGACATCTTCAGGTCAGCTGCTGCTGGCCCTCTCTTTTCATGCTGGTAGGTGTCACAGGTGTCTGTGACGTCACAGATGTCTTTGACACCCATCGGACTGCACTGCTATCAGTGCCAGATCCAAGATTTCATACTAACAGATAAAACAAACCCTCATAAAATGTGGTTAAAGTTAATTACACTTAATAAAAAGTGCCTCTACTATTTTGTGCATTCTTTGTAATTTCTGTTTTCTGTCCACCAGGCCAACATTTGTTCACAGATTCTTAATCAAATCTACTATTGAAGAGAGAATGCAGGCAATGTTGAAGACAGCAGAGAAAAGGTGAGAGCCATAGAATATATGAAATTGTACTTTTGACATTTTTGTATTTAAACCGCATAGATTTAGTTAACTGAAAGGATTGATCAAACCTTTTCTAATTCTAGTCACACCAGCACGGCCATGAAGCACTCGGAGGCCGCCGTACTGACAGTAGCCGACCTGGCTGATCTATTTACTGAAGACACAGAACATCTGGAGTGAATGTGAACACCTGGATACACAGAGTGCAGAAGCTACACAGGCAAATGGAGCTCACTCTTTTCACAGTACTGATTTTGCACATTCAACTTTTTATATAAAGAAAACATGTTATCAAATGCATTTCCAAACAGATATTTTAGCAGGTCACTGACAACATGTTTCTTAATTGTATTTAATTTAAGATTTTTAATCTCTTTGAATTTTTGTGTATTTGGCTCACTTGTTGTCATAGTTGTAACAATAACTACTTCAGCTGTTCAAGTACATGTTTGATGATCACATTTAACTAGACTGTACAGTATTGTTGCTTGTGTTAATCTGATATTAAGTATATGCATTTATATATATGAATTTTACTGTAAGTTGACAGTTGAAAACGGAGGAATACAGATGCTGTAATCACACTAGTGATTGAAGTGTTCTCACAATTTTCAGGAAATAAAAGTCTGTCGATGGCAGGGTTATCACCAGCTCTTTTTGTCTGGTGCTTCTCTTGTGGTTTATTTCTATGCAGTAAAAATGGAAGCAGGAAGGAAGCCATTGACCTTTACAGGAGCAAAAGAGAGATTTTCTTTGACCAGACAATCTTCTTTAAGCTATTTGTCTGTTAAAACAATGGCAGACAATTCAACCTAACACTTACGTCTGTCTCATTTGCAAGACAAAAAAGCACAAGATTCAGTGTCTTGGAAACTAATCTTGTAAATTAAACTCATAAAAGTCAGAAAATGTGAAGATGTTTTCTGTCTCATGGCAGCAGTTATCTAATCTTTTTCTGATATTTTTCTGACACTACCACAAATTGTCTGGACACGTTTAACAAATATGTGGCTCTTTTATTACATTTCCCCTGTTTCAAACCTTTATAATATAACGAAAATAATCTTCCCTTTCTTGTGTTTGAAAGTATTTTATGGTCTGTTCTACCACACATGCACACTCACAGGCCTTTGGCATCGTGACTGAATTGCCCTTGACTCGTAATGACTTTCTTTTTGCCTGACTGACTGGGATTCCCGCACCAGTAAAGATTTTAAAATGTCCAGACAAAGGATGTAGACAACAAAGAGTGCCTGCCCAGTGCTGTTGTTTCTCTTTACATGGTTACCAGACTTCTTGCTGCTCCTTGTAGTAAGAAACAGTTGTAAGATGTTTACTAAGAGGACATCACCGCAGTAGGCGGTAACATACGTGTTACCTTGGACTCCCCTCAGTTCCCCCTATTCATGTGCGGAATCTCATTGTTGGTGGGGACATCATTCAAGCTGGTGTTTTAAGGCCAGAGGGAGGCTCCCAGTTCATTAGAGCTGTGTTTCGAGGGCTGGAGTAAGAGAGGGGTACTACGTCTTCTGGTGACAGCAAGCTGTGGTGAAAAGTCCCCAGAAGATTCACAGAGTTTCGGGGAAAGGGCCAAAAGTTACTGGAGAGGTTGAGCTCAGAGAAACCAGAGGGAGAGTCCTTGGAAGATGGCACCTGCCAGTTTGGTTTTTGCCTGGTTACTGTTCACCATGAGGATGGTCACCTCAGCAGTGTATCTGGAGCCTGAGGAGGAGGGTGAGCTCACACCTCACATCACACAACCAGGAGTCAAGGGTCAAACAAATGGTTTTTATGGAAACTTTATTCCTTTAAGAAGTCATTAGGGAGTCATTTTTCATATTGACAATCATTGGTTTAACATAACCTGACTGCAAGGGCTTTAAAATGTTCTTCCAAAAGGGACCATTTACTGATTCAAGTCAAAGTGGTTTCTTTCACAACAGTAGCAGTATAAGTTGGCATTTATCAGTGGTGAAAGATGCATTCAGATCCTTTACTTCGGTATCTTATCTTACTAAAGTGCAAGTACAGAAGTATTCAATATGCAGCAGAACGACCCCTGTCAGACTAATATTACTATACATTATATTATTGAATCATTATTATTGATTTATAAATGTGTAGGCAGCATTTAAATGTTGAAAGAGTTACTTGATGTGCCTTAATTATGGTAGATTGAAAAGTACAACATTTCCCTAAGTAATGTAGTGGAAAAGAAACATAAAGTAGCTTAAAATAGGAATACTATGGTATTTAACAAGTATTGACCTCTAAAATATCTGACTATCTTAACTGAAATTTAGATATCTTATAGACAAATATGGATTGTCTATGAGACTTAACATGTGATTCTCTAATCTAATAATATAATAATATCTACATTTGCAGACTGGTAGAGAACTACCCAGAAGGGGTATTTCAAAAATCATCATCTCTTAACATTATTTGAAAGGAATATTGTTTTGTGTGAGATTTGATTTGTTTTCATCTTCTTTTTATTAGAGCTCAATGAAACTGTCATTTGTACCAACGACCATATGGAGGTTGTTATTCCCAGTTCTTTCTTCCTCAACAAAGAGCCTCCAGTAAATGTAAGTGAGCACCAAAGAAACGTCAACGTATTTTCCCTCAGCGTAGGCGTTCTCTACTGATATTCTAAATTATTTTAAGTGTGACTTAAATTTCTCTTTTTTTTTTTGTATTGCGTTTTTTTTCTGTTTAGGTTTGGGATTTGCATTTAAATGATCCAGAGTGCCGCGGCGTTAAGGTTGGAGACGACTACGTTTTCAGCATAAAGACAAATCTCTCCGACTGTGGGACTATAATGGTATCACCTTTTGCTTAACTTTTGCATCAAAGTCTGTGACAACCTCTTAGTCTGTAGGAGTCAAACTAATCAAATGTTGCACGTGAACTCAGACATTTAAAACAGCTCTTAACAAAGCATGCAGACATCCGCTTTAAACTAAATGAAGACAAACTACACTCGGTTTATCCATTATTGACAACATAAGATCCCCATCGTAATAAATTACTTATTTTACGATGTATAGGGTTGTTGTGGGAACAGGCCCCACAAGCAGGATGCCAAAAAAGGAGTTACTTTACTCAGTTTACTGCACTTTACATAACAGTAAAAAATTACTTGACTAAGACCAGAGACTTTTTTGCTGTGACGTAAATGTGGACTGTGAGGCTCTGTGTTTAGTTGGGTACTATAGAATTAGCTCATAGCTAGTATAATAAGATGGACAGAGAAAGGCACATAGTCTGAGCCCAGACAGAAAGGAGTGAAGAGAAAAGAGGGGGGGTGGCATGTATGTCAAGAAAGAAGGGCGGCGTTGTTCCTTTTTCCTATAACAGTGCAGGACCTTATTCAAAGCAGCAACAGGACCCTGAATGGCCTCGTAGCTCTAAATTATCAGGATTTACATGGAAATGATGATTATTTGTTGTTGTTCACTGAATGGGAAGGCCGTAAATCATTGGGCAACTAGCCCCCTGATTATTTTAATCCAGCCACTCTCATGGATTAAACTCTGGCAAAGTTTAAATCCCTACTTCAGCACACGAGTGTCCTTGAATTACTTGCTTGGAATGCATGAAGCTTTTTCTTGTAAAGCAAGCCAAAGGTTAGCACAGCTTTCAACAAGAAGGAAATCTCCTAGTTCTCCACCTCAGCAATTTTACAAGGTTTTTGCTTAGCGGCTGAGGAAAGTAAGCCTGCTCCAGATTAGATGGCTGTTGCTAAAGGAGAAGAATGCCATAGCTGTCAATCTTGCTTTCACCTTGAACTTAGGACGTTTTAAACCTGCCATCAGAGGAGGAGTGACTGAATTGTTGGGTTTAAAGGTCAGCCAATTTTATTGGAACATGACAGCATGCTGGCTCATGTTTCAGTAATAGTTCTACATTTGTGAGACACATAGCCTTGATGTTACCCAGTGATACATGCAAGTGCCAGTGGGGTTCTGCCATGGAGCAATGAAGACCTGCTGCTCGCTGTAGAGAACTGTCAGTGGTGCTCATGGTAGGGGGTGGTGTGTTTACCAAGAGCTAGTAAAAGATGTCTGAAATGTTGGAGCTCGAGGCAATTCATCCAGCTCAGTGTCTACAGAAGCCTCCCTCCATCGCTCAGCAGGAGCCCAGACAAACCTTGGACGCAACCTTTTCACCCGTCCACATTTTATGGCTTCACCTACGTCAGCTGCCAACAGTTAAATAATGAACATTTACAGAGTGTGAAAGGATGATAACTATAGAAGTTATAGTTTGGGTAAGAGGTTACATAGACTAACCTCACTGGCTTCTTTTACTCTTTAATGTGATTTCTACAACTGAAATATGCTGCAGCTTTGTCCATTTTACATGTGTCCTTTTGCCCTCTAACCACTTTAACACATACTGTATATAGGGGGTAGTTTTCAAGCAAAAATGTTGATGTTTGGATGGTTCCAGGTTTGCAAATGTGAGCATTCACTGCTTCTCTTGGTCTTACGTTATAGTAAACTGAATATTTTTGAGTTTTGGACAGCTGGTTGAACAAAACAAGACATTTAATGATGCTGTTAAAAGGTCTCTGAGAGATTGTGGTGACAATTTTTCAATGTTTTCTGATGTTCTATCGACCAAACAATTTATTAATCAAGAAAATAATCTGAAAAATAAAATTGAAAATGAAAGTAATGAGTTAGTCGCAACCCTAATGTCAGTACTGTGAATGAATCGGTTTCTAACTAGATCAATCAACAATTTTGTTTATATATTTGGATCCCCATTAGCTTTTACCAGCTCAACAGCTTCTCTTCCTGGGGTCCATTTGAAAATTGATTAATCATTTAAATCATTTAAGGAATTATGCCACACATTCTCTAGTGCTACCTTCTTCTTATGGATATGAGATTGAATATATTTGCATTGTGGACTGTTCCTCATACAAAATAAGCAATTTAAGGATATTTTATAGATCAAATAAATTAAACAAAGCAATGCTTGTCATATTAATCAATAATGAAATAATCATTTGTTGCAATACTGGAATGCTGATCAACTTACTTCTTCTGCACTGATGAGCAGATCAGTAAACCATTACAGGAACCAGCAGTGTAAAAAGACTTTGCTGTGTAATGTTTGAATCCAGATTTTCAGAGAGACATTGGTAGACGAGTGTAGTTCAGGGTCAGTGGGTCACCAGAATTGTTGAGCTGCCTGAGATTTTCACTGACCAAATTAACTGAGACATGTAAGCAGAGACACCCTCTTGATAATAAATCCCTGCACTCTTCAAACTCCCTTTCACTTAATGTCTGTGCCAGATTTCTGCAGTGGTACACAAAAAAAGCATAATAGTGGATGTCTATTCTTGTATTGGCAAAAGAAACATGTTCCACTTAGCTATTCAAATCTCTCTTACTTGATTAGTTTCAACTGACTTCTATATTTGTCTTTCTCTCCTTAGGCCTCAGACGATACACACATCATGTTCATAAACACTATACACAACAACGATTCAGATATTATAACCAGAAACTATATCAACATAACATTTGTATGCCGCTACCCCATCAACTACATGGTCCAACAACCCAATGGTGAAAACATGATTAGAGTTGATGTCAGGTAAGTGTTTATTTTTAATTGAATCTGAACATGACTCCTGTATGGGCTTGTAAAATGATTTGGTTTTTACTTTAATCCTCTTCTCTCTACAGAACTATCACTCTGAACACAGAGGATGGGAACTTCTCAGTGTCGATGTTGTTGTACAAAGATGAAGCCTTTGAGGACAGGTGGACCACTGTGCCGTCACTGACACTGGATGATGACATCTTTGTGAAAGTTTTCATGGTGAATAACCTTGAGGGACAAAGTCCATTAATGTATTTTTTAAACTACAGACTTCAACTTAATACCTACACCTAGCATTGACCTTAAGATTGTGTGAAATTATGTTATACACAATATTATTAACTCAAATAATAAGAGTAAAATGCCTAACAGAGCTTGTGTATGCTGCACTTTTAAACACATTAAAGTATTATTACTATTGGCGGCTATTTTTGGATAAGCTTAAGCACGTTGTTACATGACGTTAAGCAATATGCTGTGTGGTGGGATGTTTCAAGGACTGCTGGACAACTAACACTGCACTCATGTCCAGATAGTAATTTGAGCGTTGTTATAATCTCTCGGTACAGCTGTTGTTTACGTACTGTGAATCATCATTTTTGTGGCCTAGTATGGAACAGTGTTAACCTTGTGTAAATAATGACTTGACCGTCACCCAACCCTGTCTATCTCCCAGATACCGGCTCACCTGATGCTGCGTATAGAGAGATGCTGGGCTACACCAACCAGCGATCCATACAGCAATATTCAGTACACCTTCATCAGAGACAGGTCTGCCTCGAAAACAGTTTAAACAAAAAACGTTTTATTTTGTAATATGAGCAAATAGGATAAAAGAAACACATCTGATCATGGAGCTGTACATTGACAAGGCCTATTCGCTTCCATTTGCCATCTTGCTGCTAAGTAATGTTATATAGGTTAATTACATATTCACACACTTTATAGATGGTCTGTTGAAACCGGCTAGTGGCATGCTCTCTGGCCGCATTATTTCACCACACTTGCAAACAGCTCTAAGTCCTCTTACAGGAGTGCTGTTGAAATCTGAAATAAGAGAATTTGTTGCTTAGAGAGCTGGCCAGACAACAGCTCTCAGAGCCTGGTCACGTGACTTCTGTCTGAGAGGCCATAAGCGTTTCAGTTAACAGCTGTGCATGTCCTTGACAACCCGGCAGTATTTGGTACTGTTAGCAACAGCAGGGCAATGAAATGCCAGAGAGAAAAGAAAATACTCTGTCTCTCTCTCTGTGTTGAAATAGATTTAGTGTTTACATTATTTCTTAGCTTTGCAATTCATCACACGAGCTGAAATCTGTTCCTTGTCTCTATTTTTAAAGTACAGTATTTCATTCTAGATTTTAATCTCATGACCACCAGGCCTCCTTGACTTCTTTGTCTCGCTCTCGTAGCTGCCCGGTGTTGTCAAATGAACAGACCCTGAGTGTGCTGAAGAACGGCCAGGGTCCAGAGGCCATGTTCAGGATACAAATGTTCAAGTTTGTGGGCGGCTCTTACACCAACGTCTTCCTCCATTGCAACGTCCAGATCTGCCACAACACCCCGGGGCTGTGCCAGCCTGTGAGTGAACTCATGCAACACCCATTCCTCAAACTAGTAGTCAGAGGCCAGTTCAGACAAGTAGCCTACTATATGTGCAGCTTATGTCCTTAATATAGACCCATCAGCCTAGAATTGTGTTTCAGCCATATGAGCTTGTAAGCTGTGCTGATTTTAAATGTGTGCTGCTTGACGTTGAGATTTATAGCATCTTTTTTTCATGTTTAACTCGTGTATTTCCCAAACAGAACTGCTCCAGTGAAGAAGGGTTAATGAGGACACGGAGAGACATCCCTCTGTCCCATACAGTGTCTTATGGACCAATCAGACGACTACTTAATGATAGTGAAAAGCCCAATCTGAGTATGTTTTCACTTTTTATATAAACTCTGTAACTCATATGGATCTTGAGAGCTTTAGCTTTTAAATATTTAAAGCTTAAGTGCATTCAGTTCATATGCAAAGTGTGGTTTGGCCTGTGTCCTTTCTCTGTAGATGCAGGCGGGGTCCCTCCTGTGGAGACCTTTGTCCTCGGAGGGCTGCTGGTTGTCTTGCTGCTGATCACAGGAGTGTTCGGGAGGCTGTGGCTTCGCTCAAGACGTTTCTACCCAGCGCGGGAGGCGCAGCTCACCCTGTCCAACATCCACCACATCTCAGAAGTGGCCTCATGAATCAGGGGATCGGGGACCTCTCTGAGTGAAGAAATGGACATATAAACGTGTACAAATACAAACACACACATACAGGTGTGATCTATGATAAGAATTAAAGTCTTGCATATGTTTCTCTTCATATAATGAATTTCTTATACTGTAAGAAATCGACTTAATAAAGGTCTCCCTCAAATGTTGTCCCTCATGTTTTTTCCTAGTTATGACATTTACTGTAAGTACTGGGTTTAAGTACCATTTTGAGGTACTTGTACTTTAATTGCATTTTATGCTACAACATTTCAGAGGGAAATAATGTTATTTTTACTCCACTATAATTATCAGACAGCTATAGCTATAGTTGCAAAATAGTTCAAATTCTATCTCAAAGTCTACCGTGACCAGTTATAGTATTAAAATGGTGTTAACACATTTGTCATTTCATACTTAATGAGTACTTACTGATATTAACTGATATGTTAAATACATTTTGCTGCTAATACGTGTGTACTTCTAGCTAAGTAAAACTTTCAAGGTGGGATTTTTACTTCAACTTTAGTACTATTTGATTCTTTTCTCATTCAAAAATCCCATTAAAAGACCAAAACCAACAGAGTGATAGTCTGTCTCTCAGTACTATCCAACTTCCCATCCACTGAGCCCCAAGCCCATTCGTTTGAATGTTTTAATTATCTGTGAAATATATAGTTTCACTTTTAATTCATAACAGCTGAGCTCTAGTTATGCTGAATATTTACAACACCATTACATTGTATGTGGAATTGACACAAAATAGGCTACACACTCCATTACACATCCATTGTAATGAAGGAACATGTCACCCAGTGAGGCTCATTAGTTTGTTTATAAGACTTTTGATCTGTGGCACAGAGGAAAAAGCTTAAGTTTATCAGACTGGCTACACAGGCAAGTTATTAGGGTACATTTTGGACCTTTAATGGGATCAATATTAAGATAAATATAAGTCTAAGTACTTTACACACCACTATTTATTTCCTTTTTATATTAGGGTTAATCCGAGTCTGTCTGTCTCTGTCCATTAAAATCCAAATCTAACAGCACAGACATTTTCCTTCCCGCAGTCTGTCTATTTCAGTGCGCTCTCATACGTCTGCGTCCATAAACCCAAATGTGACGGGGTCGTTGACGTGATGACGTGATGACGTCGCGGTGCGGGGATCAACACAAACGCCGACCGACGCTGAGAGCAGAAGGACTCGCAGCCGGAGAACCAGCCGCAGCCAGTTCGCGTCAAAACAAAGATTTTTGGACACGTTTTATACTGTGAGACGCGTATGTCGTGGTAGTTCCCGCCTTGCTGATGTCGACGGAGCTGATATAAGTGCAGATATACTGATAAGAAAATACGCCGTAACTCGGGTAAGCAGTTTTTCTGGAAGCTACCAGCTAACTAGCCGAGTGAGCTAACGACGTGTAGCTGCTAAATGCTAACTGGCTGGCCATGTTGTTGATGTTCTTTTGTTTTAACTTAACAAAAGTTTGGTGCCGCGTCAGTTCACCTTTCCCCGTTGCGCAGCTTTAACGGAAACAACTTATTACAGTCAAACAGATTAATTGCGACTTTATTGGCGTCAAGTGAAACTTTTAAAAGGCATGCATGTTCGAGCCGGCTTGTTGCTGTGTTGTTTGTGTTTTTAGCTGTGTGCTAACCTGCCAGCTATGCTTGCGTAATTTAGCCATGGCTGCAGAGGCTTGAACAATAGCTCTCCTGTGTGGCTGTGCGGTTTCGGGCTTGCAGCATTTTTGTGGGTCTTTAAATTATTATTGTCGTTTTTAGCCAGCATTCATTATCCCACAAATCCCTCCACAGCAGCAACACTACCAAATAAGTCTAATGATTCAGAGGTGTTTACCTCGTGGGGCTTTTGGGGGCAGACAGGCTGCATAACATGTTGAAGTTCTGACTTGTCACCAGGCGCCATGTACGAAAGAGCCTAAAGGTGAGGGGTCACGGGTTTTTTCTCTGAAGTCCTGGAAGAACCAGTGTCACCATGAAACCTAAGGAGGGTGTTGTGAAATGCACCGAACAGCCTAAAGAGTTGGTAAACACGCACACAGAGAGAACTTGTGCGAGTCCTTTCAGAATAGCTTGAAGAAAGGGGACCTCGTGTGTGTTGTGTTGCAGGGTGGCATTATTTTCCACGGGATAATGTAACACCAGCCGGCCGCTCCGTGTGTTTACCTAAAAACATTGTTGTTGTCATGTTGTGTATTTGGCATCTAAGTATATCTCTTGCTGGCTTTGTTTCAGGGTTGAACACTTCACCCCCCTTTCCCCTGCCAGAACCAATTGGGCAAGGAGCGACACAGTAAAAATGGAGAACCTGCATTCCCACTGCCTTAAATGCATCAACAGAAGATGCATGGTGAGACCAGAGACGGGTGTTTGCTGCGACCTCATTGGCTGTCCTCTTGTCTGTGGGGCAGTTTTTCACTCGTGCAAGTTAGAGGAACACCGTCTGCTGTGTCCATATGAGCGGCTGCCGTGCCTTAACAGCGGGTTTGGCTGCCCGTTCACTATTCCAAGGATCAAAATGGCAAAACACCTCGAGACGTGCCCGGCCAGTATAGTGTGTTGTACCATGGAGTGGAATCGCTGGCCCGTGAGTTACTCCGACCGCAAGTCCTACGAAAACTTGAGCAAAGACTTTGATGAGGTAGAGCAGCTCGACATGGCCTTGGCCCTGCAGGATCAGAGGATGTTGTTGGAGTCGCTGAAGGTTACGACCACCGTGTCGAAGAATGGAGATAAGGAAGCAGATGAAAGTGACAAAATGGCCACAGCAGCAAGTCTCCCAGAGACGGTGTTAGGCAACGGAGCAGTGGAAATGGAAGAGGAGCCCTACAATGAGTTGTATAGAGCCTCGGTGGAGAGCAGGAGCTTAGCAGCGGCCTTGGACATCCTCTCCAATTCCAAGGATATTGGTGTAATTGTTGGAAATTTGAACGGGGAAAAGACAAACAAGAATGGTGCACTCCACAACGGAGAAAATGGTGATAGTCACAATGTTTATGTTGCTGAGGGTGGGAAGAATGTGGATATGCAAGATAGTGACTCTGATTCAGAGTGTGAGCTTGGGGCCGTAGGCGGAGTGGACTGTGCAGTGGGGACAGATGGAGGAGAAAATGGTATTGGCTGGGTAGAAGAGAATGATTTTGTAGAGTTGTTTTTTGAGGAGAAGGAAGATATAATCGAGGAGCCAATAAATAATTCCAACTTTGTTTGGCCAGAGCTGCCTCAGGATTACATGCCTGCACTGGAACGACCTGTGCCTCCACAAGCACCACTTCCACCCCCAATGCCATTCCTGCTGTCTGATCACTTGAGAAATAACTTCTTACAGCATTTACCTACTGAACTCAGGTATAGGTGTTTGGAGCGTAAACTACAGAACGTAGAAGTGCTTAGAGGAATAAGTATGTTTACACTTAACGGGCGCCGGGCTCTGCTGTCAGACCCTTACTTGTTTCGAGCAAAGATGGAGGACAAGGCAGTAGACACATCTGACCTGGAGGTAGCAGATGACCCCATGGGGCTCCACGGCATCGATCTCATCACCGCCGCGTTGCTGTTTTGTCTCGGCGACTCTCCGGGAGGCAGAGGAATCTCAGACAGCAGGTTTGTCGACGGTTACCACATTGACTTCGGTACTCAGACGTTCTCTTTCCCTTCAGCCATTCTGGCAACCAACACCATGGTGGGAGACATCGCTTCAGCCTCGGCCTGCGATCACGCCAGCCCGCAGCTTTCCAATCCAAGCCCCTTTCACACTCTCCGGCTGGACCTGGTGCTCGAATGCGTGGCTCGATACCAAACAAAGCAGCGCTCCATGTTCACATTTGTGTGCGGGCAGCTGTTCCGGCGGGATGAGTTCTCGTCTCATTTCAAGAACGTTCACGGGGACATTCACGCCGGACTCAATGGCTGGATGGAGCAGCGCTGCCCTTTAGCCTACTACGGCTGCACCTATTCCCAAAGACGATTCTGCCCCTCAGTACAGGGCTTCAGAATCATCCACGACAGGCACCTCGGCTCGTTTGGGGTTCAGCCTGGTTTGCCCTTAAAAGCCGGGGACAGCCCCTCAAGAAAAACCAGCCGCTTTGGTCCTCAGTGCGATCAGTTTAGCAGTCTTCCATTCGAGGTGTTGCAACATGTAGCAAGCTTCCTGGACAGTTTCAGCTTGTGCCAACTGTCCAGAGTGTCCCGCACCATGAGGGATGTGTGTGCTAGTCTGCTGCAGATGCGCGGCATGGTCGTCCTGCTGTGGGAGAAGAAACGGCGTGCTGACGGCTCTTCTTCGTGGCAGATCACAGACAAGGTTAGTTATTTTTTGCTTAGGGAAAAAAAAAAAGCACATTTGATAACCAGTTTCACTCGTTTCCTTTATGGAGCCACTACACTGTCACAGCATGAGAATTAATGGAGCGAATCTCTTTTGTTTGTCATTCAGGTGTGGCGATTCAGCACAGCCTTTGGTACAGTGAATGAGTGGAAGTTTGCCAACATCGCCAGCATGGCCGACCACCTCAAGAAGTGCAAGTTCAATACGATCTCTCGCCACGAAGAGGCGATCCCTCTGCCATGCATGTGTTTCACCAGAGAGCTCACGAAAGAGGGGAGGTGTTTACGTTCAGTTCTCAAACCAGTAGCATAAGGGTTTATCAAAGATGAAATCATCTTTTGGACATTTATGAGACCAGAATACTCAAATACATACGTATTTTCCTCCAGTGTTTACAGACGTTAGTCTCTTCCAGCCTCAAAAAGACAGAAAACTCCCGGGTTGAACGTTATAAATTGTTGGTTGTTCACAGTGGAAAAAGAAAAACTTCACTCCCATAATGAGACAATGCCAGTTGTGGGCAGATTTATACTTGAGTGGAAGCCGACACGCTGCTCACAGATCAGGACTGTGAACGAGCATATTAAATTGCTAGCCTTCTATCTTCCCCTCTGATGGATTTATTAATACCAGTGTACTCAAGTTGTATCCTTATCTACTCTGACATTGTGTAAATAATCAGATGTTTTGATGTAGAACTTTTTTATTTTTATATCAAAGTGTCAGTACTGTGCTACAGTGGAGGTGAGAGTAGAGCCTTAACTTATGATACACTTGATTTTCTAGTCGTGAGGTTGTTCAGAACATCTCGTGAGATTTCTCCGCTGCTTCTAGCTAGAACAGTTTACTGGTATCTTGCACAGTTTTGTATCCTGATACCTAGAGTGACCATGTGTGTACTGAGCTCCTAGATTTCATGGCTTTAATTCTACATTTTAAGACTGACCAAACATCTGTGGTAGCTGTGCACAAGGTATGCCATTTTACAGGATGGTCATACTGTATTCACTGTGGCTGTTGACTTTCTGCTCACCGGCATGTCACCATCAACATGTTTGGTGTTTTAAATAAAGTGTGTTTTTTTGTGGTTTGGCACATTATAACAGTAATAACAGTGGTCCATCTTCCTTTATCTATTTCTGACTAATGCGCTGGCGTGTTAGTCATGTGAGAGATTAACACTATTCACCAGCCAAATGGCAAAAGATTTTGTTAGCTGTGGTTGGTTTGTGGTTTGTCTGTTCTACCAGCTATTTCTAAAAGTAACCAGCAGTTGTTTGTAGGTGGTTTTTATACGAAAATGTAGCAAGTAAAGTGATGAATGTACTCTGATTATAAGAATCCATCAGTGACTGTGGTTAGTGAGCAGAAACCTTGGTTTGCTTCCCTCAGTGTCAGACCTCATAAAACCCTGCAGGCCAGGTGTTAAGAAATATCACGGGCACACGCTTCCCTCCAGTAATGAGCTAATCACTAATGTTCATTATGTATCATGGCTGTGTGTTTTTTTTTGGCACTACATGTCCACTGTGTTCAAATGTTGGTGTCTCAGGGTTGTAGCATGAAGCTTTGTCCCGCAGTACATTTGTGTGTGTGTGTGTGTGTGTGTGTGCGTGTGTGGTCAACTAAATTGCAGAGAACTACACAGCGACTTGTGAGCTGCTTGATTATTGTGGGGTCTTAGAACTGACTGGTGTACCACTCAGTATTATAATAACATAACAGTGTGTGTGTTGCAGTGCTGGACTAACAAATGACATGGTTTCAAGTTTGTCATCCATCAGCATCCTGTTTTGGCTGAGTACCTAAAATAGGCTGTCAAAAAGGTTGTTTGGATGTGCTTTGGAGTGATCAGACTTGTTGAACACCTTTTTTTTGTTTGTTATATTTTCAGTTTGGATTAAGAACTAAGGTGTAACAACACATGAACATGACATATTTTGCTCCCTTGTGTGAGTAAATTGCTTCAGATGTTTTGCAATGTGGAACGGAAATGTCACAGAAAAGTATCTGAGTACTGGTATAAAGAAAACTGTGTGTTTTTGTTGTTTTTATGTTTTTGAAGTTTGATGTAAAAGCCTAAGCGATGTCAGAACTAAGCTGTCTTTTTACTCTACGTCCCAATCCATGTTTGGTTTATTTCTTATTTTTGTACTGGTACTTGTATTTGAAAAGAAAAAGAGTCTGCCTCTGTAATGTCTGGATTTATGTTTTGAATTATTGATTTGCACATGAAGGCATGTACTGTAAACATTTAAATCATAATGCTGAGGGGTTGTCTTTACTCGAGTAGCGGGAATTTTACTCCCCTCACGTTTTGCATGTGAGTTTGATATGTTTGAAAAATTGTATGTGTCAGTCCAGTTGCAAACTCATTCATACTGTTTATTTCTCAGGCACAGTGCATCGGTTTAGTACATTATCATATTAACTGTTACAATTTTTTTAAAACTTGTATAATGAACTGAAGCCAGGTCTGATCCCATGCACTCATTCTTCAGGTTTGATGGATGGATGGAGTGGATGACCTGAGCATCAATCTTTTTCTCTACTGAGGTTAATGTAAATGTTTAGACAGATGTATTGTCTGCAGCACACCTCATTTTGTTTTTCAGCAATACAGTCTTTTGCAGGCACCTGGAGTGTATCAACACTTTTTCAGCATTTTAAGTTTTGTTTTTACTCCTGCTGAAGTGTATTTTTCACCACAATATGCCAGCTTCATTTGTTTGACTTTTGAAGCATTTTAATAAAGAGGCTCTCTGTTTTTAAATGTTGATTTTATTTTATTTTTGTCCTTTTTTATTGCAGCGGTTCACTTACTTCACAGTGCTTTGTTCAACTCACTAGGTTTACATTTGACAAAAGTGTTAAAGTTAGCAATTATAGCAAAATAGTTGTGTGCACTTCCAAGCCTGTATTTAGCTCATGTACAGGATAAGAAATTCAATGATGGAAGGAGTGCAGCATACACTGGATTAAAGCTCCCATTACAAATTGAAACCTACTGGGTTTTCAACAGGTCAACATGACAAAAAAGCAAAGAATATATGGCAACAAAACTGATACAATCATGGCGATATCACTGTCAAGTAACTTAAAGAAGGATTATGCAGTTTATCCCTAAAATAAAAACTGTGCTGTATTCATAAGGAGTTCTACCTGTTAGTGCAGATTAATGTAAAATAATCTGTCATAGCAACAGATTGTGGAACATATTTTACAGCTAGATGGCGCCAGATCCACACAGTCCACTTCTGCAGATAAAAAGGATTTTCAGGACCCAAATGTTCCCTCTTAATATAACCTATATTCACACATTAAAATAACAACTTTCTAATGATATAACGTTACATTGGAATTACAGACCACTGTTCCTCTTGTTTAGACCATCGCAGCTGATGTAAACAAGCCTTTTACTGCGTCAGAAAACAACAACAACAACAGTTTGCGGGATTACAAGCTGTTAATCAAATAGAGCGATGGCATTTTATCCTTATGTCCATGTCGTTTGAATATTTGTGGTTGGCTACCGTTTTGTTTACATTTGGAACCGATTACCATTCAAATCTAGATGTAACGCCGAGATAGAGAGTCGAGTGTGCTGCTTATATTTACACCAGAAAATCCCCGGTACAAAGGGAAACTAAATGTCATAATGTAGTTAGAGTTAAAACAGCTGAGTCATGGTTTCACCTCTCGGTTTCTGAACCCTCATAGTTTTAAAGGATTAATATAGTGCTACACTTAGAAACCTTTAAAGTCACAAACAAGGTTTAAAATCGTTCCTATGAAGGGCCAGTGCTATGACCATTATTATGCATTATGTACCATATATATATATATATAT
>NW_023339873.1:5951258-5952169 GCF_004916995.1 Morone saxatilis
TTAACCACTCGGCCATCCTGGTGCGTACCCGCTCACTGACCGGACTCCATCTTCGGGAGATAATACCAGGTAACTCTACCTGGGCGTATTCACGGTATCATAGTGCAAAGTCACGCTTCTAGTAAATGCCCACCACAAACCACGCAGCGCCGCTGAGGAAGTGCAATCATTACAGCCCTGAAACCCATTTCAACACATAGCAGAGGCAGTTATTCTGCAACCACCCACTGGCGGCTCTCATGTATCTATGCAGTGTGAAGAAGTGATGGTGGTCTCAGTCTCAGAGCCTCAGCTTCAGTTAAACAGGTGATAGCTGGGAATCCCCCAGTGGGCGATGCACTGCCACACACAGGAAAAATAAAGGTCTTTTTAATTTTACTATCATTACACTCACAGGACGAGGAGAGAGGCCTGCTGTGCAAACAGCACGTACTCTGACCTGATTAGATTCCTCATTCACTATTGTTGTCACACCGCCTGAGTGAACACCTATGTACACATTGATTCAAGGGCTGTTTCGTATCCAAATATGATTGACTTTGGTTGTGTGCCAGTGAATCAGTGGAGCTACAGGACAACATGGGATTGAAGAGGACACCGTTTCATCTCGGAAAAGTGGGGGGAATATAAAGAGTCTTGCGAAACATTAAGCCCTTGCTTATTGCTGGTGATAACTATAGATGGGGGTGGTTTACATACAGTTGCACAATCCACACAAATCTATCTTGCCTCCCCAGCTCACCACAATTTGGCTGTGTTGTGTTCATGCTGTGTGTTTCCTAAGAATTGTTAAGCAATGGCTAAAGTAAGAAATAGACCTACTTAAGTAGCTACATTCATGCTGTGAAGACTAGTCTGTGTGTATTAAAAAAAAAGCCACTCTAAGGCATTTATTTACATTACTTAAATAT
>NW_023339873.1:5952263-5953479 GCF_004916995.1 Morone saxatilis
AGGAAATGCAACACCCATATCTCACTGTATACATTTGCATATGGACGTGTGGTTTGAAATGCAGGCCTTTTCTCAGACCAGCTCACTGTGGAAAATTATAATAGAGTTAAATTTGGACGCTACTATTGCTTAAAAAATTAGCTCAGTGGTTCATTTGAGCTAAATAAATACACAAACTAAACCAACATTTTACAGGCATCTTTCCACAGGAAGCTGATTTGAAACAAATCTGGATATTCTGAAGGACACTGAGAAGACAAAGTAACACTGATGCTGTTTCAGTTGCAGCAAGGGAAGCAACAACAGAAGAGTTTCTTGCATGGATTGTTTTTCTTGTATATCACAGCCTTCTTGATCTGAACTGTGGCCTTGACAACATAGTCCTGAGTCGCATATACATTCGCTTCTATGTTATCCAGCATGCAGCCCTGCTCCTCCACCAGCTGGGCCATCTGGGAGAAAAGCTCATGAATGTCCTTGATCCGGCTCTCCAGCTCCAGCAGCTCCTTGTGCCGGTTCTCGATCTCATTGAGAGCAGACCTGGCCGTCTTCCCCTCCAGGAGGAGATTATCCGAGAAGACGTTCCACTTGCCCGTCTCGATCATCTCGTCGATCTGCTCCCTGCTCACCTCCTTGCCCATGATCTCCGCTTGCCTCTGGATGCGGGTCTTGCAGTTCTCCCTCTGGACCATCTCAGCCTCGTTGTACTCAGACATGGCGTTGTGGAAGGCGGCGGTCAGAGAAACATGCTGCGACCGCACCATGCGAGCCACAGCTGATGTAGGCCCGTGCTCCTCATCTAGCTCTTTGCTCAGCTTCCCCAGCTTCTCCAGCCGAGCATAAATGGCCTCCCCTCTGGCCTTGATGTCCCGTCCGAGTGCGTTGGAGTCCCGCTTGATGCTGCTGATCCTCCTGACAGACGTGAGGAACCTGGTGTTCTGCTTCCCAAGACGCTTCACGTCCATTTTGAGCAGAAGCATCTCCTTCCTCATCGCCTGCGCCTCTTTGTAGAGGTTGTCCAACACATCCTCGCCCTCAAACACGATGGCTTGTTGCTCCAGATGCCCCTCGTCATCCCCCTCTGTGGTGTGGTTGTGGCTCCCATCTTGCATGCGCTCCTCCCCTGCAGGTTTGGAGGTCTGCAGCTCACACAGTCGGTCCCTCATCTCACCTGCAAGAGGGGTCAGGAACCTTTACTGAACTCTTTAAAGGAATA
>NW_023339873.1:5953579-5961153 GCF_004916995.1 Morone saxatilis
AGCTAGCCTGGCTGTGTCCAAAGATGACCACCCACTAGCACCTCATTAATTGACATGCTAAATCTTGTTTGTTTAATCCGTACAAGAAACCAAAGTGTAAAAACAAATTGTTAGTTTACAGAGTGCTGTGCGTCAGACTATTTGTTGTTTCTGAGCAGTTGCCAGGCAACCAGTGGAGACTATTCCTGACTAAGAAATAGTCCAGCACATAACCCCTCCCTAAAATGACAAATTGACCAAAGATTTTTATAAAACCATGTGTAGCAGAACTTATTTTTTTCTTCTTTCCTACCTCATTTTACGACCCTTCAGATTCATTTTGTAACCCACTGGAGGGCCTCAATCCCCAGGTTGGAAACCACTAAACTGAACTAATTAAATGTAAAGTAGCTAAACTAGCTCCACCTCAACCAGCTATAACAGTTAAATGCTGCTTACACAGCATGCTGATAATGTACTTTGATTAAAGCTGATTATATGTGTGTACTTTTACTTCTGTTTTAGATGCATAACTATTAATTGTAATTGAAACTACTTCCACTACTGGTCTTAGCCAATCCAATCATAAAGTCCAGTCCAACTTTTTATGCTAGATGTCTGAAAGCTCTCTCATTCATAGAAAATCAAAGAAAATTCTAGTAATATTAAGAAAATATGGAGTCATTTTATATCATATTCTCCCTTTAGTGCCTCTTATGTGCAGGAATTCAAGATCTTGTGAATGAGCTGTATCAACAACATAGTATTTCTATAAGTTATGTCTCTTTTATAATGTAATATTACATTTTAAATTGAATGTTATGTGCAGTGTTTTTGAAAGGGGAGAAATATTGTATGCATTATGCGTTATTTTTGGTGTTAACTTAACATGTTTAAAACCTGAAACTCCGTGGTTTCAGAATATTGATTGATCAGTAGTTTATATGTACTTTGTGAAGACATAAAGATCAGTATCTGTGTGAAGTCCTCAAAAGGAAACTGATGGGTTACTTCCTCGCCTGTGACGTTTTCAGATAGATAGCAATTAATTACAGGGCGTCGACTTAAAACTCAGTTATTTCCTATGAGAGAAACCGTTTCACAGCTTTACTGTGGTGTACAAAATATTAAAAATGTTGTGCAAAATAGAAAATAAATCACAACAACAAACTTTAAGCATCATTGGCCTTGACAAGTGAAAATCTTGAAGACATAAGAAACAACAACAAGCTGTTACAGATATCATCCAGCAGGTCTGTGGCGAGCTATGCCTCCTATGAATTATTGCATCGATCATTTTAAATCCATAAATCTCCAACCTAATTAAAAAAAGAAGAAGAATACACATACCTTTTTGTGTTCTCCCCCGGTCCTTCACTATTCAACTCGCCAAAGCAGAAGAGGCGACCAAAAAAAAAACATTTCCTCTTTTTCTCTCCGTTATAACACCGACTTTCAACATGTACACAAGTATCTCTGAGTGTTGTTTTAAGGAGGTCTCGCAGTTACACACGCTTCATTACACTGACACACTGACACAGCCTGCAGCAGGTACCAATGCGGAAGATCACGCCTTCTTCTTACCCCCACATTTCACACTTCTTCACGCTCCTCTGGTGTCCAGGAAGGACCCATCACACTCGGTTTATAGTCGTTTACTGAGCGTTAAAGCGCGCAGGTGATGTTTTGCACGTTTGATACGCTCTTTAGATTTATAACTTTATAGTCAGAATGCAAAAAGTTAGAAAAAAATGTTCAGTAAGACTGGATCTTTATAAGTCTTACACTAATTTAATGTAAACCAATAAAATACATTAGAATTTAATCTCCTAACATAAAGAAAATAACAATTTCAAGGTCCATTAGTAGCTGTTCTGGAGCTTTCAAGCTTTCCACAGTGGTGGAAGAAGTATTCAGATCCTTTACTTGAACAAAGGTAGCAATACATGACTGTAAAAATACTTCATAACAAGTCAAGTGCAAGTACAACTGTACAAGTATGTAATTATTATCAGCCAAATGTGCTTAAAGTACAGGAGGAGTAGAGCTGATTATATTCTGTTTGGTACTCTAATATACTAACACATCATATTTTATTAGTTCATCATATTTTTTTTATGTACATTTTAAAATACAAAGTAACTGGTAACTTAAGCTGTTAAATAATTGCAAAGGTGTAAAAAAGTACAACATTAGCCTACGAATTGTACTTTAATGCGGAAGTAAATGCTCAAGTCAAGTCCTCCAATTTATAAGTACAGTATTTGAGTGAACTACTCGGAAACAAACCACCACTGATCATACATCACATGACCTTCATCAGCAGATGGAGTCTCAGTTTAGTCTTGCTAAATCTTACTGAGTTGAGTCATATTAAGTTGATTCTATTGTTTGTTAGTAACTCACATGATATGTATTTATAACTTCTCCCCATCATTATCACTGTCTGAACCGATTCATAACCCAATCAAATGGATTTGACGTTCATCCTTACACAATATTTCACAGTGATTGAAAGCTCCAGAACAGTGGACCTTGTGGTGAGACTGTTGATTGAAAACAATGTCTTAGAGGATTGGTCATTTTTCTTGTAGTGCACCTGGACCACTGGCCCTGATCAGAACTAATTGTTGTAGCATGGAAAGCAGCCACAAAACATCTTCTTGAAAGGATTGTTTTTATCAGATGCCAAGGCCCTTTCCACCTTGAAGACGGCATCCTGAACGATCACGTCAGTGTTTTGGACATTTTTCTGGATGCTATCAACAGCTGTCCCCTGCTCCTCTGTGAGCACAGCCACATCCAGAAACAGCTCCTGGATCCCCTTGATCCTCTTCTCCAGCTCCACCAGTTCCTTGTGTCGGCTCTCGATCTGAAGTAAAGCCGAGTGAGCCGTTTTGCCCTCCACCTGGGTGCTGAACA
Organism: Morone saxatilis; assembly: GCF_004916995.1. Lineage (NCBI taxonomy): Eukaryota > Metazoa > Chordata > Actinopteri > Moronidae > Morone > Morone saxatilis. Next base: position 5,956,481 of record NW_023339873.1, read on the forward strand.
CATTCAACTCCCCGCTCTCCATCATCTCCTTCAGCTCCTCTGTGCTGACATCCCTGCCCACCACCTCCACCTCCATCTGCCTCTGGATCTGGTGTTTACAAGCCTCCCTGTGGCTCATCTCTGTGTCATTGTAGCTGAACATCACATCCCGCAGACCATTGCTGAGACACTGGTACTGTGTTCGAGCTATGCGTGCTGTGGGGTCAGAGCTGCCACACTGGGCCTCAAGTTCCTTATTGACAGTACTCATCATGTGCAGCCGCTGCAGCACAGCTTCTCCCCTGCGTTTAATATCCACCCATTGGAGTCCCGCTTTGTCGCACAAGGGTGCGAGCTCTTGTTTAAGGCCTGGTAGTTCACATTTTTCAGCTCACTGATGTCGTTCTGGATCTGCTGGATCTCCAGACGTATCTGTTTGGCCTCCTGCAGGACACCACCCAGGTCCTGGTCAGCGAGTGATGCTGTTGCTGCCTCAAGCTCTAAGAGATTGTTCAGCTCCACTGTGCTGAAACCTTCAGAGTCGGTCTGCAGCTGATGGAGGTGCCTCAGCCTGTCTCTCATGTCTGCAAGGAAAAAAAATCACACAAAAGACGACAAGAGAAAAGATGTTGGTTTATTCGTCTGGGTAAAGTGATTTCCTTGGTTGGAAGTTAGTCTTACAAGGGGTCATAAGTTCATTTTTAAGGGTCACAAGATGATTAAACCTGCATGAATTGATTTTCTTGAGGTAGTCGGGGGACTTGTGGGTTACGTGTTAAAAATGCTCCAAAAACACTTGATTCTACATTTCTAATAATGCACTTCACTTTAGATGCATAGTTATTTGATCTCTTGTTAATATGAAGATATTGATCAGTGCAGCTTTAATGGAACAGGAAGGAAAAACACTGTTCTGCTGCATATATTTGTATCTGAGGTCAGTAAGAATTGTTCAAATGAAACAATCTGAGAAGATTAGAGCACAAAGTCAAAATTACAACCTGTAAATGAGGGGCTGCAAGTCGACACCTAATTTTAAAGGTTCAACACTCAAATTAGGTTGGGAACCCTGAGATATTTTAAGGTGTAAAAAAACCTAAAGTAATTCTGTACAACACTTCCTTCCAAGAAACTAAAGCAGCAGAGGCTAAGACATCTTCACTTTCCCAAGTATCAAGCCTAATTTAAGATACCCTTCTTAGACTTTAGAGAACATTATACAACTGTTTTCACAGGGTGACAAATAAACAGATCTTATGTGTGTGAAATGCTTCTTTAATCCAGAAGTTGAATGACTATTTCACACTTAAAGAGGGCAAATGTTTGTACATTTCACTGAACATAGAAACTGACCAGTCAAGTACAAAAAGATACTGGTGTGCCAACTCTCCTTTTATGTAGGAGCTGAGTTAGAGATGAGAGTGAGAAAGCAGAAGAAAGAAATACAAACTAAAAGACAGACGGCCAAGAGTTATTTAGTTGCAACAAACAAGCTTGTTCTTGTTCTTGTTCTTGTGTGAAATATTTCCTGAGCATGACTGAATACGTCATACCGGCCAGGGCTCAGTCCAGCACATAACAATCAGAAACTTTTGTAATTGATATATGTTGCAGGTGTGAGGGTTTTCTACCTCTTTAGTATCATATAATCTTAGAAGGAGGAACTTGATCTGCCAGGACATTTAATCTCTCTTCAGGACTTACCAAACAAGTTATAAAGCAGGCAACTATGGTTTCAACATGTATGTTGAAATGTAGTAAGTGGAGATACTTAGAACTGAGGTTTTCTCAGTGGAAATTAGCAGAACTGCCTGAACTAATCCTGAACTGCCTGACAAAAATAAGTTTTACAATAGATTAATGTCCATTTTTTCACACTTTTTCACAAGAGTCAGAGTAAAGAGGCCCCAAATCCAGGATTTCTTACCTGTACTGGATTTTTCAGTTCAGATTTCCTAAAACTTACCTAACCCTAAATGTCAGAGAAGCCCAATAAATATGGAACATACAAACCTAAAATAGGATAATTTATATTCCTTACTGGTATGGCTGTTAGTTCCTCTCCTTCTGTGGCACAAACTGATCACAGAAATGGTTGTTCAGTCCGACAGGCAGCCAGCGTGATGGCTGTAAAAAGAGTGAATGATTTTTAAAATCATCACTCATATACCTGTTTAAGAGGAAAGGGTTTTAGAAACAAAACTTTCTGCATTCCTGTGGCGTCACATGGAGTGACGTACAGTAAGGTGAAGCCAAGCGTCTTGAGGATTTATTATAAACAACTGATACATCTGTGTTTGCATTTTTCTATATTCTCAGGGCAGCTTTCATCTAATTACACTTTTGTTTTTAATGTCTAGCAACACATAAGGTGATAAGGGTTATAAAGAGAGACTATAAAGCTAAGATCTCAACAAAGTCAGATCAAACAAAGTCACCACACACTGACAGTGGACACCAAAAGCATGTGAAAAAAACCCTGACAGGAAATATTTTAGATATCTTATCCTCCATAGGGGTGGGACTGACGTGTTCATATGCGATAAGAAATCGTAACAAAAGTCTTGCAGAAGTCAGTTTCATTAAATGTATTCTGACCAAAGGCTCGTTCTCACCCTGCATGCAGTGAAGCCACCAACTGTCAGCTGATTATCAGTCATGCTTCCAGAAAAAGAAGCTGAAGTATATTTGAACCAGGAAAATGCATGGTTTGGTTCATGTGTAGGAAGCTTTGAAATACTCATAATCATTTCCACAGCCAGCAGTGGTTTGTATGTGATCAGTAATTTCCACAGGCCTCCATGAGTTTGACTCACTCTGGTTTTTCTCAATGGGTTTTTCTTTTCTTGCAAAGTGGATGTGTGACTCAGCTGTAGATGCACACTCCTTCGGTGTATAACTGACACTTTATTCTGAAGAAAAAGAAACCAGCAAAAAATGAGACCAAAATATCCCCCAAGAACCACAATATAAGCAGCAATCAAATGCACAGTGTCGTCTTTCTGTTTCATTTATTCCTCCTCTTGTGTGTGAAAGTACTGAATTATAAAGTCATTTGAAATCAAAAACCTAAATAATCATATGAACTTTCAGCTAATTAAAAAAACCTCTACCACCAGATGGCAACCACGCGTCACAAGAGCTGATCACACATCAACCCCAAAGGATGTTAGGCTGCTATTCACTGTGAATGTGATGTGACGTTTCACAGGAAGCTGCCAAACTATATTACACTGAAACTCCATCAAACCTAGTCTGTTTGGGACATTATATCTTCTCCAGAGGGAACTGCATGAAGTCTGATAAATGGCCTCACGTAATGTCCTTTGAGTCAGCGTCAATTGGGACTAAAGACTTCAAGTTTGAAAATAAAAAAAGGGTGTGAAGTTAGAAAAAAGTGAGATTACTACAACTCTGTAGCCCACTCCTCATCTCTGCATGCAGCTAGCAACTAAAGGTTACATTATCTATAGTGGCATAATAGAGCGATTGAGTGGCATTGTGGGTAATGTAGGTGCAGAAGAAAAATTATTTGTAGAAGTAATTTAATGCATCAAATTTGATCAATTTTTTTTTTCAAAGCCTCCATTGTGAGTCAGTCAGTATTACAGGAGTGCAGTGCTAAATCAAGTCAACGTTAAACCACAGTAATAGTAAAGAAAATAATAAAAAACAGATTGATTACACCTACCTAAATGGTTTTTCTTTTAACTCTTACCCAGTGGGTGAATCAATCTGTTATTGCTATTTACCCTGTGACCCAGTAAAGTCAATTTCTTTTCTGTGACCAGTTTTTTTCATCTTCAAGCAGCACTTTTTCCAGGACTTACATGTGGAACTGAGCCCTTAGCCATTTTCAATCTGCTCTGTTAAATCAATAAATCAGAGGATGCTTTTCCACTTCTTCTAATCTGAAATGTGTCCTTTAAAACTGCGGCCTCTGAGTTTTGGTGCAGTATTTTATTTTGTCCAGCAGATGTCAGCGGAACAGTATTCTGTAACATGCAGTTCATGCATTTTTCTTTTTTTGCTCCAAGTCTTTTTATTGATATTTATACATAGAAAGATAGTGTACAATAGTGTACATAAATTCAGAAGCATAGGTGAACAGGAATAATAAAATAAAGTATAAACATCATACCCCCGCCCCCTCGCTCCAACAGAGCCCCGTCCCTGCAACAATATTACTGTACCATTCAACAACCTAGTATTAATTGAACTTGTATGTAACCACTTATATTACATACATCACTTACGTATCAAAATTAATTAATTAAAACAAAACAATATGATACATAAGTAAATAGAAAATAATAATAATAATAAAAATATATATATACCCATTGGCAAGGGAAGGCTCCACCAGGATCCATTGACCAACCATCAGGACGATAGAAGCACAAGAACTCCGGGGAAGAAGTGAGTTAGTAACATGAGAAAGTTGCAAGGTTTGTAACGAAGGTGGAGAAGCTGAAGTACGTAACGATGCTTGCATATAAGTACCTCGTATTAAGATTAAATTAAATTGAACTTTATGTAGAGTTAGACCAAATGATTTCTTTAAATACCAGGTGATAGAGACATCTGCCAACCCTGAATCAAACATGTTATTTGTGCTTTAGTAAGGTAAAGTAATGCAAAGAATAAAGTTGATAAAAAAGGCTATCTTAGAAAAAATGCATGAAACTATAGTG
>NW_023339873.1:5961253-5965858 GCF_004916995.1 Morone saxatilis
GTAAATAATGATATAAGGAGTATGGTCTAGACCTTCTCTATTTGAAAAGTGTTCTGAGATAACTTCTGTTATGAATTGGCGCTATACAAATAAAATTGAATTGAATTGAACAGCTGGTCACCCACATCAACAGATACACACACAATAGATAGGAGAAGAAATTAATAAAACACTGAAAATCCCAAAACAATCGCTGTGTGTGCAGTTGTTACAGTTTTCTTTTTTATTACTCCTTTTTTCTGTCTATTTTGAAATGCAAAGGAGTACAATGTATTGAAACAGATTTTTTAAAATTTAAAACATGGTCGAAACAACCATACCACTGTGCTAAAGCAGGGAAATTGAATGTGAATCTTTTTAATAATTAATTCGGACACTTTCTATTTCTGAAAAGACAAATTTTTCTTGTTTTCCATTGAAGCATTTCATTCTTTTTTATTGATTTCCAGCACCAAAGAGAACCCAAAAAACATTCCAAGTTGAAAGTTCTAGTTTAAATCTACTTAACCTCAGTCAGCTGGCTCTGATTTGAGAGGCATGTTTTTTTTTAATCAATAAACTTTGTTGCATGAGTTTCAAATGTAGGATTGCCTTTTCATCAGTCAGGAACTGAGCATGTGATCAGGTGGAATATAACATGGCCTTGTATAGAGTCCTCACTACTTATCAGAGGTCCAGAACTACTAGACTGAGGCACATAAAGACTGAGAAACAGTTCATTGTGAATGTGCCAAGAATGTTTTCTTATTCATACGGATTGTAAATCTGCTAAACTTGAGGACAAAGGTCTATTTTGTGCAGTTGGACACTTTAAAGTAGCACATTTGACATCCATCCACCATGCCACCATGCCAGATTTCTTTGCAGATTTTGTGTGGAAATAGAAATTGGTGTGTGTGACACCAAAAAATAACATTACATGCATCAAATGCATTACAATGGGTCAGAAGAGCAATATATATATATTCTGTATATATCTTTTCAGACTGTCTTGCAAGATTACTAAAAATTTTGTTGGAGTAATTAAAAATTAAGTTGATTTTTATACAAAAGGAAAACAAGTTATCTATCTCACATTAAGAATTAAAACAATTAAGTGTTTTAATAACTGTCATGTCTGATTTTAAAATCCTTATCTCTGTAACACAGCATGTTTAATCAAATTTGTAATGCTTTCTTACTTCTTTTTTGCTGGAACAAATGACAACAATGCCAGTATTGTGATGTTAAATCTGTGGTAAATGTACAATTATTGGCCTGTTTTAGTGTTGTTCTCAAACAATATACTGTACAACTGTGAAAACATACAGAAAAGAACCAAAACAATAATACCAAACTCTGCTGACCTTTATGTTTTCTGTTCCAACTTTAAGTGCAGAGCAAGCTAGTTTGGCTAAGAATAAAAAAAAGACTCATTCATCAGATTTGAATTTCAGCCGTGCACTTATATTTGATACCCTGAAATGACCAGGTACAAAAAAAGGACAAGCACACACATGCAGACTGACTCACTGAGACCCCCTGCGTTTTATTACATTACATTGCATCAGGCCTCAGGAGTTAGGTTGCTGTAATCTGTGTAGAAAACATCAGCTGTTTCCAGTTATCCAAAGTTGTGACTCCAATTAATTCAACTTATTGGCTTCAGACTGAGGTTCACATAACAGCACCAGTGTCTACAAACATCTGACCAAATTAACATGAATGTCTGTCATGGGTTTGGAGATGTTTCTCTGCTATAAGATTTCCCAAGGTCTCACTTTGTTCAACTTAGGTGACACATCAGTCTGGTTTTAGACAAACCTGTCCTCAGCTTAGCAGTGAGGTAAATAAGGCAGGTATATTGCAGTACAGGGGTTTCTTACACTGGACATTTGATTTACTTAAATATGGCTTTTTTACACAGGATATTTAAGTGTATCCAGGTTCAAAGTGATATAAAACAGAGCTGCCAGACCTTTAAATACCCACTATAATGTCTTTAATAAAGATATTTCTTCTGTAAATGAAACAAATTCTTTGTCTGAAAATGTAATCTGCTCTGATTGAATAATCACTGACATAAAGACGAGTTGGGAACTACAGTTCAATGGTCTTTGGTCTAAGGCCTTTGCTTTATTGTCTTTGCTCTGAGGCAGTCTGGGAACCAAAACTTAATTGGAAGACACAGTAAAAGACAAAAATGGAGCAGACTACATGAGAAATACGTTGGCGTGGCTGTGGTGAGGTTGGCACACTCATGCTAGTATGACATGATATGATAATGATAACATTATGAACATATTTGCTGTCAAATGAAATGATGTTTGACATTCAGATGGGTGACAAATTAAAATTAAAACATGCAAAAATCAGAGGAAAAACATGACAATGATGAGTTTGAAAATGACGCAAATCATATGCTTTGACCTTCACAGTCAAACATACATATACATAACATAACAAACATAAAATGAGGCATTATCTTTCAGAAAAATGGTGTTCATCCCTCCTGTAGAGATCCAGACACTTGGACGACCTATGACAAGGAGCACTGATGCTGTTCTGAAGGCTCAAAATCTTACTAACAACACTAAAGGAATTGTTGACATTTTAGGAAATACGCAGTCTTTTCAAGAGTTGATACCACTCTCATATAAGACTGTTGCCATCTGCCAGCAGTTAGATTATCTGAGCTTAAAGACTGGAAACAGGGGGAAACAGCCAGTCTGGCTCTGTCTAAAGGCCACGAAATCCCCCTACCAGCTTACTAATTAACACCAGACTACTTCTTGGAGCCTTGAAAGTGTCACTGCGAGGTTACCAGGCAACTAGCAGTGACGGACACCTCAGGAAGTCATTGCACCCGGCCAATAATTTAGCTCCTATAATCCCCCGTAAAACTGCAACCAGTCATTTTTGTACAGATTAAACAAAATGTAACGTGTTAATTAGTGAGCTTTAGAGGAGCTATGGTAGACATAATTTGTTACCCATGTACAGAGCCAAGCTTGTTGTCCTAATGCTAAGCTAAGCTAACAGCTGCAGGCTGTAGACTTACATTTTACTGTACAGATATGAGAGCTATCTATCTTCCCGTCTAACTTTTGGCAAGAAAGCAAATAAGCGTATGGTCCTTTAAATTAGTTAATTAATTTAAATGTAAATTGCAACCCATCTCGATCTATGATTTACAAAATTCTCATTTTAATACAGTGCAAACAATACAGCAATAATATAATAAGTTGTATATTTCCATATTTAATATTTTACAATAAATATTATTCACATATAACACTGGAGTCAGTGGAGTTCCAAAGAACCACTTAACAATCATATGTGAGAAAGTCAACTCCACAACCACAACTCTGTGTTCCTAAAACCTTTTTTAGGAGAACACCTGATGAGTAAATAAATTGTAGATTAATGAATAGAGATATAAATATCCCTCAATCAGCCCAATTTTATTCAAATTATTCAATCTTTTTTCCAGCTGCCTTGTCTACTACAAGCTGAAAGTCCTGAAGTTTAGACAACATGTTAGACTGTTTTATGTTGCCCTGCCCTGCTCATGATATTCTGCCCACATGTCTCAGTTTAATCTCCAAATTACATTAAGTCTGTTTTGCTCCATAGTTACATTTGACCAGTCAGTTGATTTCCATTTTCAAGAAAATGTCTCAGTGTTAAAATCTTCAACAATTTCAACAGGCTTTCATACGGTTATGTTATAATTTTACTGCAATTACACTAATCAGCAAATATACCTTTTATACTGTAAATCCATTAGGATTACAGATGAAAAGCCCGAAACATCAATCAAAAAAATATAAAACAGAAAACAGAACATACCTGAACATTACCGAAAAGTGTCGCTTTCGTTTCCACAAGAATTCAGTCTATAGATTAATAAATCATGGAACTATGTTTTTGTCTCAAAATAACAGCTTTTTTTAAAGCAATATTAGGCAACCATTCCTGGATTAAATATATAGAAATTTCTGAATTTTCTAATAAAGCAGCCTTCATAAAGGGCTTATAAGATATAACTAGTGTCTTTATTAATATATAATCAATTACTTAATGTGTTCTTTATAAGCCGTCACAGGAACAGTTTTGTGGGTTTCAGGTTGTGAAAAATTCCACTGGCAGGTGTTTATTGTTTATATTTGGTCATAATATAGTAATACATTTTAATATATTAATAAATGCACATGAACTCTAATGAGCCACCAAGTCTGCAGCATAAACGTTAACATTGCATTGATTAAGGGTTTCACGCCTTCTGTTTGAGTGTTAATAAGTAATAAGTCATAATAGGTTGTTATTAAATGCAGCCCTTTTTTCAGAAATAAGTGGTCAGGGGAAGTCTAGGGAGTTTAGTGATTTATTATTACATATAACTTTTAATAAAGTCACTACTATCAACTCATTATGTCTTTAAAAGGATGCCTCATTAAAACTAAAATATTAAATAGAAAAAACGACCCATACTTAGTTCTCTCTTACTTCATTTTATTTTGTACTATTACAGTATTTGCTCACATCTAGGTGGTAATATGTAGTTTCAAAAACATCAGCAGAAAATCACATTCTTCTTCTGTTACGTTAAAAAAAAAAAAAAAA
>NW_023339873.1:5965958-5973503 GCF_004916995.1 Morone saxatilis
TATATATATATATATGATATAATAGATAAGGATGTACATCAGAGAGCTAAAGCACTGTCCAAAGACTAGACAACTGTGCACCTTGTTCACACAGAGAGGACAACTGATGTCCCAGAAGCAGTTACATAAACACATTAATCCAAGAGGTGATGACTTCTTCCCATGAGACTGACCGACCAAGATCCGGCAGCATCATCAGCATCCAGTTTTCACTGTCATGAGCTGACATGGCAGACCTCATAATGAAATTTGCTTGCTCATTTGTCAGATTAAATGTGCAGCTCCAACTTCCCACTAAAGAGAAAAAAAGGTCAACCTGGAGAGGTTTTAGATATTGATGAGTACACAATATGTGCACAGGGGAACCAAAGGAGATTAAACGTTTAACTTTATTTAAAACTAAGATGCTTTCTTTCCCATTTCCTAAGTATGTAGTTTGTTTTTGGACTTTTAGTCACATAAAGTGAAAGTTCTGGATACAATTTTCCCAGTCAGGCAAATATTAACATAGCCACATATGTTAATATAGCACAACTACTTAGACATCTTCCCTCATTTTATTAAAACCTAATAAGTCTCTTTTTAAAACAAAGGGTCAAAAATAATAAAGTCTACTTTGCAAAAGTGGAAACACAGCTAAAGGGGGTTTGCAATCTTCACTTTTCTAGTCTGTTTATATCAATCTTACAAACAACCGCTGCATTCCGTTTCCAGTGAAAAGATCTTTTGAAACCTTTAACACCATATTTCACAGTACTGAGTGCTGTAACTTCAAGCGTATCTGTGCCCTGATGTGAACGTATACAGCGGTGCAGGACAGGTCCATGCTTGTTGCTCGGACATTTGCTTCAGTCATCAAAGGACAGCCTCTGTTTTCTCTGCAGATGTTTTTTTTTTTTTTTTTGATGCAGCGAGAGGCGTGCCGAGCCCAGCCGGGCCGGACCAGGCTCGGCTCATAGGCTTCATGTGATCCTGCAGGGAGGTGTTTGGCTAAAAAAGACTTTTTCAACATCCAGGCTGCAGCATTTGAGAGCTGACTGTCTCTCTTGCCCTCTCTCAGAGCTACCGGCTTGCCTTTTTCTGTGCACATTTGGGATATATTTCCATCACTTGTGCGGCTCATTCCGGATAGTGACGCGCTGCAGTTCCGATAATGGGAGACGCTCAGTCTGCGCAACGGGAGGGGAAGAAGGATGCAGCAGCTGAGGAGGAGAGCGGAAAAGTGGATGAGGCTCAGACAGAGCAGAATATTGAAGATAAGGTATCATCTTATTTCCCATAGATGCAGATTTTTTTACATACTGCAGATAACTCCTATCACGTTTAGAAACTTATTTATTCCTCATACGCTTATGGGGATTTTCAGTAACTGCAGTAACACATTATTTGGTAAGCCTCTTATTACATTTCAAAAAAGCTGTCAGTGGTTGCTGTGTAATAAAAAATGCTGAAGCTGGGTTTTGTTGCTGTTGTCAGGACAGTGCAGGTGCTGCTTGCCAACACATCCATTAACCCTAAGATAAAAACAAAGTCCTTGTCTCATTTGAATGAACTGCATTGAACATCAAGCTCACTTTTGTCAGGTTCAAAAATAATCTGTTACTACCAATTTCTTCCTAGTAACAAATAAAAGTTGTTGAAAATTTGTGCAACTTATCTTATGTTGTCAAAGATTCTAGGAACTGTAAACTCCCCCTTGGTTACTGACTTTTTGCTTTGGTAGTTTGAGGCAAACGTACATAATCCATAGTTGGAGCCCTTCTGTTCACTGTTTCATAATGACCTTTCATTCTTAGAGGAACCTATAAATCCCAGGGGAGAGATAGAATTTCCCCTTTGCTGCACTAAGCAGAAGGAAACATCGATTATTTGTGTACAACATGATCACTGGGTCATACAGTGGAGGAAGTCAATTAGACAGCATTGTACTGTGAGAATAAAAAATAGCTATCAATATCATATGAGCAATAATTCTGATATTGTGTTGATTCAATGGCACATTTAACCTTTGTGACTTGGGTGATTACATGATTTGGATGGAATGAGGGCCTATGTATGCCAAATGAAATTCTTTCATTTTGAATAGTGTCTTTCAAGTAAGTTAAAAATGCCACAACATTTTCCCAATGCCTCTGTTTTTCATAAGGTTAACTTTACTTTCATGAAAATAATTGATAATTGATTAGCTATATTCTGTATCACACTATTTAGCACTTATATTTCCTCAAATTTTACAGTTTTATTCTTTGAGTATGGTTCAGTTTAGGGACAGTCAACCATTTAGGTTCAGGATGACTTAAAACAAAGCAACACCTGTTTACAGCCCCTACTAATGGCTAGATGCTTGCGTGTGAAATCATAAATAACTTTTGACTGGAAAATCAACTCACAGCCATCTATAATCAAATTATGGCTTTTGATCTTTTGGCATACAGTCATGTTTCAATTCAGGGTGTAGGCTGTTTTTATCTCTACATTTAGGGGAGTAAAACGTGGTTCTTGGGTTACTCAGATAATCAGTATCAACATTTAATTTTCATCAAATTAGGCTACATTATTAAAAATTTAAAAATGAAATGTTAGCTTTGAAGACCAAAAAACCTATACACAATCAACAATGTTATACACCAAGAGTGTGCATCACTGCTCTATGTGTATCATGAACTTTTTAGTGTGTTACTTGAAGGACATGTGTTTATTGTTCCCTTTCCCCTGCTCAGAATTTCCCTGACTAATCTGACTCACGGATTTGAGATTGGGACAATTAGGGCTGTTTAACTGCAAGAATACCATCACACCCACCCAACAGAGAGTGGACTGTGTTGTTTGTATACAAAATTGGATTTTGGAGCCCCAGTTAATCAAGGATTTAAATTCTTTGTTTGCTTTCATGGAAGTGCAAATTCTGATGTTATGAGCATATAAACAAATTGTTGCTATATGTTTCTTATGACTGAAAAGTGCTTGTGAAAATGTTAAAAATTGACTGCTAAAAGATGGAAACAGTTTTTTATTATTTATGAGCTTGCATACCATTTAATCTTTGCAAAGGTAGATTGTATATTTTGTTTTTTGCTTTGTTTCAGCCTCTCAAAAACAATGGGCAGATCTCTGAGATTAATGGAAAAGCAGACGGCTCTATAGCAGAAGTTAATGGTCACTGTGAGGATGAAAACGCTACAGAGGGTGGGTACTCATCATTTGTGTATTACTGCTTATTGATAGACAATGTCAGCATAATTTTAACAGACGCATAACTTGTTGGATTTCAGCTGATAGAATTTCACCTCCGTCATCAGTCTTGTAGAGGTCTTGAAATTTAAGTGTTTCAATATTTTGTTTCTTTTCTGGTTTAGCGATCCTTTCACCAGACGAAGATGTTTCAGAAACAGAAGAGCCACTTCAAGAAGAAGAAGAAGAAGAAGAAGAAGAAACACAATTAGAAAATGTCGAAATTAATGAAAGGGAACCACCTACTGAAGCTGATGCAAATGAAATGACTGAAATGGATGCAAAGCAGAATGACATCAATGAAGGTTTTAGGAGATTTTTCAGTAACATTGGTTTGAAATTGACAGTAAAGAGGGGCTCAAGTGAAATAGCAACAGATGTGCCCGATAAGACTAACAAGGAAGAACCAAACAGACCAGAAGATGTCGAGGATACTGCAAAGGAGACCAAAAGTGACAATGCTGAACAGAATGCTGATGTGAACATAGCACAGGAGACTTATGATAATGATTCAACAACATGTCCTACCCTGACAGATGTTACATCAGAGGATGTTCTAGAAAATGCAGAGGAGAAAACAACAGAAACCAAAGAGGAAGTTAAATCTGATCATGCAGAAGAAACAACTGCGCCTGCAGGAGAAGACACACAGCAGGATGCCGCACCTGAAGAAGAGCCACATTCCACATTTCCATCTAGTCCTGAAGAAGAGGTTGTCGTATCTCCAATTAAAAGATTTTTTACAACTGGAATTTTTTCTGGACTACGGAAGAAAAAGAAACCTGCAGAAGATGAAACAACTGAGAAAGAACTGGTAGACATGGGGAAAAAGGAAGCCATGGAGACAACAGAACAAACTGCACAAGAACAACAACAGGATAAAGACAAGATTAGTACAGGTGTTGAAGCAGCTGCAGTTGAGGTGGAAGAAGGGAAATCATCTTCCATGGATCCATCAACCATTACTGTCTCTGAGCCTGAAATTCTGAGTTCTCAAGAGAAGGACAAAGTTCAAGCAAGTCCTCTAAAAAGGCTGCTGTCAGGGTCTAGTTTAAAGAAACTCTCCAAAAAGCAAAGAAGCAGGAAGTCAAGCGATGCAAAGCTTTCTGACTCTGGAGAACATGTTTCAGATCAGCTCCTGTCATCTACTGAGTCAGCTGAGAACCAGAAAGAAGAAGGTCCTATACAGCCCTCTGTAGAGGCAGCTGGAGAAGAGGATGGTGCATGGGCTTCCTTCAAAAAACTTGTGACTCCAAAAAAACATGTGAAGAGATCCTCTTTGAGCAATGACGAGACACAAATCCCAGGTTCAGTAGAAGAACCAAAACCAAGTGAAGGAGAGCAAATATCAGATCACAGCACAGAAGAAGGAAAAAAAAGAAAGGACTCATCTGTTTCATGGGAAGCTGTTTTGTGTGGATCTGGAAGGAGAAGAAGCAGAAAAACGTCAGACTCTGATGACGAAATGCCACAAGTTGATCATAAGCAAGAAAGTGGATCGAAACATGGAGCAGAATCACCCCTAGAAAGTTCTAACGAGAATGAGCATGAAATTATAGCCGCTTCCAAACAAGCAGGAAGTCCTTCAGAGGGTGATGGAGGGTCAACATGGAAATCACTGAAAAGACTTGTCACCCCGAAAAGGAAAGCCAAGGATGAGAATGAAAGCAAAGAAAATATACAGTCTGACAATGAAGTTACTCAAGATGAGTCCTTTTCAATAAAGAAACTCCTACCAGGACGGAAAAAGAGGAAGTCTGCTGAAAAGCAAGACCAAATATCTTCAGATGAGGCTGATAAAGATGTAGCCTCTGGTGATGAAGACTCTGAGACACCAGCTGTGGTTCCATTGTCTGAGTTTGATACAGTTGAGACAGAGGTTCACATACAAAAACAGGCAGACATAGAAAGTCATATACCTGAGGAAGCAAACCATGAACTCCAGCAAAACCTCCTTGATCACATGGCTGAACCAGTCCTACCTTGTGACAGCATGCTAACTGAAGCAAAAGAAGTCCAAGACAATGATGATGCTTTAGAAAAACAGCCATCTACAATCCCTGCTACAAATGAGGAACCTGATGATCTTTCCGAATCAATCAGTAAACATCAACTACTCAGTGACATTCCAGAGGAGGGCATACTTACAGAAACCATGGCTACTCCAGCTTCAGTCGCTGAAGAAGTAGCTAGAGATGACACTATAGCAGAGGACCTGATAGAGATCACATCAGAGGCCATTACAGCACCAGAACCTGCCTCAGACATTACCATGGCAGATGAAACTGAAATGATCTCTGCTGTTTCCCAGTTATCTTCAGAGTCTTCAAAAACATCTGGCAACACAACACCAGTTCCAGTAGAATATGACATCATAGAAACAGATACTCTCCTGCATCAGGCTGTTGAAACCATTTCCATAAGCCCAAAGGCTCTCCCAGTTTGTTCAGACGACTTAAACTCTGAAAGAATAGTTGGTTCTGTCTCGCATCCAATACTGGAAACATTTGTAACAGAAGAGGCAACAATTCTGGAAATACACAGAAGATTTGATGCAACTGCCTTTAAGACAGGTCTAAGTGTTGAAGAACTGGAAGCTATTAATGAACTTTCAGCTACACCCCAAACAGAGAGCATATCAGAAGTCAATGACTCGGTTTCCACAGAGGTTGTATCTGAAGTTCTTACTGAGGAGTTTAACACTGCTGAAATTTCTGTAGATGAAGTACATGATGTCAACCTTACACATCCAGAAGAAAGCATAAAAGAATTAGAAAGGTTTGATGAGAGCCATCTTCTGGTGGAATGCCTATCTGAGGTAAATGCTGTTGTGTCTGGGAATTTATTACCTGAAGGTGAACAAACTGTCCCAGATGTTGGTTCTCTAGTTGACGCACACCAAGCTGAAACAGAGACCCCTGCTATGGAGCAAGAAGTTCAAATTGTTGCAGAAAAGGAGATCATGTACAATATCACTGATGAAATTCAAGTTGAGGATAAAGATCAACCACCAGTAGCGGGGGAGGAATTACAAGAATCAGTAGCTGTACAAGCTGCCACATCAGATTCAGAGGAGAGTAATGTTCAATCACTTCAAAAGGAACCAGAAAAAGTAAATGAACTAGAAACAGATGCTGCCAAAACTGAACATGTTCAAATGCCATCGGCATCCGAATCTGTGCAAACCTCCACATTAGATTCAGAGGAGAGTAGTGTTGTATCACCAGAGGAGGAAGTAAAATCAGAGGACGTTCCACCAGCAGAAACTAAAGTCAGTGAAGTCAGTGTTGAGCAACAAAATAAAGAACTACCACTGACTGCTGTAGTAACCGAACATGTTCAAGAACCAGAAGCATTAGAAGCTGTTAAAGCATCCACATTAGATTCAGAGGAGAGCAGTGTTCAATCACTTGAAAAGGAGGTAATATCAGAGGACATACCCGAAGCAGAATCAGTCACAGATGAACCCAAGCAGACAGGAGAGCATCTCACTGAAGTCAGTGTTAAGCCAGAAAACAAAGAACTACCATTGAATGCTGTCAAAAATGAACATGTTCAAGAACCAGAATTACTAGAAGCAACCACAATAGATTCAGAGGAGGGCAGTGCACAATCACTTGAAAAAGAGGCAATATCAGAGGAGGTTCCCAAAGCAGAAACAGTTACAGATGAATGCAAATCGGAAACAATACCTCCAACTGAAGTCAATCTTGAGCCAGTGGATACTTCCAAAACTACACATGTTCAAGAACCAGAAGAATTACAAGCAGCAACATTAGATTTAGTTACAGATAAACCCAAACAGGAAAATGAAGTGAGGGTTGAGCCAGAAGAAGTAATACCACTGGAAGATGCCAAAACTGAACTTGTTCAAGAACCAGAAGTATTACAAACAGCAACACTAGATTCAGTTACAGATGAACCCAAACAGGAAAATGAAGTGAGGGTTGAGCCAGAAGAAGTAATACCACTGGAAGATGCCAAAACTGAACTTGTTCAGGAACCAGAAGTATTACAAACAGCAACATTAGATTCAGTTACAGATGAACTCAAACAGGAAAATGAAGTGAGGGTTGAGCCAGAAGAAGTAATACCACTGGAAGATGCCAAAACTAAACTTGTTCAAGAACCAGAAGTATTACAAACAGCAACATTAGACTCAGATACAGATGAACCCAAACAGGAAAATGAAGTGATGGTTGAGCCAGAAGAAGTAATACCACCGGAAGATGCCAAAACTGAACTTGTTCAAGAACCAGAAGTTTTACAAACAGCAACATTAGATTCAGATACAGATGAACCCAAACAGGAAAA
>NW_023339873.1:5973603-6068918 GCF_004916995.1 Morone saxatilis
CAGATGAACCCAAACAGGAAAATGAAGTGATGGTTGAGCCAGAAGAAGTAATACAAGCTGTACAAACAGCCACAATAGACTCAGAGGGGGACAGCCTTGTATCACTTGAAATGGAAGTAACATCAGAGGATCTTCCAGCAGTGGAAACAGTTATAGATGAACCAAAAGAGGAAACACTAGTGAGGGTTGAGCCAGAAGAAAAGCTACCAGTGGAAGCTGCCAAAACTGAACATGTTCAAGAAGAGGTTTTAATGCATATGGATGTAGACACCGAAAGTATTGAGGGAGGTCCTGCTCAGGAACTTGAAAGGCAAATATTGTTAGAAGATACTGCCAAACCAGACGTTAACAATGTCATTGCTTCAGTTACAGATGAAATTGAGAGTGAAATTGTGACACAACTGGGTCAGACTTTAGCGATAACAGAGGATCAAAAAACTGAGAGTATCCCACAAGTTGAGCAGGAAGACAGCATCCCTGAAGTTGTAGATGAGTTACAAACATTAACAGCAGTTCATGTATCCTCTGTTAATGAGGAAGCAGGTGATGTTCAAGTCCTAGGAAAGACTGCATTTCTTGAAAAAAACTCAGAACCTTGTGCAGACAATGCTGCAGTTGCAGATGAAGCTAAACAAGAAGTGCTTCTTAGTGCAGTGGAAGTCAGTGTTGAAGGAGAAAAAGAAACTGAACTTCCAGACACTAAGACAAAGACTGCTGCAGTTGAGCATGCTGTATTGGCGCAAGTAGTCATATGTAATCTCAAAGATGTCTCAGTTGCAATACCTGATGTTTTGATAGAGAAAACATCAGAAATTACTGAACCCTTGATAGAAACAATGGCAAGTGAACTAGAATTCAAGAAGGAAGTTGAGGCTGCCACACCATTAGTAAAAGATGATGTGACTGAGACAGCAGAGGAAGGCAGTGTGGTCATGATGATGCATGTGCCATTAGTAACTTTTGAGGACAATCACAGAATTCAAGTGCAGGTGGTTGATGTCAATATAAAATCAGCTGAGACAATTGTGGACTCAGTGCTAGAGGTTGGGGTAACAGAAGCTAAAGAAGTCATAGATGTTTGTCATGAAACGGTTGAGAAGGTAGAGAATCTCTCTGCAACGCCAGAGATTGAAGAGGAAATCATAAATGAGGAAAACAAGGTGGCCATTCAAGAAGTTATTCAACATGTAAAGAAGAACTTACCAGAGACAATATCCGAACCAGTGGTTGTAAACTTGCCAGATGCTGTGACAAAATTAAGTGAGATGGTTGAAAGTGAATCAAATGAAGTGGAGGATCAAAAAGTGATGGATGATAGTATTGCCATGTTCAGTGAGAGACAAGATGAAGCACCTGCTGTTATCAGTGATGACTATGCAACTGGACAGCAAGTGTCTGAGGATCTCATGCAAACACCTGATATTCTAGGAAGTTTAGATGTTTCTATCGATGATCACAAAGAGGATTTGAAGGAAACTAAAGCTGAACTCAAAAGCTCAGAAGTAGGTGTCACAGCAGAAGAGTTAAAATCAGAGGAATTAGATGCAAAACAAATTCATGAACAAGCACAAATTACACAAATTGCTCAAAGTCAAATTGTAACACCTAGTAACACTGGATTAGTAGTCCCCCAAAACACTGGAATAATCTCTTCAATAGGTAATGTGGAGTCCCCGTCAAGTCTTTCTCTAGAATTCAAACTTAACATACAGTTTGGACAAGCAAAGGCACCAGCTTCCCCACCCCCTTTGACGGAGAGAATTGCACCAGTAAAACAGACAGATGTGTCTGAGGTCGGAGTTCAGGTAGTAGAGGCAGTAGAACCCGAAAAGGCAATAAATCCAACACAAAGAGCTGAGAGCCAGAAACAGAAACAGCCAGAGCTAACTGAGGTTGCTGTTCAGGCAACAGAAATTACAGAACCAGCAGCAAACTCAGATTCAACAGAAAGAGCCATGATCACAAATCAAACTGTCCTGCTGGATGTCGGCATACAAGCGATAGAAACAGTAGAACCAGTAGAACAAGTCAAATCAACAGAAACTGTAACCTCCAGTGTCCAGGCAACAGAAATTACAGAACCAGCTACAAACACAAATTCAACAGAAAGAGTCGTGATCACAAATCAACCTGTCCTGCTGGATGTCGGCGTACACGCAATGGAGACAGTAGAACCAGTAGAACAAATCAAATCAACAGAGACTGTAACCTCCAGTGTCTATGCGACAAAAACAATACAACCAGTAAGGCCAACAGAGAAAAGAGAAGTCTTCCTGAGCCAGCCAGTAGTCTCTGAAGCTTGTCAAGCAAGCCAAGAAACAAAAGCAGAAGAGCCTGGTAAACAAACAGAGGAAAATGACCAGGATGTGTGGATGGATGCTGAGGAGGTCATTTACACTCAGGAGGAAACCGAGTTGTCCTTTCTTGAGGTGGATGAACCTCCAGAACCCCAGACAGAAAGTGAGCAAGAGGAAAAAGCAGGACTCGGACATGAGGTTGAAATGGCTCCTAATTTCAAGACTGAGGAAGAAGAAAGTCAACAGGAAATGCACAAAACAGGAACTTGTGAAGTTGAGAGTGAAGGTGAAGATTTCGCTGTTGCACTTGAGCATCTTGAAATTGCAACTGCGAGCGCCACTACAATGGAGTTGGATTAATTTAACTCAACTACAGCGTTACTTATCGGTAAGGCCTTTCTCGCTTTTTTTTTGTGTCATTTTTGCAATGTTTTGCCCATAAATCAACTTGCTCCTACAGATCATGCATCACATTCATTGGGATATCCAAATTATTTAACATTATGCTACATTTCTTTCTTTCAAGGTTGGACAATCAAAAACAAAGTTTTTAAAAAAGCTGTTATTGGGTGTGATTAATGAGAGACATCTGGCAAGAGGAGCATCAACTGGAAAAGTGCTAATCTTCTCAGGGGAATGCAGCGTGATTCTCCTGTTTGACAGTGAACTACATCCATTATGCAATGGCAATTTAGATAAATGTAATATGCTATAGTGCAACTTTTAATACTAATCATGTCAGGTCTTATCAATCATAAATTATGTTTTTTTGCAAAGATCTATCTCACTCGGTTATATATGTCTAAGAGAATAAGGCAACATTTTTGTTAACGGTTTTGTGCTTCAAATACATTTGTGTGCAACATTTATTCTTAATGTACCGTCCCAGGCACAGGACAAATGTTAATTTCTCCTGACACACAAGGATGCTATTAATATATCATAATATGTAGATATTCCACAGCCTTTACTTTGTATCTTCTGTGTTCCTAAATTGTTTTGTCATGAAGAATTTGTTTAATCATTTCACTTAAATACATGTTCCCAGATGACAACAATAGACCTGAGCATAGTAGTACTATTGTATATTATCGTGTACATAATGACTATTTTAATGCTTATACAGGCAGAAATGTGCTCATTTTGAACAATACAACAATAATTTCTACTCTGACAAGTTTAAAATAAGAGCATGACGAGAGCATGGCATATCGTTTTTAAAAAAGTAATAATTATTTACACAATATTTTTATTTTAAGTTAAATTTATCTTCACATATGTATTTATCATTAATATAATTATAATCAGCAGAGCCTTAAACTTCAACAATTGTGGCAGCTTTACTTGTCCTGTTTTATTTCCCAGCTGTTTGTGTGTAAGCCTCAATGAGCTCACGCCATCAATGATACCATAGACTCAGTAATAAAGTGTGTGGTAAGGGTGAGAGAAGAAATAAGGTAATGACGGGTTGTTGTATTAGCTGTTTGTCCTCTTTAAGTTGTTTTCACTTATACTGACTTTATCAAAAATCCTTCCTGATCTGTGTACATGTTCACTAATGACAAAATGCAAAACATAAACCTGAGTTACCTGTGTTTATATATTTACATATATATTTACCAGTGTTTTATTAATAAAATATTATTTTATTTGAATAAATTCATACATGTACTTGTTGTTCTGCAAATTCTTTGGAACTGAAAATACTGGTGATCATAAGTTACCTTTACACATGAATCCATGAACCACTAATTACTCAACAAGTTGATATTTTACAAGCACACACTAAACAAAAACAAATACTTTATTGCATCTTCTATAACACAGCACTCTTCTTTCTTTTTAAGAACAATGTCACATGTGAAGGTAAGAGTCTCTGCCATCATGCTATACACTTTTGCAAATAATGTGAAAATGAAATGAACACTGTTAAACACACAAACAAAACTCAATAAACATTATGTGGCCAGCTGATCCCAAAATTAAAAAGTCCTACTGGTGCACTAGGCTTAAAATCCTCATATAAAACCCTGCAACACCCTTAAGCCGTGATCTTCCACAAAACAGTAAAAAAAAATATGTGTGATGTATATGTATTGATTTATTTCTGTGTTGTTGAAATGTAAATACTGGACAACAGGAACAGTAAGACATTCACAAATATTTAGGTCCGCTTCATGATTTCAGTTGCTTCCAGAAAACAATGTCACATATTACTGACACCTTTATACGTTTATACATAGTACCTTTGTAAAGTGCAGCATTCTTCCTTTGGAGCTTCTAGTGCCCTTTTAAGTTTTGTTGGAGGAGCAGTTTAGAAGATCATTTTTGCAAGTTCAAACAAAACCTAGATGGAAAACAAAACAACAGATGTATATAGTATTTAATTTAAAAAAGGCTGTATACATTAGTAACTTGAAAGAGGCAATGCAAAATACATTTAGCAGAGAATATTAATGAATTATACTGTATTATGATTAATTAAATAACTCAAGTAGACTAGCTAATGTCCAACAGTGGTTTACAAGATGTATATCTTATATACATATATATAAACATCATATACTTATACATCAGGCACAAAGATCTGTTTTATATGCTTACCTCAATAGTAATGAGGATGACTATCATCCACTCCAACCTTAAGCTGTGCTTCTCACTCAGGTGGCTTCTCATCAGATCTGTTAACTGAGAACAGTGTTCCAGCTTCTCGTTCACAACCTAAAAACACAGACAATGCTGAAGTTTAGATCAAAAACAAAGTATTGGCTTCTTACCACAAAGTATCAGAGTCCAACGATGGTGCCACATCCTTTTTTTGGATGAACTTTATTTACATTGACTCTGCGGTTGATGCTGAGGAACTGGCAGGTCTTATCATAGAGTTTTTCCAGGTTTTCTCTGTCCCAGTAGAAATCAGGTGTGATGAGCAGGTCAGACCTCAGGTTTATACAGTGTCTGTCAGAGTTAGGGGTAAATACAAAGGTTTTAAACAGAGTCAGTCAGCCCAGAGTTAAAAATATCAACTCAACTCAAAATACTTGCATGTCAACAAATTACAAACTATTGATAACCTGGAAGACACAACTAACTAAACTAACAAACTAACTTCCCAAAAAACAAAATTACAAATCTGAGCTGGTTGTCAGAAACAACAGGTTTTGGGTTGCTGTAAAACCTTGAAAACAAACCTAGAAAGGTTGGCGTTCCCTCTAAATAAACCACTATTTAGAGAAAAGTGAATTTACCTTAACGAGAAAAGCTCGCCTATCTTCTTCATAACCTCTGCAGAGGACAACTTAACTCTTTTGCCAGACTTCAGCGTCTTGAGGAAAAAAATAGATCAGGACATTAGCATTAAGAGGAGCACTGATGCATGATCTGCCTTAGAGACAAACAACCATTACAGATAATCAATTACTCATAATTTCTTCCTGCCTGCTGTTAAGTGTCTACTGTACCTCTGGAATTGATTGAATTGACTCCACAAAGTTGTCTAGTGACACCTCCCATATTGCCAGCTTCACTGAAAAAGAAAACAAGAGATACACTCAGAGGAGAGGCTGAGTACAGTGCTGCCACAAAACATTACAAACAGACCTCACCTGACAAACACAGAGCATTTGAAAATGCAAATTTCTCCAGAACAGCTCCATGCTGATCCATCTCGTCACTCAGAATAAAGTTTCCGCGCTCAAGCTTTGTATTCCCCCTGAAGAAAAAAAAGATTTAAATTCACAAAAAGCTACAGAAAGTATGGAAGTGCAAATAAACAAAAACAACACACGAGTGAAGATCAACATACTGTCCAACAGTGTAGTTAATCTCCTCATTTTCCCAGTGGACTAATGCTACTTCATAGGGCTGGATCTCATGATGTTCCAATATTCTCAAAACCTTTTTCATCTGTAAAGACAGTGAAAAAAATTACATTTTCAAAGAAATATGCTACAGCAGAGAAGTAAAAACAAAAGTACAATCAATTAAATATGATAAATGATATAATATATAGTTTTGTTTACCGTTTTCTCCTCAACATTCCAGAAAACTACTGAGCCTTCCCTGAAATTTCAAGTTGGGAAAGTCAGTGTGCGATATAAAGATATAAAGTTATCAAACACTAAGACTAGGACTGGGTATCTTTTCTAATAGCAATGCCACACTTAAGATTTAGTACCAAATCCAAAATGATATCTTGAAATATAAACATTTTTAACAGCTTCGTCTAACAAAACATGTCAAACTATCAGTGCACGATTCAGAAAATGTGAGCCACATTTAGATTTTTAGTTTTTGATGCCGGAATCTATAGACACACTTCTGTCAGGACACAAAAAAACTACTGAAGATCAATACCCAGGCCAATTAATAACCTAAAATGTGCGAGTAATTTTTTAAAATAACTTAGCATCGGACAATTCTTAATCAAGACAAAGCCTAAACAAAGCACTTTGAGAACAAACTACTTTACTGATACCTGAAGAAGAACATTACAGCATCGTCCTCTGGTTTGGCAGCCATGTCTGTGCTTATCACCAGCACATTTGAGGCATCTGAAATTACAACATGATTGTCATAAAATGTGTTAGTTGTTCCAAACATTTAACTCCCTGGAAAGGTGTAATACATGAATAGTGTTGAGTCGTACCTCTTGGTAAATCTATCTCTTGGAAGCCCTGGTTGATCAAGTCGTGGCAAAGTGTTGGCAAATGATACTGATCTGCTGTTGCAAAGGCAATACATTGCATCATATCCTACAGAGAGACACGGGGGGGTTGAATTAATCTCTTAAACATGACATGTATCAACAGATCAGTCACTGATCAGACGACTGGCTGAATCACCTTGTCCTCCTTTTTCAGGGAAGGCTGATTGGCTCTAGAAGGTTGTTTGGTTCTCGGTCCTTTGGGAACCTTTTTTCCAGGCACCGCTGCCGGTTTTAAAGTTGGTTTTAATATTGACTTCACAAGGTCAGGTGAATAAAGGCGCTTCTGTCCACTTCTACATATATCCAGTATCGCGGGGTGAGTAAACAGAGTGCTGCTGAGATGTTTAAATCCACCTGAAGCAGGCAGAACATGTCTCACATGTGTCTGCTGCTGGTGAAGAGTGTTTGAATAACAGGTCCTCGGGCCAGAGCAGTCTGAGGGGGTCCTGGGTTTGGATTCATACCTGCGTGGTTGGACAGACTGGGACAGACTGGCAGAGGCACAGATGAAGACTGGTTTCCTCTCTACAGGATGCTGAGCTCCCAGTCTGGACCACAACGTCCGGAGAAGCATCTTACCTTACCTACAGCTGTACAGGTGAGCTGCAACACAAGAAACAGTTGTTAGTGCAACTGCGTGATATGTTAGGCTTTAATTTAACACTGCAAAGCATTACAGGACTCTGCAAACCAACCTGGGCCTATTAGCACATGAATACCACCTTAAATCCAGCCAAAACAAGTAAGACTGACCTTGACTACATTAGCTTACCCTATCCTCACCGGTAGTCTCTTCACGATTTGACCATATTAAATGAACGTATATACAAGATAAACTTCTGTGCTAACTTTAAGGCAACAGAAGTTAATAAAGTGCTGCTGTAAATCAGTCTGTAATGTTAGCTCATGTGTGGCCGTCAGTTAACTTACCGGTAACAACGCGATTCAAATAGAGTTGACTTAAAATATAACGTTGTATATATGTGTAACACTCCAGAAAGTGTTAAGTGATAGGTTAAAGTAGAATTATGACATATTAGTCAACTTAGCTCCACGGCACCTTGCGTGACAGACCTGGGAGGCGTGTTTGTTGTTTGCTCATCCTGTTTCCTGTTTGAGGTGACGTAATGACGTGGTGCACGTCAGCCCTGCGCTCTGACTGGCAGGCTGCGATGTAAGTTGTGTTAGGATGATGATAGATAGTAGCCAGATAGATTAGAAGATAGATAGATGAGTAGATGATAGATAGATAGATGATAGATAGATAGATGATAGATAGGGATGCATAGATAGTAGATGATAGATAGATAGATCAGATATTCCTTTATTGGTCCCGACGATTGGGATTCATGTGCGCGCAACGATAGAGGAAAAACAGTATAAAAACAGTAAGACTAGGGAATAATAAACACATATGCTACAGGAGAAAAAACAGTAAGAATCCATAACAACAGATAGCACAAATAGTAGCAGCAGACATGAGACATGAGATGCAACCTGTTTACCCCCACTCCATATTTAACAGCTATGAATTCTGGGTCCAGGGCCAGAATATTGCTCTTTTTTTTCCAAAAATAAAACTCATTTTAATTTTAATCATATTTAGATTTAGGTTAGGTCTACATGAGCTGTGTCAAATTCATTTACTAGGGGGCTTTAACCTGAAGAGGTGAATAATAACCTGTGTGAAGGAGGCACAAGTACATATTACCCAATTTAAAGGGCATAAAACCAAAAAAAGGGGACTCACTACAGTTACACTATTTAGTTTTTTAAGTGTTTCCTCAGCTCTCGAGTGAGATTGAGGTTTAGTTACATCATTCTGCAACACAATGCAATAAGTAATCAACTGACCAAATGGCAACTACCATAATATGAATCCCTTTATTGGTAATAGGAAGTAGTGAAGGTGTAAATCATTTCAAGTTACTGCCTTAGGAAGGGCTACCTGGAAGTCTTAAATTAGGGCATAGGGCAAACAAAAACCCACTTTGATGAGGTTGACCTTCAGATGCATCTTCATCAGCTTCTTGCTTTTTGACCTTTTATGTTATTTCATGCATTTTCTTGACCTGTTTAATATCATATAATAATATAAATTATATTTGATTTTCATCTAAAGATCTATTTTGTGTAACTGATAAAGTCTCTAGATTTCAGATGTTCCCACCTACAGTGCACCCTCTGGTGGAGCCTGGTATAGCCTTGTGTTTGGTGTTGCCAGGAGACTTCTTAAAACAGAAACAAGTCTCTACTGTATATTCACCTCCCCTGCAACACTTCTAATTATAGAAGTTATGGAAAACTCTGATGAGGTATGTTAATAGAACACAAATTGATTTAAACTCTCTGTATGATATATACACATTTGTTATTATACAAGAACTAAATTACATCTAATGGCAATTTAAAATAGACATAAAAATGTCCTAGTATATAATTTATAATAACTCTTTTTTGAATCACTAGGTGGACCAGTCTCATGAGAGGGAGAGGCTGAAGATGAGAATTGGTGTTCTGGAGGAGAGTGTGAAGTCCTGTGAGGTGGAGTGTAAAGCCAGCAGGGAGACGGTGCTCAGGCTGGTGGCAGAGCTGGACAGAGAGAGGAGGAAGGCTGCCAACAGTGCAGCAGCTCTCGATTCACTCAAAGTGGTACTTACACAACTTTAAGTTTATATATTGTACAATTAGTTGGCAGTACGCCCAACAGAAAATTCTGTCCAGACAACAGTCTTCAAAATGTTTTCTTTAATTTATTAAAATGTTCCAGTGAAAGTTTTATTACCTAACAAGACACACATGCACAAATAGCCTCCTCACCACAAGGGTTACAACTGTGGTAGGTAAACAGTGATTATTTTATTAGTTGATTTGTTGTGTTAATTTAATAGTAGTCAAATTTAATTATATTGAGTAAATAAATAATACAATCAGCCTATAAAATACCCACGTGTATGTCTTTAACTGTGGAATGTATACTCGCCGCAGGGTTAATAAAAGTCCCAGAAAAACTATTAAACTATACAAGCCCTCAGTGTCTTTAATAGTCCTGTGGCCAGACAGTATAAACAATGTATGCACACATATCTATCTTATCTGAGCCATTGAGTGTTAATAATCTTTTAATTTCATGCTGAATTGTGGAGGAGTTTGTAAAGCCTGTTTCAATATGAGCTCTATTAAATATTTGATAAAACTGTGTGGTGTGACTCTTTCAGGAGTTAGACGGTCTGCTGGTGGGGAGGAGGAGTGTTGAGATGGAGAAGGAGACCCTAATGGAGAGGCTTGAGGCCAGCAAGAGAGTCATAGAGGCTGCTCGGCGAGAGTCAAATTGTTTGGAGAAACAGGTGGAGGAGCTTGAAAGAAAGCTACAGTCAAGCCAAGGAGAGACCCAGGCAGCTGAGGAGAAACTACAGGTGTTCCTGAAAAAGATGGCAGGGCTGCTGCAGGGGAAGTCTGAGAATGTCCTCCTGCCCACAGAGAGAGATATTTTACACAAAGTGGATGACCTCTGCAATAAGGTGAGGTGGAGAAAGCATTAAATATTGATCTGCAAATGAACTGCAAAAGCAAAATAAATGCAGAATAGTAAAAAGTATAAGAAAGTAGCATGACATTAAAATACTAGAAAAAAGTATCTAAACATTTTATTTCAGTACAATAAAGTAAATGTATTTAGTTTCCAACACTGGTCTCCACATTTACTTTTTATATTAAATCTTGGGCGTCCATGTGTCAAAGAGGCACACAATAATATCCTTACTACATTTTTTGGAGGCAGTCTTTATCAGAGATGGAGGTCAGGCTGTCTCATGTCTCTGAGGAACTGAGCGAGCAGACGGAGCTCCAGCACAGCGCGCTACAGAGGGCTCAGCTTGCAGAGCAGCAAGTCCAGGACCTGAGGGAGAGACTGCAGGGTCTTGAGACTGAGCTGTTAACAGCAGACATGCATCGTGACAGTCTAAGACACAACAAACAGCATGTGAGTGAAGTCATATATAGTAGCATGGGGGAAAGGAGTGACAGTTACACGTAAATACATAAGAAATGTTTAAAAAAGAGAAGAAATGCTCTGCGTTTTTTAACAGTATGAAGAGTTCCTGGAACAGCTGTCAGAGACGATGAAGGTTGGGAGCATTGCTGTGGATCTTGGCTTCGACATGAGGCTAAAACTCATCCTGTCACGCGTAGAGCAGCTTGTTAAACAAGAGGGAACTGCTTTGGTGGAAAGCAAAAGTCTGACCTACAGTCTACAGCGAAAGGTAGGCCATACTTACTGGTATTTAAAGCAATTTAACTTTAAGTTTTAGTATCCTTGAATATTACAAAGGGAAGAATCACAACTTTCTAAAAGTGTGCAGAGTGGTATTTGATTATTTTATTTTAGTAGTAATGAAAACCTCTAAGTGCAAAACAGTTGCTGTTTTGGCATGACCAGCGATACACCTGTAATCTAAATATTCCTGTTCCCAACAGTTTAAGTCCCAGAAAGACCAGCTGGAGAGCAAAGGACTCCACATCCAGCTCCTGAGGAAGAAGGTGTCAGAGCTGGAGGAGGAGAAGAGGAGCCGATCAGCGCTGGCTGTGGAACGAGACGATGCTCACCTGGAGGTCAGGAGGCTGCAGAAAAAACTTGAGCGTCTCCAAGGCGAACTGAAGGCTACCAAGCTGTCCAACACTGAGCTCAAGGCCCAGCTGTCCCATACCAACGAGCTCAAGGTAGAGGGGAGAGGGCTTCACGCCAAAATTCAGTCCAGAGGCATTTTCACCTCATAATTTATCTGTATTTGTGTTAACGTCTGTGTATGTGTGAATGAAAGTATATAAAATTCTTTGTAATTGTGCCCCAATTATGTAAAGCAGGTTTGTTCTGAAAACCACTGTATATATTCTTAAGTGTCAGAGTATTTGAGAGCAGTAAGCCAACTTGATAAAGCCACCGAATAACAGTTGCTTCACTAAACACTTGTGTCTGACGTGCCAAGTTGAAAGTCATGGAACAGAGTCAGACCATGCAGGAGCAGAAAAAGAGGCTGGATCAGCTGGTGGAGGGGAAGGCCAAGGTGGAGAAGAAGCTGAACACAGTGAGCTCAGACCTACAGAGCCGAGAGAAGAAGACGAGAGACGACCAGGACCAACTCAACACCCTCAGACAGAGCCTGGCTCAGCTGTCTGACAGGGAGAGAGAGGTGAGGGAATGGTCAACAACATCTGGACATAGAAAGTTATGTAGAAAGTAAAATTTTCTCAACTCAACTCAAGGTCAAAATTGCTTGTTGTTTCCAAAGCTTTTAACCACACCACATGACCTTCCACAGCAGATGTTAACGAACCTGTGTGAATGAACCTTCTTATTTAAAGAAAGTCCTCTACGTCCTCTCTATATTGCTATTTTATATGGTCTCAAGACAGGTGGTAGCATAAAATATCAAATACAAACTACCTACTAATATCTACTTATTTTCAAGCAAACAAAATTGAAAGACAAGATCTTTTGTAATTTCTTTTTTAAAAATACAGCAGACTTATAAGTTAATTCAAATAATCAAAAATGATCAAAGCCAACTCAAAAATGACTTGGCTGTGGTTATGGGCAGTGAAATAAATTGATTTTCAGCGTGGTGTTAACATTTAGGAGGATCTATTGGCAGAAATGGGATATAACATTAATATTGGACTTACATTGGCCAGACACATAATTTCAAATGAATAATAATGCTGTATCTGCTGCTGGAGGTGTAAATATGCAAGTGTTTGCTAATACCACACCAACTTAAAAGGCGATCATATGACAATGTTGTGTTTATAGTTTGTTTTTGCTGCCCCCAAGTGGTTTAAAGTCAATTACAGCTTTAAAGGGCACCAGAGAACCCTCAAACCTGTCATTTAGCTATTAGTGCTATAAGTGTTAGTCTGTGTATTAAAAAGGCGGTCCGTCAGTTCAGGAGTGGTAGGAGGTTCAAATGATGTGGTGACTCGTATTTACAGTTGTATAACAGATTATACTTTTAAAATCAAACTTAGATGTGTTATTTTTTTCTCCCTTGTTCAGTTGGTGGATTTCCGGATGGTTGTTTCCCAGATGTTGGGTCTGGATGCCACAGCCCTGGCTCTTCCAAATAATGAAATCATTAAATTACTGGACACCCATCTTCACAGTCATCATCACCATCACCACCTCCACCATGTTAACATGCCCTGGCACTGTCCTGCCCACCAGAGGCCTCATCTCCACCAAATCCACGACCTACTTGACAGCTCCTCCCAGGATCTTTCTACCTCCAGGTCTCCTTATCCAGGAGACGCAGTTCCTATTCATGAAGCCTAGATTTATACATTATACTTATGCCAAACTGCACTTAAAATGTAAATCTGTGATCTAAAAAACAGACCTTATACAGTATGAACTTATCTATCAAGCATCATATTTGTCACATAAAAATATATATAAGTCACATTACAAAAAATCGAATAAAAAGACAAATATCAAAATGAGGATTTGGCATTCATTGTTTTTGATGGTCGCATATACATACATTTTCATATTGATTTTTTTTACCATTATGTACACATTTTACATAATCTTAGACTATTACATACATTTGATACTGAATTGACAGTCATACAAAATATACAATAGTTCTATATGTCATAATTCTCAATCATAAAGTTGTATTTAAGATTTTGTTTAAAAAATAAAACAGCAAAATGTATAAAGACCATGGATGACTGATGTTAAAGGTTAAACTCTTGAATTGTGTCTGGCTTTGATATTAAAACACGCAACTTGGCTTAAATTAATCTTACTTGAATCCATGTAATTCAGGTTAAAAATGGACACAGACACAATGAAGGATGTAAGTAAATAAAAGCAAACTGCATGCCAAAATACAGGTAAAAAAATAATTGCAATGTCAGACATATTAAATGTTAATTTTTGTTTGTTTCTTTTACAAATTTTTGAGTTACAAGCAAATTCACAGGCTAAATTTCAGCATTTAACTTTGGTGCTATCCACTGACAGATCTCTTCATAGAAATACAACATGTATATGCCACTGAGGTGATCTTCAGTTCATTCATCCAGCATGTCCACTGTGGGCAAAAACAGTTTCTTCAGTTTGGTTACACCAAAGATGCTCCTTAATCGACACGGCATTACACAGAGTTACATACTGAGATGCTTGATCCTATGTGCTACACAGAAAGATATTAACGGTAGATGGCAGCTGTTTTTCTGCAGTACAGATGGATGACAAAGATCAGTTTTTGTCAGGAAGAATCGAATTGAAGTCATACTGATGTAGGAATACTGAAATGACTGGCTCTTACAGCCAGCCTACACTGGAGGTGGCCCGTTAGTGTAGCTAAGCATCGGGTAGAAGGAATGAGCGAAGTTGTTGGACTGCGAACAGTAGTCCTCCTCAGACATTGGCAGCAGGAAGGCAAAGACCACTAACAGGAGCAGAAGGAACTGAAGAGGCAGTGCGACCCAGAGGACGCGGCACAGGAACGACGACCTACGACCCGCCGATGTCTCCGAATCAGAAGGGAAGGAAACGGATCCAGCGTCGCTGCGAGACCTGCTCACACACATGCATTCATGACACAGCACATACTGATGTTTAGTCACTCACATCGATCGATAAGAACATACAAAATCCTGATATCTGTTTTTGTCATCTGAATCCCTAATTTCAGACCAGTGTAATCACATTGTAAAGGCAACCTTAAATGTGCCAATTGTTTTTCTTAGCTGTTCACAAAAATAAACTCAGCAAAAATAACCGACAAATTCAATTATTCTAACTCAATAAACTTCACTTCAGCTGCTCTGTAATTTAATATCCTTATCTCCATATGCTTCAGTGTTTAGGTGATGTCTACTAATTTTCAATCCAAATAAGATCTCAGTTCAGCGACGGAGGAATTGCATGACCGTGCTTTACTTAAGGACTGTGCTGTGTTTAAAAGACATTGCCAACACGGTTCAAAGCGATGTTGGGACAATGTTTCACATTGTGATCATGCTGACTGAGACACAGTAACAAAGACGGTCACAAAACAGTTTTCCAGGCATACATACTGTACAGTCCTGCACCAAACAAATACATTTAATATATAAGCTTGCATTCCTTTGCAAAGGATGTTAGGATAAAAGACAAAAGGCATGCTGCAAGTATCAGCTGAATAATGACATGTTGTTTTTTAATAGGACTCTTTGAAAGTTTGTGTCCTGTTGAAAAATGCAAAGCATGCCGAGGCAAGAAGAGCATAGCAATTAGAAACAGCTTCTTTGACTTTAGCTAAGCTTTTTTTCAAAGGAATAGTTTGGGAAATGCGTTAATTTTCTTTCTTGCTGAAAGTTAGATGAGAAGATTGATACCACTCTCAAATCTGTGTGTTAAATATGCTAGAGCCGGGTTAGCCTAGCTTAGCATAAGGGCTCTAAAAGAGGAAGCTCTCAGCAAGGAAACAAATAAGCGTGTTTCCCAAAATGTCAGACTGTTAATTTAATTTTATCATTATAGTCACCATCACCCTCAGTAAAAACTGTCTTCTTTTGGCCTCGATGGTTAGAAACCACGGTAAGTTGAAGGGAATTATTGTAAAGAAGCTTACATACACCTACCCACTGTGGAGAAACAATTGACTTATTTCTTTAAATCAGGAGAAAACAGGCCTGCAGTACTCTCAAGATGTATTTCATTAAAGAGATTTCTGACTCCAGGAATGCATGGATGTTAGTGATGTATGATTTTACACTCAGGTAATCCTATGTTGTTACCAAATGTGCCCCTTACCACTTAATAAATGGAGACCTGAGAGGCAAGACTGACAGATGACAGACTGAGGGGGGGAAGATGGTGGATAGTCGGTGAGATAGCAGCAGCAGCAGAAGAAGAAGAAATGTCACACACGAGAGAGCGAGAGAGACAGAGAAACTGCAGCCTTTGCATTGTTCATTGCAGACATTTACTGGCTCGGCAATTTGAGAAAAGAAGTGTGTGTGCTCAGTAACAGCGACGGAGTGTTAGATATAGAGAAATATTTGTGTTATACGTAAGAAATGCCCTCTGGTTAGCGATATTAAGCAGCCGAGGACATTGGCGGAGAAGAGGCCTTGCACCATTCCTTGTGAAACTCTTTTATCAAGGATCTGCATTTCACCTCGTCACCTAGCCTACACAGAGCGTCTAGACTTACAGAAGATGATGGAATTCACTATCATGAGCTGCTAATCTGGTACTATTATTAAAAAGTGAAATTGGGGTTTATTTATTTTTTCATTTTTTAAAACACAGCTGTTGTTTAAGAGTTGGGGTGGAAGTGAAAGCATGAATCGGCCTCCAAGTGCATCATGGGCTGATGAGTTCCATTATCTTCTGGGTGTGCTAGAAACCAACAGAAAGGTACCTGTGGTGTGGACTGCTCACAGAGGGTCCAGGCTGTGACAGACTACATTTGCCCCGTTGCTGTTTGCAATGAACAGGGGGGGGAAGTGGGGTAAAAGAAAGAAAGTATGTTTCAGTCCAGGCAAATCAAGACAAAGCTACCGATGAGAAGAAATCCCCAAATGAAAGAAGAGCAGCGACAAAATCATATGTGAAGGTGATAGATTTTGTAACCCGTGATAACAAGGATTCTGGCTTTTCAAAGTGCATGACTACTTTGAAGTGCTTCGGCTTGTGAGGGCAACAATAGGAAGCTACAAATTATGCCATGTAATGCATGAATTTCACATATAGTAACATACACATAATATAAGCAGTGACATGCTTATTTGGACTGATATTTAGATAAATAATACAGATGCAAAAAATAAGGCTTTCTCATTCTTACAGCCTACAATATAAAACAAATATCATGCTTTTGTCATGATAAAACCACAATTTCTATGCTTCTTTTGCAAATTTAGCAGTTTCATGATCGCCAGTATTCCTGAGAATAACACTACAGGGATCAAACCAAAACTAGAGTGAGAGAAATTAGAGGAAAGTCTAGTGGGGAAAAAGATTTGTAGGACAGAAGTTCTTTTTTTTAATGTGGAAAAACTGGAAGAGAGAAAAAGTGACAACTAAGGCAGGACTGAAAAAAATCATCCAAGAAAAACAAAGAGGAAATCAAAAGTTAAAAAAGAAAGGTTTCTGCAGGTCTCTGGCAGGGTGTTGCTCTGGTAATAGACATCATGCAAGAAGACTAAAAAGACTGGGAAAAAGTTCAGAATTCAGAGGGAGGGAGTGTAAAGCAGGTTGTGGAGGTGTAGAAAGGTGTGAGGAGAGATCTTGGGATGACAAGGGTGAATATGGCCTTCAATGGGGCATTTGGGGCACAGGTTATTGTAATCGTGTCTCGGAAGGTTAATCGAACACCTGGCTTCCATAGAGCGGCGTGTACAGGTAGGTGTATACGTTACCGATCGTCGCCGACTTGGTGTACTCCTTCCTGATACAGGACTGAGGGAACCCGACGTGTCCAGCTCATCAGCAGATGACCAAGATGACAGATCCTGACAAAGGAAACATTTACACAAAGAGAGAAAGATAGTGAGAGATGCATTAAATATCAGACAGCGGTAGGCAAATAGTGGCCAGTGGGCAACATCTGGCCCTTCAACAAACATATAGGGAGCTGAACCTTTCATAAATCTACTTTTGAAAACAAAGTAAATACATAATTCAAATGACTTTGTAGCCTCTTATATTGCTCCCAAGTGAACACAAAGCTGAGACTACTGTGCTGCAGTGTTAGCAGATAAATAATATGATTTACTTAATTTAAATGAAACAAGTATCCCTTAAAATAGGGCAGTATTTGGTTCCACAGCTTTAGCATTTTTGACCAGAACAGATTTGTGTCAACAGTACTTTCATTCAGCCATTAGAGAAGACGCCACTGTTTACTGTGTGTGGATCAATTACATCTCTGGTCTCGTAGTGCAACACGCTATTCATTTTGCAAAATTAATAGTAGAAATAATTAGCTGTATCTCTGTTAGCCCTTATTTACTAATGACCATCAGTTTCACATAATACTGATCCCTGATATAAGGGAACCATATATTGTATTTATTAAAAAAGCTAACGCTAAAGCTAAATACTGCCTCCACAAGGTTACAAGTATGAGATGCATACAGGTAACACTGCACAGGTATATGGTAAGTGAAGATCTACCTGTTGACTGCTTGTGATGTCCAGAATCTTGGCCAGCTCTCTGAGGTCTCGGGTTACTTCCTTTAGCAGCAGTTTGAGGCGGTTCCCAATAACATGAACCTTCTCTTTGGCCTCCAGGCAGTCGCTGCCCTGAGAGTTGACCAGCAACTGCAGGGACATGTCTTGAAGCGAGGCAACTTTGAGCTGGGAGTCCAGCAGCTCCTGGCGGATTTGCTGAGGGGATTGTAAACATGAGACATGAATTCTAAAACAGTAAGGGAATTAGGATTATTCATACAGTCCTCTTGTATTTGAAACATCTGGTACAGTACTTTGATCCATTGTGGTAATCAGGATGTAAAAGTGGGCTTACTGTAAGTGCCCAAAACTATGACCCTGGGCCCATTCAACTTTAAATATCCACTCTTAAATTAAGAGTTTGGTCAAAATATACTGTTTTTACATTTAACAGACACAAAATGTATGGATATAACTTATATTTAAAGATTCTTTAAATGTAATTATCAATTACTGTTCAATAGAGAATCACAGGTGACATGAAAGACAAGATACTGTAGGTGTTGGATGAGGAAGCAAGGTTTTTATGTGGGAGTTAAAATATGACCCAAAATCTCAGTATAGTCCTTCACTGTTACTACTCAGCAAACCCCCTGCTGCAATGGACAGCTGCCTGGTTAAAACAATTGAAATATTGTAGTGTTTACCTTAAGTTAAATGTTGTTCCACTATTTTTCTATTTATGCTTCTTGATCTGCAGTACTTCCATTTTTCATATTATGTTATGCACATATACGTAGAAATTTCTTGTATGTGAAAAGCTACTTGGCAATAAACCTGATTCTGATATATATGTATGTACTGTATAGAGTATAGTTCTGTACCGTAAGTGTTTTATGATGCTCATGGAGAGTGTCACTGTCCTGAATGGGGTCAATGGGAACAACCTCATTCCTCCTACGGTCGATGTTTTCCAACCAGAGCAGCAGACCATGGCTCATCTCATGGAAGTCCTGTTAATCAGAAGTGGATCAACTATAGAACAGAACAACTGAACTTTTCTATTAAGGCCCCTGTTTTAACAGTGAGGGTCTGAATATGATGACTGGCACCTACCTGACATTGCATGAGAGCTTCCTGTAATGAGGACCTCCATTCCTCCAGTGAGCTGCCCAGTTTGTCCCAGTGGTTGTTCATGTCTTTCAGTTTGGCCTGTAGCTCTCGGGACTCCTCTGTATCCAACTGCACGAACTCAGCGCTGCACAGGTTGATGGACAGCACAATAGCTTTGCGCTTGTCATATGCCTTCTGCAGCTCCTGTAGCCAAAAATGTACATTTTACATTTAATGAATGCAGTCAAGAAAACAACAATACAAGGAACCAATATAAGGACTTGGTCTGTAGTGTCTAAACCCATAAATCAAAATGCTACATTGCATCTTTTATCATATTTGCAATCAATTAGGTAGCTAACTGAGTAGGTAACAGCAATTATTATTGTAGGATTAGGAGATCCTACACTGCACAAATACACCATTTAATGGTTAATTCTAACTAAACCAACATGCTGGAAATAAAGTACTGAGGCTGTGAAGATGGTTTGTCAATCAATTTCTCATTTCGGATTACACCATGTCACTTATGTCAGCCCTGTCAGCATTTTGTTGGTAAACTTTAGACAAGAAACAACATTTCTGACCATTTCATAAAAAATGAAACATACCACGCAAAGGTATTATCAACAGAAAACAATACCTTCAGCTTTTTAATGCGCTGCTCGATCGTTTGGATGTCCGTGCTGAGGTCCAGCCTCTGCTGCTGCTCCAGCTCTTCCTCCGTCTCTCCCAGCCAAGTCCAAACATTGTTCAGGTCAGAGTTCAGCTGCTGCCACTGCTGCTGGTTTTGCTTTGTGCGCATGTCTTTGCTGAGGTCCTGAGCCTGCAGGAGCTCCCAGCGCTCGATCACTCCTAGATTGCAAGGTGTAAGAGAAAACAGACACATTATATAAGCAGAATTTCACCTACTGGATAAAAGCCCAGAAACATTTACATATTTTAACCTTTTCCTTTCATACGGATTTATTTAAATGTATGGTAACGTAGGATATATGTGTGCAGGATAGTTTGTGGTTTAATATTACCTGATGTCTGGGACTCTGAGCTACTGGGATCTGCCAGTCCAGACACCGTGTCTTCCTCCTCTTTCAGCTCAACACCCATCCTCTTCACTGTGTCAATACTGCCACGACACTCACCCAGTAGCCGCATCTACAAAATATATGTGATAAGTTACAGGTTTATTTTGTACAAGTACAATTAGTGTAAGCAAATTACATTACACCAGCATTTCAGAATAGGATGTACATTTTAACCTTATAACAAAAACCTTTAAGCTTGATAATCAAGTGCTAATCTAAAGGGGATCATTGACTGGTAACAAAATGTTGTCTGAGCATTAATTAAAAAACATAAATAAGCATTAATGTTTCAGGTTTTATAGCAACGTTGGTTGTTACATTGCATATAAACAGATCAAACAGAATTATCACTTTATGTATAGTTTTTATGTAGTTTTGTGGTTTTGTTTTGGCCTGCTGTCAATATTTAGCTGTCAGAGTAACACATACATATCCCATGTACGAGGCATCCAGTTCTGTGCTTGTGGGTGTGCGGCTGCGACTGCTGTCCATTTGTTGCAGATGGAAACGGGTGGTGTCCAGAGGGTGAACATGTGAGTCTGTAGAGGCAACCTCTCCTGTGGACAACAACATCAGCTTGTCATCTTTGCATCTTTTTATCATTAAATATTCGATCATAATGGTTACTTGAAAATACTTTACAACCGAAGAAGAAGTGAGGCCCCGGTCAGACAGAGAAACACAAGACGTGGAGAGCAAAAAATGAGTTGAAAGAAGTCGGAATGCAGATCGGTTTCTCTACCACTTGCCACTCATGCTGCCCATCGCAGTTTGACAAGTGATTATTGTACATACTCTGTGACAAACAACAGCCTCATCTCAGTGCTCTCCTGTCTTGCTTGCATTAGGAATTGCATCCTTCATTTGAATTACAGAGTTCAAAAGCATTTTTCTTATGCAATGTGTCTCTGCGTGAACGAAGCCTACGAAAACTTTACTTTAAACAAATCTGCAATCCCTTCAGCCAGAAGTTCAGAGTTCAGACTTGTTCACTGTGACAATAATACAACATGCTTTTTCTAAAACATAAAATGCACATCAAAAAAATCCAAAGAGGTTAGCTACACATCACACTGCAAAAAAAAAGTAAGAAAGCCAGTTAGAAAGAAGGGTTAGGCTGAATTCCATTTCAGTTCTGCCGAATTAGAGAGCAGAACCAGTAAATTGAATAAATAAAAATGGAATTGACCCTATCCCACAGTGTTAGAAAGTGTTGCAATTAGTTACAGTGTGTGCCCAAAGTGTGTATAAGAGAGGAAATCAACACAAATCAAAGTCCAAGCCAGTGAATAGGCTATAAGTGTTTATCACTCAGAGTGCAGCTGTTAATTCTGCCACCAAACACTTGTGGCATGCTGGGGTCTGCTGTTGCCTACCAGTGGAGGACCTCAGTGTTTGTTCTGTAAGTTTAACATAGGCCTCAGGGCTCTCTGGGATCACTACATCTGGAAGAAACATTATACAGTACACACATTCAGCAGCGGGCATTACACTGTTTGACATGAACTGATTAACCTCTGCTGTTTTTAACCTTGTTTGATGCATCAGTGGATGGATGGATGGATGTCGCAACACAGATACGTTATCAGTCACAGGAAAATACAATATATAGTGTGACAAAGTTTACCCATCCAGAGTCTAACGAACCAAGTTTTAGCAAATACCCTTTGGTTCATGGCTGAAACTATAGCTGATTGTTTTGGGAGTCACTGATTCTATTCTGACCTATTCTGTTGTTTAGTTATAAGGTCATGTTGGGATGTTGGGATGCTCTCCCTTCTTACTTAAAACAACGTTTTCTACATGTCAAAAATAACTAGCCTACCTCATACACCATTGTTCTAAATTACAGTTCTTTAAAGTTAAATTATCACTTTAACTTTCAGCAGAATGGTTTGTGTGTTTGGAAACTAACCTGACAAGGCTGAGGCAGGCCGCGGGAGGAAGTCTCCCTCCTCACTCTGCTGCTCTCTCAGGGCTCTGCTGGCGCTCTCCAGCCCGCGGCTCAGGTCGTAGTCGTGGTCCCACTCCAGAGGAATGGAGTCCACACTAGCTGGGGTGTCCCTGCCTGAGCGCTCGGTCCGAAGCTGGGCTGCCAGTGAGGCTGAGCGTCCGGAGGAAGGCAGCGGTGACAGGAAGCCATCGCCCAAACGCTCGTTCCATGGTAGGCTGGACAAATCACCAGGCTCGTCCAGCTCCAGCTCACGGTCCGAGAATGACACTTCGGTATCGTCGTCTGCAAGCTGAAGAAAAAAATCATGACATGTATAGTTTGTGCTGATTTGAGTGTTGAGATTTAGACCAGTATTTGATGCCTGGAATTGAGCCACAATACACTGTGAAAACAAAGATTAATAAAATGTTTTTTGGTATGGTCTCAATCTCAAGTCTTACCGGAAGCCGGATAAGCTTTTTGTAGTAGCGCTCCACTCGGCCAAACACTTCCTGACAGTAGCGCTGCAGCTCTTCCAGCTCCTCCTCAATGACAGCAGCATCTAGAGGCTCGCTCTTCTCTATCAGCGCCTCTCCCTGGTGGAAGATGTGCTCAATCTTGGCTGTAGTGAGAGAGATCTCCTGTTGGAACGACTGTGGGACCAGAGGGAGAAGAGCACAGATAACTGTTTTTCATGCCAAACACAAGGTTCTTTCACAATCTCAATATCAAAATGCATGACCTTTACCAGATGATGAACTTCCTGATTTGATTTTACAGTTTTAATATTCAGTATTACTGGTGTGATAGACATTTATACAATGTCAGGGGCTGCTCTTCACAATGGCAAATATACTAAGTATATGAGATGACAAGGTGCCAAAATGCTCAGGATGTCAAAATCTAGAAATAATATATGAAAAGATAAACACACATATATGTTGGTCAACACAAAGTAAAGAAATAAGCAAGTTTGTTAGGATGTAGGTAGGTCTGGACCATGTGGGTCTGAACTATTGTTGTGACAAACCTACCCTGAGTTGTTTGATCTTGGCTTGAATGTCACACTCAGAGAAGTGCTCGATGTTGGTCAGCTGAAGGTCCATCTCCGTCAACCACACCAAGATGCCGTCTCTGGCTGTCTCAAACTCCTCTCTCTGACTAATAAAGTGCTGCATATTTGGAATCGAGATGCTGTTGTTAGAATAAGCTACAGGTGTACATTATGGAAGTATACTGTCTGTAGTATAAATTAACAACTGTGGCTTCATTAGTCATTGATTTAACATACAGTCACACAGGAGGAACCTACAGATGCTACCATTTCACATAAAAGTGAGACGAAAATTTTGAAATTTACGCAATAAAAAATGTATTAATGTATGTACCTTAAGCCTGCGGAGGATTGATGCCACCCTCTTCTGCAGGTTGTCCCATCGCTGATTGGCATCGTGAGCCATCTCCCTCAGTTGACAGGAAGAGTCTGTGCGGTTTTCTCTGGCCAGGCGGCGGTATTGCTTGTTGATTAATTCCAGCTGGGTTAGGCTTTCATGGACTTGCCTCTGGAAGGCCTACAGAAACACAGACTTTTATTAATGTGGCGTTAATCAATAGGGACATCCTTCTGCTGCAAGAATTTGTCCTGTGTCATGTCTCTTTTCTTCTTTTCTTGCAATACCTCAAATTTCTTAAGTTCCTCCTTGGCTACAGTGTACAGGACACCAGAGGAGTTGGGCAGAGCAGCAGTCTTTTCTGAAGTGGCCAGCCACTCCTCAAAACGTGCAAAGTCATCTAGGAATTTCTGCCATAAACGCCACGTCTCCTCAATCCTAACAGAGGGAGATATTAGTGAAAAATTATTATTAATAATAATAATTACATACAGAAACATCAATGACCTCTTTTCCTTCTATCTTACTTAAGTCTCCTCTCCATTGACAAGGCACAGATGCTCCTCCAGCGGCGATCAAGGCTACGAGTTGCCTGCTGGATGGAGTCGCACTCTGCATCGGTAGCACAGGCGTCACAGTCGTGCAGCAGCACCTCACACAGATTCAGCACAGACGCCACTCCTGTACTGTGCTTCTCTATGTCACGCTGAAGCTCCTGAGTGGTCAGAAAAGAGAAACAAAGTGTATGAGTGTCTATAATAATAACAGCGATACACAGGGAGAGACAAAGAGGGAAATAATAACAATGACATACAATTAGTATTACTAGTATTAAACCATAGATGAACATTCCACTAGTTTGAAGTTACAGGTTAACAGTGAATGGCTATGATAATATAATACATTCTATAATGTAGTATTGTACATATTTTATGTACTGTACATTAAGTTACCTGCTGCAGATCGAGCTTCCTCTGAATCTCCTGGGAGTCACAGGAGTCGTAGGCGATGGGTTTGGACAGCTCGGTCTCGATGTGGGCCAGCCAGGAGCGAAGGCTGTTCATATTCTTATCCAGCTGCTGCACGGCCACCAGAGTTTCTCTCAGCTTCTTCACTCTATGAACGTAATTATTGAAATGCTCTGTGTCAGTGCAATCGAATGCAAGCGATGGAAGCACATTTGTTTTGTATTCTGCATGTGTTGCAACAAATGTAAGGACTTTTAAGCCACTCAGGTGTGTCTTTTCACCTGGCTCCAATGAGATCAAGGAGGTGCTGCCAGCGGTCGCTGACTTTGTTGAGTTTTTGTTCGATTTCAGCTGCTTTGCTCTTGTGACTGGCTCTGGCCAGGCGCTCTCCCAGCTGGTGCAGCTGCAGCTTGTTCTCCTCAGCCACAGTGATTTCCTCCTGGTAGTCCTGAGACACAGTGCAACAGAGCCAGTGTTTAAATGCAATTTTAAAAGTTTGAATCCTGTATTTAAAGCGAGAATCAAAGTCAGTGTAATCTAACAGGATTTTGCGACAGTCTTTTGGTGTACATTATGGAAATAAAACAAAGAAGCCATGAACGTGTCTGATTGCGTTCATGACCAATAAATATGTAAGAAGCAAACAGGAAATAAATCAGATTAGATAGGATAAAAAAATTGGAGCAGCTATTCTGTCCTGTTAAAATATACTATATTCTACTTCCTCAGCAAACAACATAACCACCTCCTCAATCATCACTCTATCAACAGTAGCAGCAGGCTGTGACTTTAACTAAGGATGAATGACAGGTGCATCACTGGGTATAAAGCACCCAAATGTTTAAAGATGGCATAGGGAAAAATATTGAAGAAAAGCAGATATTAACATGGTAACAAGTATATTGGCAAGGACTGCATTTTAAAAAAAAAGAACTAACTATACTGATGCAGAATTTTTCACAAGGAGTAAACGATATGTTTGAGATACCAGTAAACTCAGACATATTTTTGTTTACCTTGCGGAGCTTCTCGATCATCTCCTCAATGCTGATGTCTCCGTTTTGGGAGACCTTGCTCTCCATGTTGGTGAGCCACTCGCAGAGCTCCTTGTACTTTTCGTTGAATACGGTCCACTCATTCAGCTTCTCACTCACCTGCTGCCTGCGCAGTGACAGCTGCAGAGGCACAGCAAAGTCTATATTCAGTTAAGTGCATCACTGTGCAAAGTGCATAAAAACAATCAATCGATGCATGTTAAATTGTAACAAAAGTACATTCAAGTCAAAAAGTCTCAAAAGGAAGTAGAGATCACAGAGACCACTGCACCGTGACTAATTCATTTGCATCAAGCAGCGACTGTGTGCTTCTATGTGTTTCCTGTGTGCATACTTTATCTACCCGACACAGGATGCACCTCTGAAAACAATTATGACCTTGAGGTTTCATTATGCATGCCAAAGCAACGGCTACAGACAGTAACGTTTCCTTTTCTTAAAATCTGTAGTGAAATGTCACTTTGAGTTTCGTTTAACAGAAACAGTGCACACTGTATTCATGAATATTGCATTTATATAACTGTGCAAGTCTATGTGAGAGAAAAAAAACAGAGTAAAAGCTTTTTGTTCAATCACTTGTTTTATCTTATATGAACTGAAAGTTCATATAAGATATGAACATTTACCTGAACATTTACCTTCCTTAAGATATAGCTGCATTTCTAAAACTCTTTTATCCCTATGATAGTAAGCTGTATCTGATGCCGGCTTACTGAAACCAGACCAGACCAGTAGTATAGAAGTATAAAAGTATAAAAGTCTAATGATTTTGTTTGACACCAGCACCACCATTTGGTATCTCAAGGAAGTGCAGAGACAAGACCAGTGTATCAGACACACAGTATACAGTATATTCAGAAAATCCGCTATGCACAGGTACTGTACCTGGTGGCAGATTTCATCCCATTGTCGATGCAGCAGCTCAATTCGCTCCTGTAGGACAGACAGGTCCTCAGGACTGATGTAGCAAGACAGGGACTCTCGCAGCACAGTCAGATGGGCCAGATCCCCAGTCCAACCATCAAATGTGTTCTCCAGGTCCTGTTATTGAAAAAACAGTAATATTATTAAAAACATACATTATATATTTTACCAACACCTCTTGATGTGAACAACAATGTCAATTCAATTTCTTTGAAATCACTGAAAAATGCCTAGAGTCTGTTACCTTGCAGCGCATCTGCTCAGCTTGCAGATCCTCGTGGTGATCAGGAAGAGACTGAGAGAGCTGCCGTTTGAAGGCTCGAAGTTTTTCCAGAGATCCACCAATACCTCTCTCACACCTCTCCCAGTCCTGTACACGACACAAACAATGTATACATCAGTACTATATAATTTAAAGATCAACAGCAAAAACAATAGTTGTTTTATATTAATTTCTCGATTAAGACCTGTTTTGCATTCCACATTTAAACCACAAGGGACAAACAGCTTTTAGTTTGAAAAAGAAAAGAACCAACACTGCAAAACATTTATAGTATTGCTTTAATGTCCCCTGAGGTTTCTTGTACTCAACAAGCAGCTGGCAATTAGTCTGGGTTACCTTTAACAAGGTGGCAAGCTCTTTCTTCTGTTCGTCCAGGCAGATGCTGGCATGTTTCCATCGCTCCTGGATCTCAGTAAGCTCTGCCTGCAGGGCCACCTCCGCGCGGCTATCAGCCGACAGGAGGAGTTGTCTGCCGGCCTCTACTGTCAGGATGTAGCTGCCCTGCTGACGCTGCAGCACCTTTTCCTTCAGCTGAACCAGAAAGCACAATCACTCAGATAAATTAATTCTTAATTATCAAGCTACAGACCTATAAATCTTGAAAACATGTACAGTAAAATAAATGTAGTTAATTATTTTGGAGTACCAGGTAGGTAGGGTTATCACATCAAAAACAATAAGTCAGTATCAATTTTTAAAGCCCCCTCTGCACCCAATCTGCGTCAGTCATTGCTGTAGCTGTTGTATTTCACATAGGCTTCTTCTCTCTTCATTGATCAAGATTTTGATCTTTTTGCCAAGATGCACTGCATAATATTTCTTAGTCACCCTGACAAAGATCCATTGGGACTAAAACATAAATATATATATATGTGGAGAGATGAGTGGGTGGACTAAACAGAAAATGTGTGCCTTTCAGTCGAGCACCATGTCGATAAATCTACATGTACTCTGTGTACTCTGTAAGCTTTTACATTATGTACCTGGACAGCATCCAACATGGAGCGGGCTTGTTGGAGAGGCATTGTAGTTCCTGCCTGAAGGGCTTCTGCAGGGTGGGAGACTTCCACCAGCCATCTGCGCAGCTTCTCCACCATTTCTCTGTAGCGTTGCCACTGGCGAATCAGACCGTCAATAATGCCCCGCCTCTGTTGAGCACGCCGCACTACGCCCTGCCACTGGTTACTCAGGAGAGCCAACTTCAGGTTGAATTCATCT
This sequence comes from Morone saxatilis, assembly GCF_004916995.1. NCBI lineage: Eukaryota > Metazoa > Chordata > Actinopteri > Moronidae > Morone > Morone saxatilis. The sequence continues at coordinate 6,001,749 of NW_023339873.1, forward strand.
CTGCAAGAGGGGAGGGGGGATATATTCGTCAAACGAAGACTTTTAACAGGATTTTTTTGGTAAACAAAGAGCAATGTTTTCACTATGTATAGTAATCTTCTACTTTGATTAATATTGTATAAAATATTAAGTGGTGTAATGACAGATAAGAAACACTGTGATTTTGGGCTCTTTACCTGTCATCCACCTGACCCTGCTCTAACATCCGCTGTCCATCACTGATGATAGAGTGGAGGATCTGCTGCCGACTGAACATCTCGGCTTGGAATAACTGGAAAACAAGATATTGATGATTAATGATACATTTAAAAAAACAGCTCTTTTAGGGTCTTTTACTTAAAATGGACTCTAACCTCATGAGCTTTTTGCTGCTCCATCAAACTCTGGTAGTTACCAGAAATTTCCACTGCCAGATTCTCTTCCGTTTGGACCAAGAACTCCATCCATGTTTCACACTTCTCCAGGAAGGTTTGCTGCTGCAGCAGGAACGACTGCAGTTTGCTGCAAGTACCAAAAAGAAATTGAGCAAATAAAATAAGTAATTTTGGTGCGCACTCATTCCATCATGTCAGTCATATGGGAAATTTGCCTTTACTGTACATCTGTGGTGTTTGTGATGTTATTTGTGCCAGTCCTTTTTAGAAATAGATATACAACATTTAACCCCCTTTATATATTCTTTTATGTGTCATACCTGAATCTTTCTGTGGTCTGTGCTGAGGCTGCTGACCAGCTCCTGTTGAGATTCTGCATGCGCTTGATCTCTGAATCGTTGAGAGGGAGGCGGTAACCAAGCTCATTAAGACGCTCCAGTTCAGGAGCCATACTGCTGAATTTCAGCATGAGCCTCTGTAGGACAAGAGAGAAATGTTACATTTCTCAGTATCAAGACAGTCAGTAAAATAGTTTCTTTCAATTAAGTGTCAAAAGAAAAACCTTGAGTTCCTCCATGCGGTCTTGGATGATTGTCAGGTCGGTGCAGCCGTTGGGATCTTGCACCTTCAGAGCCTCTTCAGCTTCAACTAACCAGCTCCCCAGTGAATCCAGCTGATCGTTAAATGTCTCATAGTCTTGAACTCCAGTCTGGTGTGGAAAAGAAATGTCAGCAACCCATAGGTGTAAATTCATGATTAAGACTGGCTGACTGACTACATCAGTGGGCAATTTGGAGTTAAATCTATTTGTCATGAAACTTTTTTTCTACCTGCAGAGTGGTGAGCTGTCTAGTAAGCGCCTGTTCCACAGCAGACAGCCGCTGGGTGAGAGAGAGGTGATCTGATTGGATGGCAGATGCAGCTGATGTGTCCACCTGCTGTTTTAGCTGATCGCCCAGTTCTCGGAGAACCTGCAGGGAGGCGTGCACTGGAGCTTGGGACCGAAGCACCTCCTGAGGCAAAGCACCCAAAAAAGTACAGAATATTTTTCTGTCAAAACTAAAAAAACAAAAACATGCGTAAAACAAGTAAAAATTGGCAGAGCTGTGGCTTCACTCACGCTGCATTCTTGGATCCAGTCGGACACTTCCTCATCAGCGATGTCCTTGCTGCAGGCGAGCTTGAGGAGCTGGTCTGCCTTTTCCTCCTGCAGCTGGATGCTGCAGCAGCTCTGCTCATAAAGCTCCTTGTAGCGCTGCCATAGCTGAAGCAGTGCTTTACTGCTTTTTAGACGCTCCACAATCTCCTCCAGTAGGCCAGTCCATCTGAGTGCAAAAATGACAAGGATCAGTGTAAAGGATAATGAACTCAACCCAATCAGTGATGTTAAAGCTAAAATGCATATTTCTTCAACAAGCAAAACAATAATAAAAAAAATATTAGTGTTAATCAAGATCACCTTGCATTGACATCCTTAAGGGCGTTATTGAGAGAATCTGAAACTGAAGGGTGACACTCCCTCAGCAGTTGGTGGGTCACAGCACCAAACTTTCTCAGACTGCTCTCCTGTTTCTCCAGTTCCTCTTGCAAATCCTTCACAGGTGACATACAAATACAGTGCTCAATTCACCAGCAAGGATAAACAGTGTATAACAACACATTTAGAAACACAGTACTGCAATCAGTGTAAACAAATGTGTCTGGCTGTCTACAGGCCAGCTGACAGGTATAATAAATCAAACACCTCTTTTTTCTAACATACCTGCAGACTTTGCACCTGCAGCTGAACAGCCTCCAGGGAACCCGTAAGGAGGCGGAAACGAGACACAGAGTACCTTCCCTCCATCAGGTAGCCATTGATCTCTTCGGAAGCCCGCTTGTATAGACTCCACTGATCCAGCACTGACTTCAGGCTGATGTTAAGTTGACCGATCTGTTGAAGGTGGAATAACAAACACTCAGTGACACTAAATTACAAAGACCTGGCAAGAACAGAGCAGAACAGAGGCATTTAACCAAAGTACCACATTAAAAACATAGAGTGGAAAGAGAACAGGGGAGCTTACCAAGTGGTCCAGGTTAGCCCAGGTGTGATTGACACCCTGGAGCGTCTCCATGACAATAGCACAGGCCTCATCGGTCTTGTTCTGGACAAGGGCACAGCCCTGCTCCTCCACCCTCTCTAGTTCTTTCTCTTTTTCTTTCACCAGCTCTTCCATTTCCTAAAAGTTAATAGTTTTCACATGATATAAAAAAAAACATGGAGTTAAAAAGGTGTTATAATAACAGCATGTAGGAGTATAACACATTTTGATAAATCAGTGTTCAAGAGAAGCCTACATGGCAGTCTTTGAGAGCATTCTGCACAGATGTCAAATCCTCTATCCGGTGTTTCCTCTTCAGCCTTTCTTCTTGTGCAGTCATCCAGGATTTCAGGGCCTGAACACTGCTCTCATACTCCAACCACATCTCCAAAAGGCTCTCCAAGAACTGGATCTACAAGTATTTCATACAAATTAAAAAGGAAGTGGATTTTGCACTACTAAATTACAATGACTGTTTCATTAAGTGTATCAGTAGCTATAACCTCACCCTCTCATTGATGCGGCCTTGTAGGATCTGCCAACGTCGGTTCATGGCTCCCAGTCGCTCAGCAAAGTCTGTCTTATCGCTGCGCTTACTCTCCACATCCTGACCACTGATCTGCAGCACTGACTGGTTGACAAAGTCCACAGTCAGCTGCTTACAGCTTAAATCTACTCTGAAGCCCTGAAATGGAGGAAACAGCAGTAAATTTACAATTAAAATGGCAGCCACAAACCATCAGTTGTAATTGGAATCACAGACATAATAATCAGGTCAGTAAGACTAGATACAAGAAATACAAGATGAAATCAAGAACATGTTTAAACACCTAAACTTTGGACATACACCTATGCTATTAAATACTTTGATTTATAGCTAGACAACAATTCACAGTTTATTCCAATACCTTGTATTTTTGCAAGTAGTCCTGAATCACATTTGACCCCACTGCACTCTTGAGGTTTTCTTCATCCTCCTCAATGACATTCTCCATCAATGATATCCAGTTGAACAGCTCAGAAATGGCATGACGGGAGGCCAACTTCTCCATTTGGATCTGAGAAGAAATTACACCCATTGGACCAGTACATTAAACACCAAGGACGAAAAAATGCACATGCTGCCAGTTTGAGGGCAACAGTGTGTGAAAACTCCTGTATAGGAGTGAAGCAGCAGAAAAGGGATAATCCTATTTGCCCTGCCGGAGCTAAGCCTGTTCAGTCTGGCTGCATGTGACGATACCTGATGCAGCTTCTCTTGGACCACTGGGATGCGTGTGAGCAGCTCAGTCCACTGAGTGTCAATGCGTGCCAGTTCAGACCGCAGCACCACCGTGTCCACTTTCTTCAGACGCAGCAACTGGTTGCCCTCGGTTACCACTGAGTTCTTCAGGCTGGACTTGCCTTCAACTTCCTTTGAAAACTCCTGAGACAGACAGTGACAGGAATCATCAGCTGGTATACATTCAAAGGTGTATTTTATGATGTTACTACATATGTAGCTATCTACAGATGATACAGCAAGATTATTACTACTACTTCCATGACAACTACTACTACAAACAAAATCTTTTCAAAAACGCTATTATCTAACAGTAAAGTACTTAAATACCAAGCATATGCTATAAATCTCAGCTCGACACAGACTTAATGGTTCCATATGGCGTATCTTAGATGAAAATAATGCTACAATTGCCTTTGACTAAGGCCTCAGAGCGGGAGTTTATGTACTTTGTTTTACTGTATTTATTTGTGTATTTAACAGGGACAAACACATAAACTTTGTTACATTAAAAGGAGTAATGCAACAGATCTAGTTGAAGCAAATGTGCAGTACCCGACACCCAGGCTATTACATTCTGTTCGTTAACTGATTCAGGATAAAAAGACGACAAAAAAACAAACGTAATCTCATAAAAAATGGTAACTGTGTTTGTACCCAAACAAAGAACTGTGGCAGCCCACACACTTAAATAGTTAATAATGGGTCAGATGCAGAGGGCTGATGTCGCAACAGGGATTAATAAGTGTAACTTAATTGGCTGGGTAGTAATTTTTTAAGTTTCCCCACACATGTGGAACTACTACGTGTCCAGCAGTGGAGCCTGTTAAAGTTTTGGACAGCTCTAACAATTCTACCACCTAAATATCTGGATCAATAAAATGTAAAAGAAAATAAATCTGAGAACTCACAAGAAAAGCAGAGAGATGGTCTCTGACAGTTTCCAGCTCCTGTGGGACTAACACTGCCTGTGTATTCCAAAACTCCAGACGCTCCAGAGCAGACTGCAGCCATTGGCTAAGCTCTGCACACTCCCTCTGATACCTGGAAGAAAAACACACTTCAATCATATAACAATGCCATGCAATGATAATTAATATTTGAGTTCATAAATCACATGCACAGTCTTAAAACTTAAATTTTAAATTTGAAGTTTTGTAAACCTGAAACTTGCCATCAGAGCTGTGGAATTACTAATTATTGACTATTAAAGACCCTTATTAATGATAATAATGTTTTCTCTGTGGACTCTGGTAATGTCCCTAAGATTTGTTTTCTATCCGATGCCTAAAAACAGTTCTGATTCTGATGTGTTTCTGACCTGGTCCAATGTTTTAAGATGGCCTCCAGGCGCTGTAATTCCTTGTTGACCTTGCTGGTGTTGTTGAGCCAGTGTTCCCCCAGCAGCGTGAGTTGATTCTCCAGTGCAGGACAGCACACTGACAGCAAGAGATGTTTGCCCTCATCCAGTACCTGGTATAACTTGTGCTGATGCTCTGTCAGTCTCCCCTTTAGACCCTTTACAGAGAAAGGAAGAGGAAAAGATGAACAGCGAAATATTAGAAAAGTGAAGCTGGAGAAGCACCAGCTGAGAAGGTTTAGGTGAAGAAAGTGAGTATCCCTCTCCCTACTACAGTCATGTTTCCATTAATGAGGGTGCTGAAGTAAAAGTAAAGCAAATCCCAAATAAAACTACACCAAGAAGCTAAGATAATAAATGCATATTGCCCTTCCTTTGGTCCTCTTTGGCGACATATCAGCTTCCTACTTTAACAACAGTATCGTATCAAAACAAGGAGGCTTACTGAGGCTATTTAAGATTTTCTGCCATAATCCTAAAATCTGCATGGATGTCACTTTCTACCTGATACAATGAGATTCTGTCCATGAGCCTTTCTTCAGTCTCTTCCACCAGGCCAACAGTAGGGATACTTCCTTCAACTGCCTCCAGTTGGCGATTCAGACTCTGATAATCCTGCACCAAGCGGCACCAAGTCTGAAAAAAATAAAATAAAACTTCAGATGAACAGATGAAGACCACAATAAAAGACTGCTGACACATTTCTATTCCATGATAAATACAACTATTTTCTTTTAATCAATATTCATCAATATTCACTTCACTTATTTTATTTAATAGAGGTTTTGCAGTGATGTTAGTATGACCACTTTCTGTGCAGCGAAAAATCTGGTAAAAAGAAACAACTGTTTATAAAAATCAACTCCATTCTTATAAACATTCAGATTTCAGATTTCCTATTACTATATCAGAATGCTTTCAAAAGAAAAAGAACGGTTAACACAAAGAGTATTTCCCCTCTTACCTCCAGGATACACTCGAGCTCAACTCCTTTACTGTGTGCCTCTTTGAGGACACTCTGAGCCTCAGCCAGTGTCTCCTCCAGGGCCTGACTCTCTTTGGGAAGCATCAGACCACTGATTTTTCTGAAGTATGTTTCTGTTAGAATCATATGGGACTCCAGACCCTGGAAGAACTCCTAGAAAGCACAATCAGACATACAAACACAGTCATTTTTCTCACAGTGGCTTGTTTCCAGCATTACTAGCTTTGTGTTCAATGTTTCACACTGTTGATTATAAATAATCCTTTCTATCTCAACAGAGCTCCAAGTTGACCAAACCTTATGTTTGTCGAGGTGATTCTGGACTTCCTCCACAGAGCTGGCAATGATCCTCTGATCGGCAGCCATCTTGTCTTTAGCTGTGTCCACCAGATCAGTCAGGTCCTGCAGAGCACGCTCGTACTGCTCCTTCAGAGCCATGTTCTGGTTCAGCCCACTGCGCCGGGAACCCACCGTCATCACCAGCTCCTCGTAGGAATCCTGAAAACACATACAAAGAACATTGTGTTTTGCTTAAATTATTCTGTCAATCTCCTGTTGTATGTGTTAGATATTTGCCAAAGAGTTACTAGGATTGCTATAAATAAATAAATAATAAATAACTCGTAAACAAAACTCCCCATGCACTGCCAACAACAGTCTGCTGGTATGTCACAGGACCATGTACTTACCACCGCACACTGGAATGACTTTACTGTGATTTACATAATTTTCTAACTATAGGTAAAACATGACAATTTCTTCATGGTACATTCAGATAATCTTGGGACACAAACCTTGACCTAGTATCACAATAAGTTTGTTCCGCTAGACTCAAAGTCTGCTCAAATAAACTAGAACAATTTTTAAAAACTACTTTTTCTACATTTATTTTAGAGATTTCACAAACAATTTAAGTTGTAAATAAGTTAAACCCATGCTGATCAGCGTTTACTACATGGTTTTTAGGCTAAGCAATTTCTAATTAGAGCAGTCAGTAATGTTACCTGGAGCTTTAATATTTTGTTTGTGGATATCTGATCCGCCTGTAGTGCTGCTCCTCTGGTTTTGAGCTCCGTAATCCTTTGTTCAAAGTCTTTTAGGCTCTCCTCTGCACTGGCAATAACCTGAGAGAAATGACAGTACTTATATTTAATAACATTCACAATCATTTTTAGGTTCTCTTTAAGCTTTGATGTTTGTGTGTACATGCATGTCTATGCCAAAGCTTGGATTACCTCCAGTTGTTTTGAGGCTGGTCTATCCATGGCTCCAGCTAAGGCCTGTAGGATCTGGCACTTTGTCTCAATTAAAGCAGTTTGGAGAAGTTGCAACTCAGTCTGTATTAGACAAAAGACAATTTATATGAACATTTATATAAAGGTGTATGGGATTATGATAGATATCATACAGTACGCATGTGGCTATACTGAAATGTCCATGTAGTGTGTCTTTTGTGCAATTAAGTACTATATTAATAAATATCAAGCAAACCTGGTAGGCTGTGAGCTCATGTGCTCTGGTCCGCATGCGGTCACAGCGTTGGCCCAGGGCACAACCCAGAGCTCCTAATCTCTCTTTCAGGCAGTCCAGGTTGTCCTCTAGCAGCGCTCGGTCCTCTTGTCTCAACCCTGAAGATCCAGCTAGAAGAGCCTGGCTGAGCTTCACGTCCTCTGTGACATGCCTCACATCGTTTTCTAAGGTCTGGAGGAAAGTTCAGGACAGTTCAGAAAGATTAAAAAAATACTCAGCTGCAAAATGCATTATCCACACTGCAACCTTGATTTTCAGTTTTGAATCCCAGTGAGAAACAAAAATTTATCTTTTTTTATTTAGTGTTGCTACCCATCCAAATTTTTAAACTTCAGCCATATAGTGTATCAGTATTCAACGTTTTGTAGAGATCTAGTATTTTCAATGCATGGGTATTTCCAGGCATATATGATTTGCTATTTCTACCTTTCAACCTTCTGCACCTTAAAGAAGCTGCACAAATAAGCCTGATTGTACCTCTTGCTTTTGTAGCTGGGTCTCGGCGTTTTCAGCCAGCAACACTGAGCCAGAGAAGACGTTGTTCTCCACACCATCCAGCCAGGAGGAGGTGGATGACACAGCTGCGTAGAGCTGCTGTTCCATCTGCGGCACCTGTGTCTCACCACCACCGGACTATGCACACACAAGTTCACATGTTGAACTACATATTTCAATGTTGCACTGTCGTAGATTTAAATGGATAATAATGTTATGGAAAGAGTAAAACCTGAGTGGTCATGTCCTCTATTATTTGTCTGAAGCTATCATACAGGGTCTTCAGGGAGGATTTGTCAGCCTGTGTCTCTCCTTTAAACAGTGATCCAGCTGTGGTTACACGAGAAGCTCTGGAATATACCTGCAACCCCCCCCAGACAAACAGACAACAGTCAACAACAGTCCCTGGCTTTAAAAATTGATGATATCAAGTTCAATGTCAATATCATTTACTTCTACAATATACTAGAGTTTGTACCGGCTGTTTGTGGTCCTGCTCCAGGGTTTTCTGCAGGAGCTGCAGTTTTGTTTTAAGTTCTAGTCTCAGGCTCTCCCATCTCTGCCTCATCTGCTCTCGAGCAGCCTGAGATTCCCTCTCAACCAAAGCTGCTGGTGAAAATGGCTCTGTTGTGCTGCACGGTAACAGAAATGTGAATTAATTATAGCTCCATTTATAATTTGCCACAGGAATCATTAGATATATTAACTTAACATTTTACTGTTTGATTTGACGTATATCTGTATATATGTATAGTATAACAGAATGTAAATACTTGGCACTGCTGGGTGAGGCCTGCTGGATGAGGATCTCCTCTCCTCTGCTAGCAACTGATTGGAGCAACTTTTTCTGTTCTGCAAGCTGCTCCTCCAGCTCCTGAAAAGCAAACATGACAATATTTAAATTAGACTTTGTATGATGGAGTTTTGTTTGATTGATTTTTTTATTTTTTATTTTATAAGAGTATATGTAAAAGTGCTGCACTATGCAATAGTGAAAAAACAACAACAAAGAAATCACTTGAGAAAAGATTTTTAAATTTTTACTATCACTGGCCTGGCGGCGGCCCATTGCATTGCAATGAGGACTCTGTACTAAAGCAAGAAAAGTACTTAAGTATGTGAAAATTTACCCTCTGTCTCTGCAGACTGTCCTGGTGTTGTTGGGAACGTGTGGTCCGGGCCTGGGCCAGCCAGTCCTGCACACTGGGACTCTGAGAGAGGCTGGAGTCTGATTCACTGTCCTCTTGCTCCTGCAGAGAGCCCTGTAGGACCAGACAATGTATTATATAAAATTTAAAAAACATACATCAGCATGTAAAGTGTAAAGAAAGACTCAGCAAAGAGGTGCAGGATAAACATTCATTATATTCTCTTAACTGGCCTTTTATCTTTTTTATGTTTTGCTGATTGACATATAACAAATGGACAAAACACTTAGGACAGCATAAGGCATTATCATACTGAATACATGAATAGGGTGGGGCCAGTTTTTAAAAAAAATCTACACTGTGAGCAAAACACCCACAGTGGGGACTTAACCCAATATTCCTTACCTCTAATATCATGTGGTATTGTTAAAGGTTTGGCACCACACACATCAGTGTATGTCAACATTAAAGCATGTAGCCACCTCACCTGGATGTTAATCTGTTTGTCTTGTAGCATCCTCTGCAGCTCCAACAGGCCGCCCTTCAGTGTGCGTAACTTCCTGGCCAACTGCTCGGCTTCCTCTCTCGTCTCCGTCCGGCCCTCCAGCAGCAGGTTCTCACTGTGCATGGACAGCTCTGACAGGGCCAGCACCTTCTCTTCAATATCCAGCAACATGTTCTGTAGTAGCAGGAGGAGAGAAGCCAGCTCAAACATGGTGTCTCACCAACAACAGCCCTCCACACGAACAGGGCAGGGTCTGGCTGAACCCCCTACACCAGCAGCTTTCCCAAGCCACAGGTCAGGGAGAGCTCTCCCTCTGCCGTCATCCTTGGCCCACCTCTCCCGCCTCGACTTCTGTGTAACATATTGCGCCTAATCCTTCATGCTCCATGCTCTGCAGCACACATGCTCACACACAAATATAAAGGTAACTCTTTTGTGCAGAACACCATTCTAAGTTCGGACCAGTTAACGATGCCCATCAGTGAATGCTGTTCCAATGTTTGAAGAGCCTAGCATTGCCATGACTCTGTGATCGATAGCTTCGGCAGGTTATTCTAAGAGTAACCCTCCCTCCCTCCCTCCCTCCCTCATTACCCTCAGTGTTGACTAGGATTCCCCTACTTGGATATTCTAGCAGCTTTGTCACCAACACCAATCCCGGCAGCGGGATCTATTAATCGTCTGAAAGCCACAACCCCTCACTACTCCACTCCCTATGCTGCTAACAGGCTCCTGTCACACAGAGCCATCTGCGTAATCTGCTTAAGACTAGTGCTACAGTCGCTTAGGAGCCCAGCCATCTGAACGCCCCTCTAACTCCACTAAAGCTCTTGTTTACAGACCGAAAGTTTCCTGTCCCCCTGAGATGATCCACATGTGATAAGGGAACAACATTTTGAAGTATAAGACGGATGTAAATAATCCACTGGCAAATTTGCATTAGTGTACTGACCAGAGACAGTGGCTGAACACCTAGAAAACAGAACTCCAGTACACAGTACTGCCATACAGGACAGCTTGCTAGGGCATATTATTAAGCAACCTCATCTTCATACATTCATTCATACTCTTAAGTAACAATTAAACTAAACATGTTTGCATGCATTGCTCTGAATGAACAGCAGGGGGTGCTCTTACCTGACATTCAGCAAGCTGATCCTCCATCTCTGTCTCCTCTACAGGTTTAGGTTCAAGGATGAAGGTTACAGCACTGCGCATTCTGATCAACCACTGGTCCAGGTCATCTGCCTGGGTGACATAGAGCTGTATGGCCTGTTCCTGACGTTGACCCTCCAAGCGGTCACTAACACGCTCCTAGGACAGAGCACAGCACATTTACCTTATCAATTCATGAAATACATTCATTTTCTGATAGAGTCATAAAATATATATATATATTTTTTTTAAAGTATTTTTGGGGGCTTTTATTGCCCTTAATGATATTAAGCTGGAATACAGACAGGAAAGAGGGGCATAGGAAGAGAGGAGACACGCAGCAAAAGCGCAGTCAATTCGGAAACCCGTGTGCCGCTGCAGCAAGGACTCATCCTCAGTACATGGGTCGCCAGCTCTACCCACTGAGCTAACTGGGCACCCTGATAAAATAAATATCAATAAAACAAAACCATTAGCTGCTATTTGGCGTGATGTACAATCTTTACAAAAACTACCTCCAACAGCTGCTGTTTCCCTGTGGCCTTCATGCGGATGGTGGCCATCCTTTCAGCTAACACTGCGAGGGAGGACTGCATGGCCAGCTGGTCAGCCATGTCTGAGTCCACAGCATTCGAGGCCAGATCCTCTGTGAAGCTTGTCTGCAGCCTGTTTATTTCCTCCTGCACACTCTGAATCTCTTCTATCAGACCCTGGAGAGGACAGCATTGCTACAGGTGTTACTGATTTCTATGTTGGTCAAAGGGAAGAATGATCTTTTTCATGTATGTAGACACGGTGACTAAACAATAAATATCACAAATTCCAAATTTGGATGTTATAGACGGGGCAGTAATTTCCTATTCAATCCCCTAAATTAGTTTGTTGAAGGTAGGAGTGTTTTACTATAAATTGTAATATTATAAATGCAAAACAAGGTGACCCAAAACATATTTTCCGCAGACCTGAATCCTAAGCAAAGTATTATTTTATATATTTGACACAGTTCGACAATTATACTTTGCATTACATGAGCGTGTGAATACGTGCATGAGTTCTTACATTATTTTACAAGTATGACAACTCCCTACCCTGTCATTTTTTGTACTTTATTGTACTGTGACGACTCACCTCATGTGCCTTAATGTGACTATCAGGGCTTTTGTCTGCCTCCAGAGGTTCACTCAGTTTGGCCTCCAGAGCCTCCATTTTAGAAGAGATTGACTGGAGTGAACTCTGGTAATGCTGCTGCTTTTCCAGAGCTTCATACAGAGACCTCTGCTTCTCGCTGATCTGTTAGAAGACCAAATGGACAATGAAAAAGTGCTAAGCCTGATAACAGTCACTGAGAATCAATAAACCACCAAGCTGACGTCTTGTATTATTCACATACCACATTTTTAAGTGTCTCCCATGAGCGCTGCAAGTCATCTAAGTTGGCCACAGACTCAAATGTCGGATCATACAATTCTTGGATTGGAGCTCTTGTGAGTGTTCCTCTTCCCAACTAAAAATTCAAAGAGTTAAGATGAATTAGTTATGAAACAGATGGCATAACAGATAAAAAAAATACTTCTATAAACCCGTAAATTTACTGTTAGCGAGGATGAACTTGCGGGTGCAGGCGGAGAACTGATGTGGATTAATACTTTCCATGGTTTGTTTTTGCCTTCTTCGTGTATTAATTGCATTTATTAATTGAGACTATTTCGTTTAACTAGACACTTATTACAGGAAAGATTACAAAAAAATTTGAGAAATATTTTTGACAGACCAGATAGGCCTGATAGAAACCACAAATTTCATAAGCAATTTTGCTGAAAGACCAGAATGACTGGGGGAAAAAAGCTATCAAGAAGAAAAGAGAAGGTAGATACCTTGGTTATAGTGGCTTCAGTGTGAGTGATGGGAGAAGGAGAGCGACAGACAGGAGGGGAAGAGACCTCACTGTTAGTGCCCTCCTCCCCAGACTCCTCAGTTACAGGAGACAGGAGGGTGTGACAGCGGCCAGCCGTCATCTGACACGCCATGCAAGAAACATTAACAGAAGAGCAGACATGCAAGGTGGATTGGGAAAGATTAATCATAATCTATGTGTTTTTTCGATAAAAGTGGCACAATGCACCTTACAAAAACACATATTTTATAATGAAAGCAGGCTAAAAGGTAAAAAGTAAAATTAAAGGAATAAAACTCTTTAGAACTCTTTAAGCTAAAGCCAGAAATAGCAGAATGAGTCAAGAGGTTTATTAGTTAGGCAATGCCATTACCAACGATGCAAATAGCTTTGTCAGCAACACTATGTTATGTGGTATATTACTGTATGTGCTCTTACCATGACAGTTTGTGCTGAAGACTTCTTGGATTTCTCATCTTCCATCTCCTGCAGCCCCTCAGGCAGCCCTTCCACATCACTCACTGTCAGCAGCATAGTGGCATGTTTGGCCTTCACTGCCAGCATTTTGCACTTTGAGTTTAGTGAGGCGATCTGCTCTTGGTAACCTTTGATCTTCTGGGCCAGTTCCTATTTAAAAATAAAAAATTTGCATCTCATTTTGCAGTTATGAAGACATTTCACCTATGACACTACTACAGAGAATATCATAAGCAGGAATGAGGATTGCACTGAATGAGTTGAATAAATACAGATGTTGCAGAGCAGTGGATCTGCATTCAGTACTGATGCCATTTGGCAAAAGGAACCTTGACTTAATGCCTAAACCTTTAATGTTCATTTCACAAATTAAGTTCTTGTTTTATGTGTGTTTTCTTCCCTTTAATTCATTTCTTCCCTGTGCAGGAAAGTTGGGTTAAATAAGTAAATTGTAAATGTAAATGTATTGTACTTCATGGTGAAGGATCTGGGCCTGCAGCTCCTGGATGTTGCTTGAGGGGATCGGTCGGTCCTGAATGACACGGTGTGCTTCCTCAATCAGCCCCTGTAGGTCTCTCACTTCCTGTTCATATTGCTCGTATTGCACCACTGCCTCCTAGAGAAAGAAATTGTTTTGTTACTGTTAGATGAACAGTGGTATAAGAAATCTGTGCCACAGGAATGTCCCCTGAAACATTTTGTTTATCCATTGTCTTTGCTTGTGGCCATCAAAAAATTCTTAAACATCTTACAGCTTGTTTACTTAATAGCATTGTGACTAAAGCAACGAGCGTTTGAAAAGACACTGCATATTGCTTCAGGATGCAGAACTGACCACAATATGACGTAACTGCTCCAGCAATAGTGCCCCCTACTGTACCTGAAGGATGTTGCACTGCTGAATGGCCACGTGCTGCAACAGACTGGCCTCTTGCTGCAGACGCAGCGCTGTGCGACAGATGGCAAGGTTGGGCATCACCTCCTCAGGGACCTGCAGAGCACTCTGACACAGCTGCACTGCCTGCACCTGCTGCTTGAAGCTCTCCATATCTGCCAACAGACGCTGCAAAAAATAGGAAACGTTTACATTGTGCGAAACTGCAACAAGCTACAATGTGCAAATTAAGCAGCCAAGGTGCTTTATGACAAATTACAGGCTGCATCAAGGATTATTTTAATGTGGTGTGGTTACTTGTCTCTGAGCCAGCTGTTCTTTGAGGCTCTGGCGCGCCAGCTCTGGCGAGGTCAGTGTGGCTTGGACCTGCTCCAGAGCAACATGTAGGGCCTTAACTTCATACTCCAGGGCTTCCATACTCTGAGGACATATACATGAGTCAATTATACAGTATATTTGTTCCAACGTATGAGCTACAAGCATACTCATTCCAGGATATTGTATGAGTCAAATATAATAATAACCTATATATAATTCTCTGTACCTTATTTGCATCCTCCAAGCTCTGCAGACGTATCTTAATGCTTTGCTGAAGCTCCTCAGTGTGTCGACTGAGTTCCCAAACCTGTTGGCTCATAGACTCGACCTGCAGGACCTCAGACAGAAGCTCCACTTTCTCTGCCATTGATTCCAGGTCCCCATGGAGCTCACGAGACTCACGAAGGACAGCCTAAGCACAGGGCAACAAGGCAGTGAATGAAAAGGTATGTGTGGTATGGTCTCCTGGTTAAAAGAGATGCTTGATTCTCTGCAACATGTGCCTTTGATGAAATGTGTGCATGGGTAAGAATCCTGATGTGTCTGTGAACTTTGTGTGGATAAGCATGAATCCAGCTCATACCATGTCCCACACTTTCCTTCTCTAAATTATATGGAGAGAGGCCAATAACTCTTCTGAAAAAGCCAAAATGTCTGTAATTGAATATCACAATAGAATCCATGAGGATGCCTGTCTGGACCCATAACTCACCTGGTACATTCGTATCTGCTCCTGCAGATGAACGGAGGAGTTCCAGATGATGTTGGCCCTCAACAGGCTTTTTGCTTTCTCCGACCACCTCACAATGAAGTCAAGCATCTCATTATACTCATCTAAATAGCAGACAGCCTGTGGAGCCAAGATAAGAGGGAGGCCATATGGTTAAAGCACAGCACAAAATAAATAAAGGATGTAAAATAGGTAGTCACTGAATTGTGTTATGTACAGGGAATCAGAAAAAGCAAACCTTCTTGAGCCAGTTGTTCCTGCAGTCTGCTAGCCGTGTTGTGTGATGATGCATCTCCGATAGCTTGCTGATGGCGTCGCCAAGCTGTTTGGCCAGCAGGGGGCTTCTGCGGCCAAAATCTTGCACAGCAGCATCCAGTTCTGCGAGGGTGCGACCACAACAGTCCAAGTCCTCAGCCAAGCTCTGCAAAAAGAAATTAAACATATATAATTAAATATCTCGACATCTAATAGTCTTGAATAATAGTAACTATACATTGACAATAAGCTAAAACAAGATTACCCACCTTAACCTCTTCTTTGGCATGATCAACATCAGGAGATTTTTCCTTGAATTTAGCGGAGATTGCTTTGAGTTTCTCTGAGGTGTCATGGATTCTAGAGCTGAAGTCCTCTTTTATTTCTCTGGTTTTCTGAATTTCTCTCTCTTTCGAAAGAACCTAGAATATATTAAGAAATGTCAACAAATGCTACATGAATTCTCTTGAGGAATTGACATAACCTAATCATTTAGATTATACAAAATTTAAAGAGGCCCATTAAGGCCTTACTTTGAAACCTATTTAAATGGTACAGTACCTGATCCTCAATGGCACCCAATGCAAGTGAGACCTCAGCCAGCTGCATGGAGATTTCAGAGGGCAGTATAGTGTAGAGGTCCAGGTACTTGCTTTGTTGCTGCTCTGCTAATTTATCCACATTCTGACGATAAGTGATCACATCTCCATGTACAACCTGGACCAAATGGAGAACCCATGTAACTTTTTTCAGAAATAACAATATTGAAATAGCAGTGTTTTAAGGGTTGACGAGAAAATCAGGGAGAAAAAAATCATTTTTCTGTTTTAAGATGTGAGATATACCTCAAGCTCCTGCAGCAGAGAATCAATATCTGGTGTGGGGTTAAGAAGAAGCTCCCTGGTCTCCTGAATCCAGGCTTTTACAACGCTAAGTTCCTTCTCCACTTCCTCTCTCTCCCTCAGTTCCTGAGCTGTTTGAGCCCGCTTGGTCCTGGACTGTGTCAGGAGGCTGGAGGCAAAGAGAAAAAAATAAAATATAGTAACTTCATTTCTACATAGTAAATTATTAATTAATAATAAATAATAAAACAATTTACTTTTAATTTAAATCAAACTATGTATTTAAAAAAAAATCTACATTAAAACAATACCACAGGTTTATCTTCTCACTACCTTTCCATTTGGTCTTGTACAGCTCGGATCTCCTTCAGGCTGGGCAGTTCATCTTGCTCATTTGTTGGTGAAGGCACTTCCACATCGTGCAGCAGGCTGAGAGCATACTGGCGCAGCAGTGTGAGGGAGGAGAGCTCTCTCTCCAAGTCTTGGCTCAGTAAGTCATGCTGGTCCAACAGAGATTGCAGAGTGGCTTTGGAAGCCTTCTCCACAGCACTGTCAGGGAAACGACCTTGGAGCTCATCAGAGACTGCTCTCACCTTCACCATCTGCACAAAATGATTACAAAAGTTCAGCTACAAGTAAAAAACTATATTTTAATTTAATTATGGAATATATATTTTTACCCATTGTCATTCTGTGTACCTTCTCTCTAAAAGTCCTCCATTCCTGTGCTGTATCCTCAAGTACTCTCTCCTGTCCCCGTGCCACGCTTCTGAGTCGTGTCCAACGCTGCCACACAGTGGTCATGGAGCGACTGATGGTGGCCTTGCTGGCATCACTCCCTACCAGCTCCAGCTGGGCAGCTTGCTCCTCTAAACCACTCAGCTTCTCTTGGAAGCCATTCACCAGTGATACAAGGGACTGAAAAACAAGAGACAATTAATAAACTAAGTGCAACGCATTCATAGAAGCACCTATTGTTTGAACTGTGAAATGACTTTCTTTTGTCCTCTCATACCCGATGACTGCATAGCTTATCTTCAGCCTCTTGGCTTGTAGCTGCCTTTGCAGTGGAAAATTCAGTCAGCTTCTTTTCAGCCTCATTCATGAGTTCAATGACAGTCTGCCTTGCCTCCTGGTAGGTCTTCCACTGATCCACACAGCTACAAAAAACAAAACATATTAGAGGTTAAAACACCATTATTAACAGAATATCTGTATTGTCACTGTACATTACAGGTACACCATCACTCTGAAGTTTTCATTACCTGTGAAGGACATCCTGGTGACACTGGAGCTGATCTCTGACCTCCATGCCTCTCTGCTTCGCTGACTCCACACTCACACGGAGCTGCTCTTTAGCTGTGGGGTTAACCAGGTTCTCCAGCTGAGGCAGAAGGGCCTGCAGCTCCTCCAAGTGGGTGAGGAACTCCTGCTCTGTGGCCATGATGTCCACCTGCTGCCGGAGACACTCCTCGTAGTTCTCCACATCCACACCCAGGCTAGCCTGCTGCAGGAAGGACACGGCATCCTCCAGCCATTCACAGGCCGACTGCATCCTGAAGTGGTACTTCTGGCACAACACCAGAGCGTCCTCCAGAGTAATCTTTTTAGATGAAAGCAGTGAAGAAAATTAATCATCTTTTAATACTTAGGTATAAAAACACAGATTCTGAATGAAATTGCTCTGATGCTTCCCACCAAATTACAAAATAATGTACAAATAAATATGTATAAAATAAATAAAGTACAGATAAACCATTTAGCTAAAATTAATATACTATATTAATATTTTATAGAATATTGAAATAATGTAATATTGTCCCACCTGTTTGGAGCTCAGTGCTTTCTGAACATCTGCCTGCAGCTTTGCCATTTCTTCTAGGCTTGTATCTACGTGGACTGGGACAAGCTCATTTGCGCTGATATACTGCTGTTTTTCCCTGCTACTGAGAGCAGCCACTATTCTCAGTCTCGACTGTACTTCCTCCTGCATGATTTGCTGCTTTCTGATCTCCTCCTGCACCTTCTCCACCCTCACATCAACAATCACAGCACAGCCCAGTTCATCCCTGACTTGCTGCAGCCAGTCCAGTGTCCTTTTCATCTCTGTCTCAAAGTCTTTACTTTGGACAAACCTGGTCTCACACTCTTCAATCAGATCCCCTACTGCGGCCTGCAAAGAACGCAGCTCCTCTTGCCACAGAACCACTTGCTCCTTGGAGGCATCATGAGCTGCTTGGTCCACGCGGGGTGCAAGGGTATCCATCTGGTCCATGAGCCTTGACAAGTGAGAGTTGGCACTCTGGAGACTCCCCGCCAGAGCATGGTAGTTCTTCAGCCTCTCCTCAGCTGACTGCGTCTCTGCATTAACTTTTACCAGCTGCTCTTTTGTGGCCTTTAGCTCAGAGTCAACCTGCAAAGCCATTGCCTTGTGGTCCTCAAAGGACTCCAAGGTTTCATCCAGATGCTCGACCTTCTGTTCAACCAGCCTCTTAAGGCCGTTGTACAGGCTCACAAGCTGGGTCATTTCCTCTGGGCGCCACGGTTGACCGGTGCTACGAAATCCCTCTTTCTTCTGGTTCAGTTCACTCACAGCTAGACCCAGGTTGCTCAGGTCTGCCTGGATAGCTTTGTAGTCACTCTGCAAATTGACAACCTCTTCTGTTTGCAGCCCAACAGGCTGAGTGCCCAGATTGTTGAACTGTTCCTCAAGCTCTTTCAGTGCTTTATGAGTGACATCTATGAAAGAGGTGTACTCATTCCTCGTGAGAATGGCCTGCTGAATTTTCTCCTGTTTTTCTTTGGCTAGCGCTAAAATGCTATTATATTGCTGCGGGAGGGTGTTGAGTTTTTCATCCAAATAGCAGTGGTCTACTTCATTCAGACTGGGCAAAATTTCTTGGCCAGCTCTTTGTACAATTAGGAGAAGATTCTCATATTCAATTGCCTGCTCGACTATGTGTTGATATTTAAGTAGCTGCGCTTCCAATTCAGCATCTCCAACCATCAGATTGATTTCAGGGAAGGTGACTATATCAGCTTGTTTTATCCACAGGCAAATTTTCTCTAAATCAGTCTTGAAATACTTTCTGGAAACAAATACTTTTTCAAGCTCCTGAAGTTTCTGGCCACATCTATGTAATGTTTTGTCAAAGATGTTTTGTAATTCCTGCAACTTTGTGAGAATCTCATTCTTTTCTTCCTCGCTGGCATCCCTCATCAGGTCTCTCCCCTGAGACCACAGGGAGGTCAACTCGCTCTGATAGGCTTTCAAACTGCTTTGAATGTTCCTACATGTTCTGACCTGCTTGGCCAGGTCATCAGGTAACAAAGCAATGTACTCCTCTGCCTGTGCCTTCTTCTCATTCTGCTGGACCCAGGAAATGGACTGGTTTACAGCCATCAGGAACTGTGTTCTCTCTGTGAAAGCCTTGCTGAGGTGTTTTCTGCGCTGCACAACCTTCACACTCAGAGATTCCACCTCAGATTGAGTGTCTGCAATAAGTTGTTGCAGACGTTGACGTTCACTGAGACCCAGCCGGGCCAGCACCCTGTCAGCGTCAGCCATGGCCTGTGCCAACAGGAGCTGCTTGGCTTCCAACTCACTGCAGATGCTCAGGTGGTCAAACAGGAAGCTCTGTGCCAGCTCTGGAGGCGGACTCATTTTCATGGCCTCAGATAGGGCAGGCTGTTGCTCTTCTGCCCAGTCGCGAGCCTCTCTCAGACGGGCCTCTACTTGGCCCATATCTTCCAGGGTCACCACTGAGTCCTGGATTTTCCTTTCAATTAGGTTCTGCATCTGAGACCATCGCTGTTCGAAGTGGCTGATCTGCTCTTTTACCAGCTCCTTGTCATCCAAGTTCAAATGTTGGATTACTTTTTGTTTCTGTTCCTTGAGGACTTCAAGAGTGCCCTTTTGTTCTTCCAGAGTTATTGCAAGTTTCCGTAATGCCTCCAAATGCTGAGATGAACTTTCAGCATCCGTTCTGTGACAAAAAAAATGTTAAAAGGAGAAAGTTTAAATTTAGCTACCAAGGTGATCTTAATGATGGCCTTCATTTCAGACTAATGTAATGGCAATCAAATGGTCTTACACAGAGGTTCTCTATTCATGTTCCTTGAAATTTGTAGAAAACATCTGAGCCATGGCAGATAAATTGATTATAAACAAAACTCAAACAAATGGCATTTACTTGCAACCTAAAACCAAATTTTATTGGCTTTGATCATGTCAGGAGATTACAATCAACACAACAGTATGTAATGGCTATTCTTAATGCATATGATATATGATAATGTTGATGTACAAACACACCTTGCCAGATTGTCCCACTCTTTGGACACTTGTTCAAACAGAGCCTCCACAGCGGTGATACAGTCATGGTATTCTTTAGACCTCTGCAGGTCCTCCTCTCTCTGGTTCTGCAGCTTGCTAGCCTGGTGACAGAGCTCAAGCCAGGAATGGCTCAGACGGTCAAGCTCTGCATGTTCTGGAGAGTCCTGGCCACCAGTCAATCTGCTCACAGTCTCTGTCATCTTGGTCAGGATACTCTGTTTAGACTGCAGTTGCTGGCTGCATTCCTGTGTGACAAGCAACATACTGGATGGTAAACCTAAATGCATCCAAACAGTAAGCAGGTCTCTCTAATCCCTACACAACCCAAGCCAAAATGTTGGATTAGATAATAATAACAAATCTCCAACAGAATCATGTTTAGACTAGTGCTTTATATGGTTCAGGAATAAAGCACATGTAGACATACAGTATCGCCTTTGTGTGTCAAGGGATCAATGGTTATGATACTTTCCCTTACCTTGGCTTGTGACAGCATATTTTGAGCTATCTTTGTCTCCAACTCTGCAGGCCGTCTGGAGAAGCTGAGGAGCTGCTGCTCCATATCCTGGAACAGGCTGGTCAGATCTTGCTTCTGTTCTTTGATCTCCCTCCAGCCCTCTGAAAGCTCCTGTGCACTGGACATCCTTTCCTCTATCTGCAGAAACACATTTACACATTCCTACAGTGAATATTTGCAGAATTGTATATTATGAAAGTCCACATTCTATACCACTCGTTTTATATTTTTACATTATGTTTATATATATTAATATGCACAGACGGAACATTTCCTGTTTTTTAAATTATTTGAGCCATTATTATGATACAGTAATTATCCTAGATTTGTAAAATGTGTCTTTTATGTTACACAGTGGACAAGCAGGTAACAAATTACTCACCGTGAGTTTGACCTGTTGGACCTGAGCAGCTGCCACTCTCACGGCATCATCAGACAGGTCACACACAGAACACACCAGGTCCAGGTAAGTGCTGGCCTGCTCCTGAAGGGCCCTGTAGTGCTTCACCTGTGTATGCACAAGCAATTGATCAAAAGAAGTTATAGAAGAATAATTTCATATAACATATTTTATTAATATAATAAATATAATAATAACTTAAATAACTTAATAATAACCATTATTGCATTCCAAGAGTAGACAATTTTAGTGTGTCAATTACCTGCTTCAGTGCTTCCTGCAGACCAGATGGTCCCTGATCGTTGAGCTGAAGCTCCTCCTGCACTGTGGTGAGCCAGGTTTGGCACTGCTGGAGAGTGTCCTGGTGGCTAACGTGTTTCTGCAGCTCCCGGTCCAGACTCTGGTACACCTGTTAAACAAAGTGAGGTAAGGTATATCATAAAATAAAGAGACAAGCTTTTCTGAAAATGATCAAAGGTTTCTTAGTTAGACAAAAAAAAATTGATTTTAGCCTTGTATGACTCACACGTTGGGCAGTGCTGCAAATGGCAGCATAGCTGTCTCTGGTTCCCTGTTGGTGAGCTTGGACTTGTTGACTGATCTTAGCTTGAACTTGGTCAGTACAGCTGGCAATGAGATCTTCTCCTTTCTGCTTCAAGCTGGTGAGACGCTCCTCAAAACTGGCTATCTCTTCCATTATTGCCTGAAAAATAACAGCCAGGTGTTTCAAAATACAGATTATTACAAAATTAATACTATACTATAATACTATAATAATGTAGTAATGTAAACGGCACATCTAATATTTTTTGATTTTTTGGGGGTAGGACAGTACTGGTCAAGGTCACCTTGTGTCTGGCAAGTTGCTGAGTGGCCATCTCCATACCGCTGGTCTGCATGGAGTCTGAGGTGACCAGTCTGCTGGACATCTGTAAGAGCCATTTCTCAGCTTCTTGCAATTCACTATTGTAAACCTCGTGCTCCTTCACCCACTCCACAAGGTTCTGGACCTGGGTCTGAAACATAACACAGAGCCAATCTCAGAGATGCATTAAGCTGAAAGACATGAAGTCATTCAAGAAAAGAAGAAATATGTACCGGGCATCAGTTTGTTTCTGTTTGTTTGTTTGTTTGTTAGCTAATACAATACAGTACAAAAACATGAACACTGAACAGAATCTATGGTTTTGAATTCAGATTTCTCATGTGAGTGTCCATACCTTAGCTGCTAAGCAGAGATCTTGGTAGTCAGCCTGCATCTTTTTCATGTTGTCACTCACAGTGGCGTCGTGGACTATTTCGAGCAGAGCTTCTCCTTTCTCATAGACCGATTTCACTGCTGACTCATGAGACTGCACTGTCTGCTGGATGGTCTGCACATATGAAAAGTGACCAAAATATTACAGACAAAAATATATTTTTTTCTTGCTCTATTTTCACTGAGAGAGAAAAAGATTAAGTAGTTGTACTAAGTTACCTTGTACTTTGCTAGCTGAGCCTTCTTCTGGTAGAGTTCAGCTTTAGGCTCTACACTGGATGCTAAAAGGTTTTTTGTCTCCATCACCCACTGGGCCTGGGCCTTGTATTTATCCATGAAGTCTTTAGAAAGTGAGATACATTTCTCGAGGGAGCTATGCTCAGTGCGCAGAGAGTCCATTAACTCCTGTAGTTGGAGGAGGCGGGTGTCTACCTCCTCCTTCAGCTGCTCTGCTTCGGGCTCCTCCAAGAATGTCATGGCTCGCTCCGTCTTCTCTCTCATTGTCTTGAGGTAAGTGTGACCCTGCTCCATGTCTCCCTGAAGAGCCTAAAAAGTACATGGGATGGTGTTATTACATTTTAAACAGATTTTTGTAATGTGGCTTTTTTTAATAGTGCAGTATTGCTGGCATTTCCACTAAACGTATATCTTGTAAAGCAAAGTTACCAATAGTTAGCAATAGTTTGATCAGGCTAGAGTAGTTATGTACAGTTATTTTGGAGGTTTAATGCTATAAATGATTTCTATGGAACAGACAATAATATACAGACGGTATGTGCTCTATGTTAGAGGGTGTACCTCTAGTTTTTTCATCTTTCTCTCCATAGCAAAGCGGTCCACTGCATCAACACTGATAGCCACAGTGCTGAAGTTATTCTGAGCTGTGCTGAGCCAGTCAGAAAAAGTGCTGAAGACACACTGTGCCTCTTCAATGCAAGACACCTCCTCCTGGAGCTGTTTGATTGTCTCCTGCAATATAAAGGAAAAGGAAAAAACAATGATATGGGAGAAGAATGTTTAGGATAGCTGAACCCAATTTTTCCAATTATCTGTCGAAATACAGCTTTACAGCAAAATATTTTAAACAGGTCTACTGGTGAAAGAGACCATTTTGAAGATCTCAAGCAACCAAGGAAAATCTGTATTCAAAAAGATGTTACCATTAAATGCAGCAGCAGGACGTGGTAGCGGGCTGTAATCTTGGTGGCTCTGTTACTGATCCGGCTGCTGATATGGGTCTCATCCAGAACCTGCTGAGCCAAGAGACTGAGGCCCTCCATCTCCTCTTGATAAACCAGCACTTCCTCCTGCCAGGTCTGATCATACAGGCACCATTAGAGATGTATGTACAATACTTGATTATATTCCAACATATTCATTAGACTGAATTTAGAATGCATCACAGCAACAGAAACAGCAATTAAAACATTATAATATACATAATGATTATATATATTATTAAATATATAATTATTTCCATGTGTATAGCTTTTGTGAATGTAACACTAACTTTTATCAGCTGTAGTTGAGCATCTTTGGTGGCACGGTCAGACCGCCGGTGGCTACGCAGTTGTGCTTTGGTCTCCATGCCCTTTAGCCAGCTGTCAAGACGCTGAAACTTCTGCTCCATCTGCCGGAGTTTGGCAAGAGCACTATTGAGCTGAGCCCGGGTGTCGGCCAGCCGGGCTTGGTACAACCTCCACTCTTGCTGCAGGGTCTCCAGGGCTCGGTCTTCGATCTGAGGCAGGCCCCAGGGAATAACCAGTTCTCGACTGACCAGCAGGGTGTTAAGCAAAGCTTGGCCCTCTGTGCAGTGCAATTGCAGTTCCTGTAGTTACACAGAAGTGGTTGAGAGCTCACTTTTAGATAATATTTTAACTGAACACATCTTCAAGCTATGTAGCAGTAGTAGTATTAGTTGTAAAAACATTTCATGTTCTGTATATTTCTATTAACATTTCCCCCTTGAGAATTTTCAGACCTGTAGCTTTTGCAGAGTCTCCTCCAGCATATCAACATCACCCTCCAGTTGGGTATAGCAGCCAAGCTTCTCTTGTTCTTGTTCCAGCCAGTCCTCAAATGCATGGAGGCCCCGCTGATACTCCTGGTGTGCTTTCACCAGCTCCTCTGCTTTGCCTACGGCCCTCTGAGGACACAATGATAAGGATTCAGAGTCGTAATGTGAGAGCTAATTGGTTCTAACTTTACCTTTGGCAACATCTTTGTTGATATTGCTTTTCAAAAAAATTACACTTTCTACATTCTACATCTACAAAAAATTTCTGTCAAAGAATAGCAATAAAACTTATAAAATGACAATGGATTATTATCATAAGAATTCATTAAATAAAATCTTCACTCTCAGTATTTTTAAACACATTAAATTTCTGTTGGAAATCACTTTTGTAACTCTTTTAAAATAGCTACACAAAAATGCACTGTATCTAATACTAACAATAAAATATATTTAAAAAAAGAAATGTACTGTGCACACTCTGCTTTTATTACCATGGCATTGTCTTTGATAGTGTTATAGCGCTCTTGCAGATCTTGGAGCTCTAGCTGAGTGACAAAGTTCTCGGCGATACTGCCACTCTTTGCAGTGATGGTGTCCAGCAGCGTGTTGTGGCTGAGCACTTCCTCATACAGCAACTGAAACAACACAGAGGGGCTATTACTCTATCAATCTATTATCCATTTTTCAAGTGTACACCTGTTAAATGGCTCATGAGACTTTAAAAACGTACACTTCTCACAACTTGAAATTTCAAAGCATTTTGTATTTTGTACTAACGTTCATGTAACCTTACAATAACCCTAAATCATTATACGTCTTAATAATGTATGTATAGTATGACTGAAAATATTGCAGTACCTTGGCTTTGCTCAGATTAGCAGTTTTGTCTCTCATCTCTGAGCACTGTTTATCAGTGGGATCAAGACTCTCCTCCACACGATCCACCCATGCCACAAACTGACGTACATCCTCCTGGTAACTGGTCCACTGAGACAGGGAACCCTCCAGCTGACTGTCGATTTTAAAGAGAGCAACAAAGTCAGACAATGGTGCAATAGTTGTAGTAATAGCAGCAATGCAAGAAATGGCAAAAATAGTAGCAGACACTGTGAATACTTTCCACTTTTTATAGATCTTTGGTGGGCACTGCTCTCACGAAACAAAAGGCGGTTTGACACACATGCTTAAGCGTTGTTACTTGTGGTGGAGAACTAACCTTTTGCATTGGATTGAGGCAGAGAGCAGGGCGTCCCAGGAATCTTTTAGGTCCTGTATTTGTTTTTGGACCACAGGCACTCCCTCAGCTGAGGTGTTTCTCTGAACTGACTCTCCTCTTGTGATCAGCATCTTCAGCTGGATCTCCTTTTCCTGACGAGCAGTCAGCAAGGCCTGGTGCAACAAACACATGTGAATTTATTATACACCTATAATGGGTATTCAAAGTTGTAACTAATTCTGAAAACTAACTAACTTTTTATACCTCGAGCTTAATCATCCTGCTATCAAGAACATTTTTGTCAGCAGTGGGGGCGCAGTAAGTCTGCAGCATATGGCTGGTGTCAGCCACCCAGTTCTGCAGTTCCTTCAACCCTTGGGAGAAAAGCTGGTGCTCAGTGACTATTCGGTCAATCCGTGATGCCTTCTCCTGCAGAACCACCCAACGGGACACAACCACAATATTACAAACTACAGGTTTTAGAAATGTGATCCACAGTAGGCTCAAATTGTTAATAGCATATGCAGATTCATTGATGACTAATAAAAGATTTAGTACAAAAGACATAAAGAAAATAAACTTGTATATCTGATGTGTAAGACTTACAGTAACAAAATAAATAAATTAGTGTTTAAACATGGTGAGTTAGTACCTTCACTCTGTCAAGGTAAATGTAAAATACATTAAGACAGAGCTCGATCCAGTCTAGTGCCTCTGTCTCCTCTCCAGCTCTACCCCCAGAAAAGCCCCAATGCACAGGCAGATTGGTAGGCATTACTGTACCTTGGTCAGGTTGGTTAAAGCTAGGTACTGAGCAGAGAGCTGCGAGACACGGTGCACAAAACCCTTGCCGGCCGCTTGTTCATCCCACAGCAGCTGGGCCTTCTCTTTCAGCCTTTTCAGCTGAATCTCGTGAGAGGCTAACTCCTCAAGCACAGACTGGAAGAGCACAAGCAGGTTATCAAAGAGGCATGCAAGCTGACACACAGATATAAGACAGTTACATTCAGACACAGACTGATGGGTTAGAGATGGCAACATGGCAAAAAGAAAAGCGAATGAGACATTTGGTCAATGTAAAGCTCTTAGTGGTCATGGCGTGCAATCAAGGCCTCCGAAATAGCTGGTAGACAGTTTTAAACAATTAAAACGAAAATACTCTTTTTAATGAGGCAAGTATTAATCTATAGGATAGACATGTGAGAGTTGCAAAGAGGAGCAGAAAGATGGCAGTAATGCAAAAAGGAAGCAACTGGCAGTTAGCATAAGCTGTGCTTCCTAGAACAATAACAGCAATGCTAAAACACTGTAACATAGCTGGAATGGTGAGTTTCTGCAAATGACAGGAATAGTCAAGTTGGCACTCAAGCACTGAGTGGTGGTTGCACTTGAACATGAGTGGTCTTGAACATGACGGGTGTTCCGAACTCAGTGGACATTAGTACCTGCAGCTTGTGAAGCTCTTGCTTCTTGGCTGTGAGATCATGAAGCCTTGTGCTGCTCTCCTGTACAGCCAGCTCTGTGGCATTCAGGCACTCCTGGAGAGGCTCAGCACTTGCCTCGAAATCTTTCATCTGGGATAAAAGATTCTGAAACACACCAGATGAAAGAAACTGTTGAGATGTTTCTTTGACTTAAAATACAAAATATATTGTACACTTTTTTTATAATGGCCCCAATTTGTGAGAAGGGGCGTTTAGGTGCTTACTTGTAGACTTGTCTCTCTGTTGTGCAGGCTGGACATCATATTTTTCCAGTCCTCTCTGGCAGTGTTCATTTTAACCCGAACTGCATCAACTTTGTCTTTTGCTGCAACATTAGATACCAGCTCACCATTCACAACCACAGCATTCAGCTTTGACTGACCTAGCTCTCTGTCACTTAGAAACTCCTGTGGAGAGAAGAAGATATTAGATGATGAACTCAAGAATGTGGTGAAACTCTTCAGGACACACACATCAAGGTTTTTAGTTTGGCAGGGTGACAACGCTCATGTGATGCTCTGGAACAAATCGCATTTGACACAGACTGTTCCTGAGCTCACAACCCCCCTAGCAGAGCCTGACATACGCAACATTTATTAAACATGAGCGGATGTTAAAAACATTCAAAATTCATGTACTAAATGCTAGTACAGTAGGAGACTGGGGCAGCACTGTAGCAGTGAGGATACAGAGCTCAGCTCTGTCATATTGAGACTAAATGAGTACCTAATGTTTATATGGACCGCCTGTTGAGACAGATAGGTCATGGACATACCTGACTGGAGGGTGTATGGAACATATGACTATAAATTACCCTTGTGTCCGCCTGAACTATTGCGAGGCTCCATTTTGTAAGTAATTAGTTAAGGTTATCTTCTGTACTGAAAACACACGACTTTATGCAAATTAGAATTGCACTGTGCTGGTTTCCTAAGTGGTAATCAAACCTGTAATTCTGGCAGCTGTACCTGAATCTTTTGCAAGCTCGATGAGGCCTCATTGAGATTTTGAGGTACGTCGAAGCACTTGGCCGTGTTGATCTTGGCATTCACCAACCACTGCTGGAACTCTCGGAAGGCTGAGCGAAATCCTTGTGCCAGCAGTTTATCTTTGCTTTGGCACTCCCTGGACGCTTGCAGACTAAGACTAGATGTCAGGAAGAAAGAAAACTATTTTTACACTACATGCAACATGTATCATTGTTAATCAATTAAGAGATCTATATTTTTTTTAATTTAAAGGCATTTAAGCTTGTGTGACCAAGAAAATCGAAATACATTTACTTTGCAACACAATGCAAAAATCCTATAATGTGACAGAGAGGTGTTGATTCAGTTATAAGGCAACTTGTAATTTTATGTAGTTTGTGGTACGTGTTCTAATATGTATGCCCCTCTTTATATGTATATGGGGTGGACAAAAAACACATTTATTGCAGTCCAACATCAACAAAACTTACAGCCTCCAATGTTCTATAGAAACATGTCAGGAACAACAGGACAAAATTATTAGTCTCAAAAGAACAGGTAGTATATATTGCATTGTGTTACTATTTTACTCCTGGATCCCATGTAATTCAGTAAAGCCTAAAACACCTGCAGTGGTAAATGCAAAATGTATTATAAGACCATTGTGCATCATATTTACAACTTTCTCACCTGTTGTATTCTTTAATAAGAGCAGAAACTCTCTCAGATTGTGTGCCCATGTCTCTGGAGAATCGGCACAGATCATTGAGTTGAGTCTTCAGACTGTCAGACATGGGCTCAGCTTTTAAAAGTTCCTCCAAAGTGTCCTGTGTGGAATATGCAATATCATATGCATTAGTCCTCTACTGCTATGATTGCTTATTTCCAATTTATGGTGGTCTATTACTGTAACTAACCTAAGCTGAGACCTACCTTTGCTATCTGCCAGCCTTTTACAGCCTCCTCTCCATCGTTTTTTCCCTCTGCTTGAGACAACCGCAGACGCCAGTCGTGTAGTTGCCGGTTGAAGTCCCGCAGGTCCTGCTCCAGCTGAGTTGACCGGCTGCTGAACTCTTGTTCAGAGCTGGCTATCTGTGAGAGGGCTGTTTCTAGACTAGCCCGTGTCTGCAGTGCTCCACGTTCCCACTGTTCCCATGAGGATAAGAGGGCTGCTTCCTCTCGCTCCATAGCCTCATAGCCAGCTGAGCCAGTGTGATCTCTTGCCACTGCCCCACATCTCTGGACCCGGTTCAGCCTCTCTCTACCTCGCTGCTTAGAGTCAAGCAACTCCTGTAAAAGGGCAAAAGTAATCAAAATACTACAACACAAGTTAGTAACTACCAAGTAGGATTGCTCATGAAGCCCAAAAGTGACAAATGCTGTCTTTAAAACATGTGTTTTGTTTGATTCCTTTTTTTAAACCTAGCCCCTTGCCACAAAAAAACTCTGACTGACAGTCACTTCTGCAAAGGAAATGAGTACAGTCAGATGATAGTCAGTGAGTGATACCCGTCTTAAGTTAACACGTCCTAAAAGAAACCCTTTTTGGCATGTCTGTACTGTGTGTACAGGAGTTCAAGTCTTAATCATAGTAAGGGGAATCATAAGAAGAAGATATATTTTATTGATCCCCTAGGGGTAAATTGTTTTTTTCGCTCTTTTTTTATTCACACACACACAGGCTGAAATGCACACTTCAAGCACATGTGGACATGCAAAGGGGAGAGATGTTGAAGTGATGGGGCTGCTGCGTTACCAGCGCCCCATGAGCAGGTTTCGGGGTTAGGTTGCCTTGTTCAAGGGCACCTCGGCAGTGCACAGGAGGTGAAGCTGGCACCTCTCCAGCTACCAGTCCACACTCCATATTTTGTGGTCTGTGGGACTTGAACCGGCGGTTCCCAAGCCAAGTCCCTACACACTGAGCTACTGCCGCCCCAATACATATATTATGATCATGAGCCTTCATCTGTGACCCTGTGGGGGGCTAGGGTTTTGGAGGATATTCTGTAGATCTCTCAGCAGGATGTGACCAGAAGCTATACACAGATTTGTTTATAAAATATGACATTTTAAGTTCCTTACCTGCACCTTGGAGAGCTTTCTTTTAATAGAGACTGAGTCTCCTGAGAGGTCTGACCAGCGCTGAAGTTCCTCTTTTGCTGAAATCAGCCAATCATTGAAGTCTCTAAGAGCATCGAGATACTGCTCATGCTCAGACACGATATTTTGCATGGACTGCACTTTACCCTATATGGAAGAAAAAGTCAATGTAAACACAAGCTACCAGATATCAATGACGCACTGCATAAACAGGAATGTGTCAAATAGTAATTGCAAATATTTTATTGTATGTGTAGCCTAATTCTGTGCCAAGTCAATTTAATATAAATCATCAATTTTGGCAACAATGTGGCCACTTGGACCACCTTAGAAAAAGTGTGTCCCATGACACTAGGTGTCTGCCCTGTCTAAGTGTTCTTGGATCCCATACACAGTTTCTTTGTGGCTGGCCAGGTCTCTTGAATTAATCATTTAGGATTCATTAATTATTCCCAAGTATTATTTAACCTATGCCAGTATTTAGATCACCTTGACGACAGCTGAGATATCAGCAAAGTGAGCATTCAGCTCCGCCCTTGACTCTGGTCCAAAGGTCTGGTCGCCAGTTTTTTCGTGCATCTCCACTGCTTTGTCTGTTAGGCGTGACAGTGCTGCTGCATGAGCGTCCACATCAGCCTGGATGGCCCTGAGGCGCTCAAGCAAAGCGGACTTCTCTTTGAGGCCTGGCTGCTGAGGCAGAGTCATCCCCAACTCCTGCTCCACTGACTCCATCCACTG
The DNA here is from genome assembly GCF_004916995.1 of Morone saxatilis. Lineage (NCBI taxonomy): Eukaryota > Metazoa > Chordata > Actinopteri > Moronidae > Morone > Morone saxatilis. The sequence continues at coordinate 6,033,112 of NW_023339873.1, forward strand.
CTGCAGTTGGCTTTTACTTTCCTGAAAGCTGGTCCACTGGGCCACTGTCCACTCCAGACGACTATGGACAATAACAATATTTTATGAGAAGTGAATAAGTACATTTGCCCTTGATTATGAATTATGACGTCAGTGGGTGTTATCAGCCTTCTGCCTGACTGTTCCCCCAGGGTGCATAAGATAACACATTTCCTACCTGTGGCAACTCATGGAAGTCATCAACATATTAGCCCAGGCATCCTTCAGGCTCTGTAGCTGTGAACAAATGACCTCTTGCCCCTCCATTCTGTTGTGCTTCAGGACCTGTTCTCCTTTTCCCACAGTCATGTTGAGCTTCACCTCACCTTCACCCTTCATTAGCAGGATATCCTGCAGGTTTAAAATATCAGCAAGAAAGAACTATGGGTAAACTATAAGATCATGTATGTGTTTCAAAATGTGTCCAGAAAACACTGAAATCCAAAAAACGATATTTTTGGATCATGGAATTATTCACTTACCTGTACAAGACCTAGTCTTTTCTCCAGAGTCTCTTTATTGCCAACTGTGCTGTTGAGTGATGCCAGGCGCTCCTGGACTCCGTTAAGCCAGGTCCAGGTAGTCTGCAGTGTCTCTTCAAAGGCCTGTTGCTCTTGCAAAGTGAGCTGGCAGCTGCGCAGCCTCTCTCTCACACGCCTCAGCAAGGCCTGGTGCTGTGACTGCAGCTGAGCTGATACTCTTGTCTCACTACCATCGCCTCGCCCACCTTCATTCAGTGCCTGGCCCTCCTGACATAAGCGTTCAAATGAATCCCTGCATGGAAGGAAGTAAAGTATTTAAATAAGCTACAAAGAGTACTTTGATGTTTGATTGGGGACAATTATTAGGGATCCTTTTGAGGACATTTGGAGACAATGAAAAAATGAAACACTGTCTGTGTCTAATGTCTATACATTATATTATATTTTATAGTATTATACAAATACACAGACTTGAAGCAGACCTTTCTTTGAGCACTTCCTGCTGATATTCCTCAGCTTGCTCAAGCACAGCCTTTTCAGGACCACGTTGCTTGGCTTCAAGTAGATCTGTGGTCATCCTCTTTTCCATGTGCTCCAACCACCACCTCAGCTTCTTAAGGCGACCCTCAAACCTACAAGGAATTTAAAATGCAATGTTTATACATGGTTGGCTTACAAAGTGCTTTACAGAACTGGTTTGTATGAGTCTCTTACCCCTTCATTAGAGATGCGCTGTCTTCCAGGATCTGTTGGTTTTGTCTGCACTGTTCTACAAAACTGTCCCAGTCCTGCTGGATGGAGGACAAGTGCTGTTGGACTTGCCCAGCGCTGGCTTTGGGAAGATGGAGTAGGAGCTTCTCTCCTTCCTCACAGACCTGAGTAAGTCGTACCTCACCCTCCTCCACACGATCCATGGCGCCCTGACAGACAAAACACATCACTTTTAGTTTTGCATTTGTAACTCCTGGCTCAGATGAGGTTTCTGAATCGGTGATTTTGGTTTGTAGATAACATTTTAAATTCTACTCTCATCCCCATCAAAGACTATGATTTAGTAAATTCAGCTTTTCAGTTGAGTATCAGTTTTACCTTTAGTTTCTGTAGTTTTCGCTCCACAATTTGAGTGTCTCCGGATCGGTCCGAGCATTCTTTCACTATCTCCCTCTGTTCTGAAAGCCAACGATGGAACTCCTGAACTAAATCTGAAGAGGGAAAAGACAATTAATATCTGGTGTAGATTCAAACAGAATCAAGTTTAAATGAGTACAACTTTTCCTTACTAGGCAGAATTATTTTTTTACACTCAGTGATCACTACATGAGGAAAGGTTTCTCATTAAAAAGCAAGAAAATTAATAGAAGGTTACAAAAAGAATTTTGTTTTTATTTCTCACCATTAAATTGCTGCTGAAGACAGTTCTGCAGTGACACCAGCGTCCTGGCAGAGAGCTGGTTCACAGATTCATAAGTCTTGATGAGGTCGGTGAGAGTTGATCCCAAACCAGCCAGCTCCTCAGAGGGGTATTTTCTACACAGGGTGTTGAGGCTCTCCCTGGTGGAGTCAATACTCCCCTGCTGATTTTGCAGCTCCTTCTGGAGGTCCTTCAAAACATGTTCAACAATACAGATTAGTTGATTTGGTTTGTTATATTCTCAACTCTGTCTTCTATAAGAAAAGAAGGGTTGCCTTTCTGTAACACCAACAACTCATAAACAAGTGACGGTATCCAAAACACTTTTTCTCAAGTTTATAAAGACACAATGCATAAATACTGACTCAAGCTTCCTCATCACACCGTTGCAACTATGTCATTGTTATTTAGGCTGCACCTTCACTTTGCAGATGTCCTCAGGATCCGATCCAGTAGGAGAAGAAACAAGGGAATCCTCCATACTTTTCAGCCATGCAGACATCTGTGAGATGTAGTCTTCCAGCTGTTTCCTTTGGAAACTGAAGTCCATGAGGTTTCCCCTGGCCTGCTCATGTAGCTTCTGAACAGTGCTGATCTTTTTACGAAGGTCATTCTCCAGCACCTGATGCAAGTAGAACAAATGGTAATTTACAGTATTTAGAAAAACAAAAAACATACAACTATAATCATCTTTCGTACCTGTAATTTAGCAGGGGTTTCTTGACTTTGGCTGAACCTCTTCAGCTCTGATACTTTGCTCTGCAGGGTTTCAAGTTTCTGCTCCTTCTCACCCATTTCCTCCTGTGGGTGTATCAAATGAGAAAAGCATGTAGTACACCCCTTTTCAGTTGCTTGATTTTGTTTTGAGATACTATACCCAGTGGCTGTGGCTGCACAATGTATGTCTTTAAGATTGTTTGTCATTTAAAGCATATCATGTTAGAGTTATGTCAGGCGGTTTGATGGCACTGGCTGCATCTTTAGTAGTAGGTGAAACAAATGATTACCCAGTTTTACTATGATCGTATATATCTTACCTGTAACATGGAGAGCCTTCCCGACACTTTCTGACTGTCATTGAAGTTGCCCAGGCTCTCATTTAGTTCAATCACACAGCTGCTTGTCCAGCTCTCAATGTCCTCGTTGATTTTACGCACATCTTCCCACAGTGCCAAACTCTGGTTCAGACGATCAATGTTATCATCTATCTTCTCAGACACCTGAGAAGTGGATTTAGTCAGTCACAAATCTTTACACTCTGTTGTGTGTCTGGCACTGATACAACATAATACAGATCACAAAGCTATACATGACAATTATGTTTTGTTTAAAAAATGTTTTTCTAGAACAGTTCATGTATATAAATTGTAGTTAGCAATTAATTTTAACTTTAGTCAGACTTACATCCAGCCACTGATCAACAAGTGTCTCCATATCTTTTTTCATCATTTGAGCATCACAATCAGGGATCTTCTTCAGTTCAATCACCAGTTGTTTTCCTTTACTGGAAAACTGGTCCAGTTCATGTTGCTTGCTAGCCATCTCTACCTTCATTGCTTCATGCTACAAATGGAGTAAAGACAGCAAACCTTTAAAACATTCTGATGAAATCATAAATGTAAAACCCAGAACTGAGATACATTTTTTTTATGGCTTGGTGTAATGATCAGTTTAATTGCAAGAAAGTGAGCTAAGGCACATCACACATAAGATAACATAATAGTTTGACCTCACCTTGGTTAGCGACCTCCTGGTTTCCTCATGGTCCTTCAAAACAGAGGTTATCTCAACCAGAGGTTCGGTGCTCTCAGTAACACTGCTGATGATGGTTTTCAGGATTTGGTATTCTCTCATAAGCTCAACAAGGACATTGCACTGCTCCTGTCTGCCAATGAAAGTGAAAAGTGTAGTATCCATACAAGATTATATGTTGTGAAATTAACTGTAAACATAACATAAAAATAAACATGCAATAAACTCCATAACAGAGAAAATGAATGTCAAAAGGGAAACCATGGCAACAAGCTCTTGTTGGAGTGTTTCCATTTCAGAACTACACAATTTTACCATGTGGTTACAAGTGCAACAAACTCGAAACAATCAACCCAGAGAGGTCAGTGTAACAATGTTTTTCCGCCAAAAGAGACTGTTTCATAATCCTTTAATTAGTGTACATGAAAACAAAGTACTACAAAAGAGAGCTCAAATCTTTAATAGCTGGTTTTTATCTGCAACAATGGCAAAAAAAAGAAAGAAAGAAAAGAAAATGCCTAGCTATTGATTCTTTCTAACAGTTTTTTGGAGTGTTCCATTTCAATATTGATTAGTAGCTATTGTTTTCAGTATTGTTTTTAGCTTTTACCAAGCATCTTTTGACAATGCAAAATTTGCTGACTCAGTCGGATGAAAAACCCTCTCCCAGCCCTTCAGTACCTCTCTGTGATGAGCCTCTTGGTGTCCTCCCATGTGGTCTCCAGCAGACTGATTTCCCTCAGTACCTCCCCAGCTAACTCTGCATCTCTCTGGGCCAGCTGGTTCCCCTTGTCCCTCAGCCACTGCTCCTCATGCTGGTGTGACTGTAGCTCATCCTCCATCTGATTAAAGAACCTTAGCCTGGCAGACAGAGAGGTAATATGTTACTGTTGCACATGCTCTCATACATGGTACTAGCACTTAATGGTAATAGGCTCACTAACCTAACATTTGAATTATAGCATTGACATAATAGGGATATTGATCTGATTACACTCTTGTAATGTTCTACCTCTGTTGTAGCGCATGCAGGCTGGGCTCTTTGAAGCTCTGGTGGTCGGCTTTTTCTTCAATGTCCTCCACAGCTTTGAGCAGCTGTTCTTTCCGTTGTCTAAATGAGGTCCATAGAGCACCCAGGGCCTCTGCTTCACTCTGCTTAGTACCAAGCAAGTTCCTTACTGCATCCAACTCAGCACTGAGTGAATCAGCCAGCATGCGGCAGGATTTACGAGAACCCTCATCAGCACCAATGTGGAGATGGCTTTTGCAGAGACTGCTGTCCAGATTGATGGCTAGAGTCTCGAGCTGACTGATGTCTGGGACAATAGTGGCCAGCTCCTGCTGCAGCTCCTCTACTTTTCCACGGTCCCAGCTCCCAGCACTCTCTACAGTTTGCTTAAGGCCCCGCAACACCCCTGCAGCCACACTGTGTGTCTGCAGAAAAGACTCAAGCCTTTCAAGGCACTCTAACTGGAGCTCAGCTATGTGCTGAGCCTCCAGGTAAGGCTGCAGACAGCTGTCTGCTCTGCTGCGGAAGAGCTGTGCATCACTAGGCTCACAGAACTGACAGAGTTTCTCAGTCTGCTGCTCCAAGCTCTGTCTCACACTGGACTGCTTCTGTAAGGCCACCTGCGTCTCCTGTCAAAGGAATTGGTAGAGGATCAGTTGTTGCTCTGAAGCACGATACTATTTCAAACTGGCAACGTGGCTTTGCAAGGAGAAGCATCCTGCATACACAAGCGGACGCACGATTCTGTGTGGTTCTTACCTTTACTTGTATAGTGGCAGACTGCAGGTTGCTTATGTTGATTTGAGAAGCTGAGTGCAGACTTGAGAGCATGGTCTCACTCCACTGGGAGAATTTGAGCAAGGCCTGGTCAAATTGCTCCACCAGCGAGAGGTGGCTCTGAAGTTCTTTGATTCTAGGGGACAAAAGAATATAAGAAACTGGTGACTGATGTTGGGGAAATTCTTCCATAATCTGGAGAGTGTGGTCTCTGGGAATATTACGAACCAGTGTGATGAATCAAAGGTTCCGGTCCACATGCAGCATGGAGGGAAAACCACAGCATAGACGTTCCCCCTAGATTTCTAGAATGCTCTCCCTTATATTCATCTCAGTACATCGTAAAACAGTGACCACCCCTGTCTGTCCTGTTTATTTTACTAATGTCAAGTCCAGGTCTCTCCATGGTCTTGTCTACTTTGACCTACTGTTGACCCCAACTGCTGATTAGGACATTCCATGCCATAAAACACAACCCCTTAACTCAGGTCCATGTATCTACTACCCTTCCTAACACAGTTATCTCCCACACTGACAATACAGAACTTGCGTCATCGGACATGTCATCAGACACAGCATGAGTATGTGGTGTTATTTCGTGTTAGATTATCTTACCTTTGAGGGATGACTTCATTTTGAACATTCAATCTTCTCTGCAGGGTCTCCAGCTCCTCTTTCAGCTGCCTCACCCTCTCTTCTGGTGCAGTCGGACACAAGGACGTCCCCAAAGATGCTAGTTCAGCATGAGCAGGCTCGAGGGACTGGACCTCAGAATGTAAGGCCTGCCAGGAAAACAAACGTGTCTTGCAAACTCAAAATATGTTCTCTGTTACAGTTAGCGTTGTATAAATGTGTGTGTATGTGTGCACACGCTATTTATTTATTCATCATGTTGTGGGGGCAAAAGTCTGTTCACAATGTTGCATATGGGGAAAGAAATCCGATACCAAGCAAGGACCACTCCTTTTAACCATTTATTTATTTGTTTATTTGCCAATTATTTTAGGGGTAACACTTTTTTTGGATGTATTTTGAAGAACTACCTGAGTATGTATTGTACCTGCAAATCTTGTATCTCTGTGCGGAGCTTGGCTTTATCAGCTGATAGACACTGACTCTCCGGTTTGGAAACAGATTCACTCCTCTCCAAGCAGGAAACAAAGTTTGAACGCTGTTTCTCATACCTGCCACACATCAATAGAAACACTGGTATCTCAAAGAGTAAAAATTCAACATCAACATTTCTTGTTGCTTATTGTATCTATCTGTCCAGGATAAGCCAGTATTAACATTGCTTTTATCATTCAATTTAATGCTCTGTTCAATAGCTCTTACTTTTGCCAAAGAGAAAGCAGGTTTTCCAGAGAGCTCTGTTTGTCCTTTGCCTCCTGAATGCTTTGGTCATAGCTGGAGTTTAGCTCTGTCACAGTCCTCTCTGCTTGCTCTTTGTCACTGAGTCTTCGGGCACCAGCTGACAGAGAGAGCAAGGTTCCCTTCAGCTTTTCCAGATGCTGACAGACATCCTGGGAAACAAAAACATAAGACAGTGACCCACACAGCATCACCTGTGAGCTGGAAGACAACCACAGAAAAAAAAAGTATATATATAGAGTATTGTATATGATTTTTTAAAAGACAAAAGTAAAAACAAGTGAACTCACCATGTGGTTTTGAAGAGCTTTGTAGGTCTCTGATGAGGAGGTGCAGGATTTAATAGGATGCTTCAGTTTTGTGTGTAGCTCACTCACAGATGCTTGCACCTAGGAGAGAATAAACATTAAAACTAACTTATGCCCATATATTCTCTAAATGCTACTCTGTATACTGTCATGATATATTTTAAGTGTCAAGAAGAATATTCACCTCCTCAAGGCTAATTTTGAACTTCTGCTGTTGAGAGGAGCTTTCCTCCAGCTGTCCATCAAACTGCTGTACGCTCTCCTTCAGCTCCTCCCAGTACCTGCCGATTTGGGTCAGACGGGCCTTGATGCGAGCTGCCTCCCCTGAAGATACAAACTGGGCTAGTGCCTGGGACTCTGCCTCGAGCTGAGAAGGAACCTCAGCTTGCTCTCGAAGCTCTGCACCAACAACCTGGATGCAAAACAATACAAAAAAAAGTAAGACTGAGATAATAATTCTTTTGTTGGGCATTGGGAAGCAGTTATCAGTGTGGTTAAATTAACAGTACTTAGGCTGGTTACTATAAAGCTACAAAACAGTTGTAAAAAGAAAATATATAAAAAAGATATTCTTGGAGTAAGTTTCACAGAATAGAAAATATAATCATCATGACTTGCAAAAATTCTTGAGAGCTTTCTTGCAGAGTTACACCTCATCCTAAAAGCAAAACTCACACATTGTAACAGCTTGAGGTTGTCAGCACTTAAACTGCTAAGTCAAAACAAACCACAGACTTCATGAACAGTTACATCTCTCCATTTGTGATAAAGATAGAGCTAATGTGAAACAGGGACAGTGTGATAAGAGGGCCTGTGTTGTTGCTTTCTCACATCAGTGGCTCTTTAAGACAACCTTATTGATTGGTTAAGATAATTGTTTGACATGGTGTGAGAGGGTTGTAGCTTTATAATACACGCTACTGTACCTTTACTGTGTTGATCTGTTGCTCAAGAGGCAAAGTAGAGGACTTCAGCACTTCCAACTGCTTTTCTTTGTCCGATATCCACAAAGAAAAGCTTTCAAACTCAGCTCCAAATTGATCCCACTGAGTTTTCATTTCTTCCAGAGTTTTGACACTGAAAGAGAAATTAAATTATAAATTGGCTGAGAAATACTTAATGAAGTCAAATAAACCTGGACAATAATGTAAGATTCATCACATTAGGCTAAAACCAAAATGTATTTGAAAACATCTTGTATCTTAAGTCTACTAAAACATTATTTAGCAAAAGCAACAAGAATGAAATCCATAATCTTACTCTTTTTTGAGCCCAGCCTCTACTTTGTCCACTTGCTCACTGAGGGAACGAGCTTGTTGTAAAAGCAGCGTCTTGTTCTTCGGACTAAGCTGGATTTCTGTCGCTCTCTTCAGCAAAGTGTTCATATGTGAGGCCTCTGCTTCACACTGCTTTAACAACACCTGTTTAACAAACAAAGAACATTGGTAATATGCTCCATTTAGCTAAAATACTTCCAGTTGGAGTAAAACACAGTATATGTCCACAAAACCCAAAGACAAACTTTACTTACTCTGGCCTGGTCAAGTTCAACAGACAGGCTCTCTGGGCTGCTGAAGTTCAGGTCTCTCTCCATTGTTGAGCGCGCTTTATTAACAAACTCATGCACTGCCTCCTGCTGGCTGTCAAACTCCTGCCAGGCTGCTAGTGTGACCTGGGGATGACAATGCCTCAAAATCATTAATATTAGGGCTACACAATTAATCTAAATATTATCAAAATCGCAATATGGCCAAGTGCAAAACGCAAATCATAACAGCTATAATGTATAAGGTAAAATATGTGACAAAACAAACAAAAAATGTTTGTTGGGACAAACCCCATAAAAATGTCATCATCATGATTTAAATTATTCTTTTTTTTTTCGTGAAAATTCTACTCAGTCATTCCCACATAATGATGAATCGCAATATCTCTCAAAATAATTGCAATATTATGTTTTTACCATATTGTGCAGCCCTAATTAATATCTAATCAACTATATATAGCACTTAATCTATAAAAGACAACATAGACGATCCAAAAGGGGGTAGAAGAGTCTAATAATATTCTATATTTGTTACTGTTGGACCTTGGACCGTACTAATACTGGACCAGTCTTCACTTGAATGTAATAGAAAAGTTACAGCAAGAAAATAAATACTTCATAAATAAATACTGCAAAAATCCTAGATCAAGATCACCACCAAAAGTAGACACTGACACATGATACATGTACAGTCAATCCAGCTTGAAACACATCATTAAGTATGCAAATGACACCATCATGTTTGCCTCTTTCGGGTATAGGTGATGAGTCAGCATACTGACAGTTAGTATTCTCCAAGCACCTCGCCCCAGTAGTACTGCAGCAATGGCTCTGCTGCAGAGTCAGACGCATCAGGTTTACTGGTGTGCATCCTTACTGAGAATCTGTTACTTGGATACATAATGTATCCTGCCTAACACAGCAAAGCCTAACAAAGTTTCCATTTCAAGACACCCACCTCCATCCTGTCTACCATTCTTTAAAAGCACCATCTAAAGTGTGATGACTGACTCACTGCATCACTATCTTCTAAAGGAACTGTAAAGTCTCAGTGGGCAAGTTCTACCAGCAGAAAACATCAATTAGACCTCTCTACCTTCCGTTCAGGACAACCTTCCACAAATGAGGCATCTCCAAAGCCTCCTGCATTAACAGGAGTCCTCCCTTGCATGACCAAGCTCTTTTCTGTCTACAAGACGTTTGAATGACTTTACTTGACTTTATTCATCTATTTATAAAGGGACAACACACACTAATTAACATCGTCAGGATTTAGGGGCTGATAGTGATTGAGATAACCTTTAAAATTTAGGAAATATAAACAACAATCGTTCAGTCAATATCAAAGCTCTGTTAATCAGTTTCCAGGGGAAAAGCCTTTCTGTTCATAAAGTCACATTTAGCTAATATCTTGCAAAGAAAGACTGTAGCAGACTGTATAATTCAGAGCAACAATGCTGATTTAATCCACTGTGATGTTACTAACAGTGTCCCAAAAGTCTGCTCAATCACTGCCATAGCTCACCTCAAGGCTTTGCTCCTGTGAATCCATATTCTGCTCCATTTTGCTGAGTGTGTTTTCTAAACTCTGCAGGTCCTGCTGCAGCGTTTCTCCCAAACCTTCCTCGGCCTGGAGCTGCTGGCCTCTGGTGATCAGCTGTTGGACATCCTTTCTCTTCAGCTTTAGGCGTTTTGACAGTTGCTATGGGAAATGGGATGCATTCAATATATTAATCTACTGAAAGTAGAGTACACTATAAGAAAACCCTGCTTTTAAAACAATCAAAATGAAAAAGTCAGACATTCTTTCACAATAATATGAAGATGAGTGTCCTACCTGGTGAATGAGAAGGAACTGTTGGGCTTCTCTAACAGTTGGACAGTCCAGTATTTTGGTGACCTCAGCCTGAGCCTCTTTCTGTCCCTGTACAAGATCATCCAAAGTGGTTTGTACCTCTTCCCTGAACTGAACACAGTCCCCCACAGCCAGCACCATCTTCTCAGCCTGGAAGATATAACAGAGGAGAAAAATACAGTATGAGCACAAACATGATACATTGATTCTGTGTGTCGAGGTTACAATCAAACATATATTACCTACATATAAAAATGCTATGATGATGCCCTAATAATGCACAGATTTACTACATTTGAGTATAGATTATCGCAACATTTTTGTATCTGCATGTTCCTTAAATAAGGATAAAATAAGGACTATACTGTAGACATCACATCCCTTATGGGAATAAGGGATGTGATGTCTAGATTGTGTCTGGCACCTTAATAAAACAAGTAAAAGCTTCACCTACCTCTACAAGAGAAGCAAGGAGACCCTTGAAATCAGTAGAGAGCTTGCTCAGTGCACTTCCTTGCCTCTGGGCATCGCTGTCAGCACAGATTTCAATAAGTACGGCCATACGGGCTTTCAGCCAGCCAAGATTCCCCTCCTGTAGCTCTGCATCATTCCTCAGCTCCTGCAAACAACAAAAGAGTGTGATACAGTCCATGCGGTTAAATGTCTCCCATGATGCAATGTACTTTTGAAGTCTTATCTTCTTAGCAGTGACATTGACAAGTCAGTAACACATCACAAGTGAGGAGGGGACTAGCAGTGAATATTTGGGCTGTGGTGTATGGACTAACTCACCGTGATGGTAGTCTTCACCTGACCATATTTTCTGGGGTCATTTGCTCGGTTTCTCAGCAGCCTCAGTTGGCTTTCTTTAGATATAAGCCAGCAGGAGAGTTCAGCGTATCTGTTTCACACAATAAAGGGAAACTTACAATTCAACTCAATTTCAAATAGATTGCTTGAGAAAGAAAATGTTGCATTTTTGCAGTGAGTTTATTAGAGGCATATTAGGTCATGGGCCTTTGTCAGGCATCAAATTCACAATGTGAACAAACTCATCTTTGCCCTGGGGTGTAACAGCTGATTAAAATAGGGGAGCCAAGTCTCAAACATCTGAGACAATTAACACATCAATAATTGATAAATTATGATAAATGAAAGGTCCATAAAATTAAAATGACATATATCATAGAATATGAACTATAGTGGAAATGTCTCAAATAAACTCAAATAACGATAGCAAACTTTTCTTCTACATGATTTCATTCCCTATGTATTCATCAACCAGGTGTGCATAATAACACTTGGTTTAATAATTACAAACAAAACATATTAAAAATAACTACATGCTGGGAATTGTTTCTCTGTTTAGGTCTGTGGCACCTACATTCAAAGGTTAAGAAGCTACAAGGGTTTGTTGCTAATGAGCACCTCCTCAAGATGTAGTTTATGCGGTGACCACAACAACAGCAAATGGTCTGGTTCTGACTCCTTTGTGTTTACTTTACATGCATGTACACGTAACAGAATAAAGAATCTGCACTTTGTATATTATGATCTATCAAAACCATAAGCATTGCAAACTGTCTCTGCCCGTATCTCAAGTGAATGAAAGAATTTTAACATGATTACTTTGGTATGTAATGAATGCAGGACACTTAGTTTATGAATAACACATTCTTCTATTGTTGCAACAGTCAAAAGGTTAAATGCTATGCTAGACAACAACACAGTCCTTTGTCTGTATGCATGTAACCACTGCAACCCCTCAACTGCACTAAAAGAGGACTTCACCAAAGTAAGTAGTTATTGTACCTTGTGTTGTACTCCTTCCATTTATCTTGGTGCTGCATTAGCTTCTGGTGAGTGCTCTCGATTTCCTCTTGGACCTCAGAGAAGTCTTTTCTAGCTGAGTCCAGGGTCTGGTGGACAGGGTCACCCTCAGGGAGCTTTTGACAAAGTTCCTCCATCAGCTGCAGCCTTTTCTCACAGATGGACTGAGGGCCCTTTTCTCTAAAGAAGGCCTTAAGTAAAAAAAACAACAATTATTTACTGTGCTAGAAGTGAACACCATGAATAAACAATAACAAGGATTTTACTTCTGTTGATCAAAAACCAAATGTGCTAGTGCTTTATACAATGCTGATTGAGGACAGTATTTGCTCAACACTGGAAGAGTTTCAGTTATTTTCTGTTAAGTTCATCAAAATCTTCCCACGCCACTACACAGCAGTGAATTTGCACTGAATTATTTCACACTGTGTTAATCAATAGATGAAACTCAGCAAGCCGGCCAACCACTCTGTGCTCACCCTGTGCTCCTTGATGAGCCTCTCGCTCCCCATGCTAGCCAGGTGGCGGTTCTCCCTGGTCACCTCCGCCTGGCACTCCTGCAGCAACACGATCAGCTTGCTCCTCTCCACCTCCACTTTAAGATGCAGGAGGTGAAAGGGGGCGTCTGTCTGAATATCCTGCGAAATGAGAAATACAGCAATTACCGGTCCAGATTCAGAGCAATTTGTGCAGTTTTTTTCAAGCCTCTTTTTGTCTAACGTTGTCATGTTAAGTGTCATACATTATTTGGTTTATTTGTATTCGTAAAATTTGTGTATTCGTTGAGACTGGCATTATACATTATTAATAATTGCTGTAATAAAGTTATAATTGTGGACCTACAAAACAAACTGCTGTTTGTTGTTTGCCTGTCTGGCCTGTGATAAAATTATATCAACGATATTTTTTCAATACAATATACATCATAATCTTACAAATGAAAGCCCAATCATATATTTTTTTTAAACTAAAACTGATGTTAAAAGCAAGTATTTGCCTCAGTTAGGCAGGAGACCAAACTCTCAAACTGAATCCTTAACCTGGACAACAGAAATTTGTGGAACATATCATCACAATATGCCAACAATATAACATACATAATACACAATATAAGATGTAATATTAAATTATTGTCTTTGTAATCTACTTGGAGTGGCATCCTTGCACTTGAAAAATTAGACTAACCTTCCAGTGTTTGTGCAGCTTCCTGACTGTTTCCTGTAGCGACTGCTGCTCCTGCTCTGGCAAAATGTCCGTCAGCTCATCACAAGCCTTGAGGAATGCATTTAAGACCCGCTGGTCCAGCTGACCAAAGAACTCCTGCAAAACAATCAAGATCTCATCATGTGTCACACTTTGTTCAGGTCATGCCTTAGAAGTAACCATGATGAATCTTGCACACGGCCCGTTTTCTCACTGTGTGTTTCTTGAGCAGCTCCTCTGGGTTTCCTCTTTCTGTCAAACAGGTCTGTGCCATTTTAAGAACTTTCTCCAGCTCTACCCGTGACTCATCAAACCTCTTCATGAGGCTGCTGTTTGCCTCCACATGCTTCCGCCATTCTGTAGATTCCTTAATCATGGCCTGAACACACAAAATAATAATTCTTAAGATGCTAAAACTGTTTTAAAGCTTTAAGAGAATTGAAATAGGCCTTGAGGTTTACTGTACCTGTGAGGAAGACTGCAGGTCCGCTACTCTTTTCTGCAGAAGGCTCATGTCCATGTGCTGGAGGGTTTTACTGCTGTTCATTATTTTCTGGATGGTCTGGTGGTTTCTCTCTATCACTGTCAAACACTTCTTACAGCTGTGTGTGAAGGTCGCCAGCTCCTGCAGTATTCAATGACAAGCAGAGTGTTAGACATTTATTCATTTCTTTTCTTGAGGCTATGCTTTTCCGTCTAAAACATGGTTCTATAAAAAGTGACAAATCAAAAATGCTTGGCATATGGCTATGGATCTAAAAGTAATTCAATACAATTGGTACAGTGCCATACTGAAACTGAATTAATTACCTGGCATTTCTGTTTAAAGTCCACCGGTCCCTCAGAATCTGTGGTGCTGGTGATATGACTGGCTTTCTCCAGAGCCTGGTAGAAGCCTGTGATGTTCTTCTCCATTTCTTCTAGTGGAGGTAATAGAGACTGGGACTCCCTCAGCAGAGGCAAACATCTCTCCCTTACCTAATTGGAGGAAACCATGTTGATTTAAGTCAATCACAGGTGACTGATACCTAAATCCAAGGGCAAAAAAATTTATTCAAAGGCTTTAATGCCATGCCAGCAATTAAATTCTGTGGAAAGCACTGCATCCTTGGAAATATTGAACGTAAAAGAAAATGGCTTTTCACTGCAATCAACTTTTACTTCTACATAACACAACATTTTTTAAATAGTTTGTTATGATCCAGGACCAAAATTTACATGCAATATTTATTTATTCAAGCTTTGTTCTTTTCGTGTTAAGATAGGGTAATTTATTTTGGTAAGGATATGATTTGGTCATGCTTTTACTTACTTTCATGTAAAAAACACACCCTTGTTGAATCTATATCTTCCTAAAGTATGATGCATACATGTAAGATGTCCAATATTTGATATAAATAAGTATGGAGTCTTTATTACATCAGGATGAAATAATTAATACTGGCAGAAAATATAAGTAATTTGAATATATTTAATACAAACTGTATGACACAAACTTCCATACATCAGTATCAGCCTTGATAACCCACAGCAGTTTAATGAACACACAAAGAAGAGACATATTGATGACATGTACACACCTTGCTCAGCTGCTCTTTGATTGAGGCCATCACAGCCATCATCTGTGAAACCTCCTCCTGTGGAGTGTCTTTGGTCAACAGCTGAGCGGTGCGGCTCGCTGCCTTGCAGGCGGCTTCCATAGCTGGCACTTTGTGCTTGATTTCCTACAGTATTTTGGGATAAACAGTATAAAGATTTTTCAACGTACAGAAGAGAGATGAAATATCAGTCCAACCTGAGGAAAAGGAGGAGGGTATCGACTGTTTACCTCAACATCTTGAGAAAAAGCTCTGACATTCAGGAAAGATACTTGGACAGGAGCAGTCATCTTCTCATTAGTTGCATCCATGAACATTTTCAAGGTATTAATCCCATCTTGATAGTCTTGCCTCAACTTATCAACCTCATCTGCTCTTGCATACTGCCAATGAAACAGAAGAAGAAAGTAGATGGATAATTTTTTATAGGAACTTTTTTGAAAACTTAAGCTGGTATCATTATATTGATTTTTTTTCATGTATTTATATTTACATGTTTGACTTTGACAAACAGCTCTCTCCATCTCCCGTTCAGAAGGAGAAGCTGCTGCTTCAGATCTCGTGAGACTGTTTCATCGCAGGTCTCAATGAGGAAGTTCCCAGCATCGTTCATGTCCATGTGCTGCTGCATCCAGTGAGAGAGGTTTCTAAAGAAATCCTAAAAAAAGGAAGGAAAAGAAAGTCCATAGCTGTTTAGTACAGTTGATACACAACCTCCAGCCACTCAGAGTCTCAAATGCTTTGTGACATTCCTGACAGGCAGTACAGGGAGCCAGGGGGAGCTTGGCTGCTCTTAATAAGACATGAGCTCCCCAGAAAACATGATTTGTGATATTTTCTGACAATATGCTATTTTTCCCATGCATTTCTATTTTTCTTTTTCTTCATCATCATGGACAGGTGTAAACGTATGCTATTATTGCTGTATGATTCATGCATGATTCATCACTAACTAACTTTTTTAGTCCCACTCAGTCTACAAGCCAAATAGCCATTATTTCCTAAAAATAAGTAAGCATCCCTGAAAACCCAAAGTTTAGTTTGCACACTGATTCCTCATACAGTTTAACAGCACAAGTAAAATCTGTATATTATAAACAATACTGTTCATCATTACTGGTATCTGTAATCTTACTTACACGTTTGGCATTCTCCGACTGATTGAGCATCTGCTCAGCGTCCTCTAGCCAGGCCTGCAGAGCTGCCACTGTGCTACTGTACTTCTCCCAGTTAGAGATCACCTCCTCCAGCATGCTGCGAACGCTCCGCACCTCCAAAGCCAGGTTCTTCCACTGAGCCGTGGCATCACTGAGGAATTTACTTACCCCTTCTGCTTCATCAACTGAAAGTAAAATATGGAATTAGTTCAGTTTAGTTAAAATCAATATAGGTATCAACTGTATAGGCATAAAAACAGAATTTATGTATGCCTGCTGATCATTTGGCCATTTGGTTGATGCTACAGTATGTTAGGTCAGAAAGATCGTGCTAAAAGAGCATTCCAATTAATGCAATTATTCCTACTTTTTCATGCATAATGCAATATCATCATTTTTCAGTTCTGGGGGTTAAAAGTAGGTTAGAAAAGAAAAGTGCAGCCAGCCCCACATTTACAGAAAGGAATAGCTCAGGAAACAGGCAAAATTAAGGTTTTAAAGATTGTCAGGCTATTTTGGACTTACCTTTGTTACAGGTCTTAGACCCTGTAACATGAAATCAATAATAAAACTGTTTACCATGAGCCCAAAGAAATGTATATATAATATATATATATATAAATATATAAATAAATATATATATATATAAATAACAAACAAATTGATAATAAAAAAGTGTGAACAAGTCTTACTTGAACTGTCAGACTTTACATAAACCTCTGCAGCTTGCTTGAGGGCTTTGAAGATTATCTCATACTGCTCAAAGAACCTGTGGCCTTCAACAAAAGTCTGGAAAAAAAGGGCACACGAAAACACAGATTAAATTGTTTGACAGACACAGTGCTCTTCAAATACTGCAACTAAAACACCAATAATTTCAACTTACAAGGTAGGTTTGCAGCAGTAGCTCAACAGAGTCCCGTCTGCCATATTTAATGATCCAGGACTTGAGCTTTGACTCAGCCAACATAAGAAATGCCATCAGTCGATATTTCATTTCCCAGAATTCCAGTTTAATCAAGTGAGCATGTGATGATATAGACACAAAATTGAACCTGAAAATTTAAACAGATCAATAATTATTACATTTTTGCTTTGATTTTACAAGAGGTATAGAAGGCCAACTACATAAATGTTGACTTAATTAAAAAACAGAAAAGATGAATATCAAGTTCATGTTTTAGAAGAAATTGCACATACAATTAAGTTACAAGATGACAAGTAACCAGAATCATTCTGATAAAAGTCTTACCGTTCAGCCATATCTTGGAGTTGCTCAGGTGGGACAGGTACCCCATTCACTGATCTGTCCCTGTGGATCTGATGGAAGGTTTGCCTGTGCGATTCCAAGTTTTTTAATACCTCCTGCAAAAAACAATCACATATAATCATATCCATAAATGCTTTCTTGTGTACTCTGTGTAAAATGAATTGGATACCTACAATTGTAATAATAGCATAGTAGGTATCCATACATTGAAACTCAAATGTCAGTGTTACCTTATGCTGCTCTAGTTTTCTGTGAAGAACATTGGCTGTCTCTTCATGAGCATGCTGAATGGGAATGTCCTCTCTCAGAGCCATCTCGGCCCTGTGAAGCCAGGCTCCAATCACTCCCAGAGGACCAGGCAGGGACTTGTCCAGATGGATGTGCCAGTCTAGCAGCTGCAATTGACATCCATTAAAAAACCCACTCTACCAAAGAAAGATACCATCATAGAGGAGGCTATGTTGATCAAAACATTTCCACATGTTCGCAAGCATTCAGGCTACAAAGGAGTTTTATGCCAGTCTGGACAAGCTCTCGATGTCCAGAGGAGCAGACTGCCCAATGAACAAAAACCTCCTCTGTTCCCGTCTCCTTCCCTCTGAACAAACTCTAATTCAAATGCTTGCACCCCACTGAACTTTCACTGGCAGCCAATGAAGAGAGGAGCCCAGAGTTGTGTTTCTCTCTCAGTATGATCACTTTCACTATGGTAATGCAATTTTCAAGCAAAGAAAAGCATAATGACAAATGGCAAATGGACAATCTATTATTTATTATCAAGTTATATGATTAATTATCATAATTAATTCTGTTTTCTTCATGGCTTGGTTATAAATTATTCATCTTGTGCAGAAGTACGCAGTACAATTACCCTGGCAGACACACGGTCCCACGCCTGTTTGACCAGAGCCTGGTCCACGGACAGCTTGCCGTCTCGGTGCACTGGCTGAAGCAGCGGATCTGTCTGCTTTTTCTTCATTTCATACTGTACACGGAAGCTCTTAAATGCCTACATAACAAAAAAGACAAATTAGAAAGACATGTGGTGAGAGCTGATAAATGTCTGTTATGTAACAATGCACTTTGTCTTTTCAGGCCTGACTCACCTGATATTTGTCAGTGAGGTTTCCCTCTGCTCCCTGAGCCCGCAGCACATCTCTCTCCAGCTGATCTAAAAACACCTTCAGCTCTCTCAGCATCTTCCGCTCCTCTCTCTGTAACAATCAGGGAACATGCGGCTCAGAGTCACAGGAACAAACTGTTTTTAATCCTTTTTCTCAAATCTGCATGCCAATATAATATATTGATAAACCAAACTGACATTCCAGAAACACGTCATCAAGTCAGATTAAAGAGAAAAAGCACACAGTTAAGGAGTAGAAAAAAATGTTCAACCTGGTACGATTTCACACAAAGACAATCTCTACATTTTAGCACAGATTAGTTCATTTAGTCATGGTAGAAGAAATCGAATATGGACACTATCTTCTTCTTTATCATCTTTTTAGTCTGTTAATTTAGTGAAACATACCTCAAGCATTTGTTCTATATCTTGGGGACCAAACTATCCAGGAAAGCAGCAAGGCACACAAAGAGATGCAAACACACCATAAAATGCATTAGATGCATTATTAAAAAGAAGCAAAGAGGATAGGAAATGGGATGAGGCTGAGGTGGGAATATACTCCAAACAAAAAAGCATGCAGCGCTACGACCTGAACTCTCACCTGGAGTACTGGCACTGACAGTGCAAAAGTTGGAATTGAGCCTAGAAGCAGCTTAATGTGCACAAAGAATAAGTAGATGGAGAAATTAAATGAGCCTGATGATGGAAAACAAAATATTGATGATTATATTACTGCTGTGTTCATGCTATGATTATTTTGAGAGCTTCATGTGATAAAATGACAAATATGAAAAAAGTGCAGGCACAGGCTTCAATTAAGCTCAGCAGCAGTTAAAGCAGATTTTCATCAAGCACATACTTCCGTTATAATCTCTGCATGTGGTCATTCTCTATGAATCATGATACACTAGACATTTTTTGTGGATGGAAGAGTTAAATATCAATTATAATACAGTAGTAATACAATTATATTGTTTCTCCAGGAATTGCCTTATATATCACTGCCTAATATCCACTTAACGTATGATACAATATATTGTATCATACGTTTTAAACAAAGTACCTCATCCTGCTGTCCATCAGTCTCAGAGTGGTGGGGGTTTGGGTAGTGCTTGAGGAACTGAGCCACATATGTCATGATGGATTTCTCATCTGGCTTGTCTACATCCACATCTACAGAGCAACACAAACATTATCTGATTAAACCTTACACTGAAAGTTAGCTGATGTAAACATAGGCACCAAATGTTTTTCATGCCTCTCAAAAAACATGTCAGTATTTAACTTTAAATATGATCGCACTCCTGTAGAAATAAAGGGCTGATATGACAGGGCCATTATATTTGGTACTGAGTCAAAAAAAAAAACGCAATTTGCGTACTCACTAGGATAAATCTCTTCGGGCATGACAGCTAATTATATATATCTACTTTTATCTCCATGCTTGGCCTGATGTTTCTTGAAATCAGAGTCAAGCTCTGTAAAAGCAGAGATGTTTCAGTGCAGCTCTTGTGCAATAAAGCATCACGTCTCTGCTAGTGAAGACAGGACTGCAGAGCCACTGCAGACTGCTTCACTTCCGACTAAAACTCAAGAGCTACCATGAACACATAATTTTAGTCTGGTAGATTTCTGTTTTCAGCACACATTTAGTCTCCAACAGGATGGATTGACAATTGAGTTATTGTAATTAATATTGTATATGCGCTGCTTCTATGTCTAAAACACTGGCAAACTTCAAAAGACATAATTATGTAACACTCATATTCAGTGTTATTTTGTCTGACTACACTGGAATCTTTAATGGAAGCAGCAGGAAAGGTCAAGGGTACCTTCTGGATCCAGCAGACGGGGAATACCCAGCTCATTTTCTGCAAGTGCAAAGGCTTCCTCCAGATTCTCCCTGTTGCTCCTCCTCCGCACCACGTCCATGTCCACCAGGTCTGGCCTGATGGCATGCACCACTGACTGGAACGCGACACCATCGCGCCAGCTGGGACCAAAGTCCTTCACTTCAATTCCATGAAACCTTAAAAAAAACACAAACGTAAATACAAACTGCATCTTATACAATACTGACTAAATGTATCTACATCCATGTCTATAAACATATTCTAACACCTAGCAAAAAGGGTAATTTGAAAGTAACATACTTGGCTGCTGTGCACTGCACCCATCTGAGCAGGGCCTTCTTGGCATTGCCCTGAAATTTGTTAACCACCTTTCTCTTCATGGGAGGGCTTCCTGTTTCAGAGCTGGTTATACTCTCCACAGAAGAGTTGCTGTTGGACAGGGCCTGGAGGGCTGGCAGGTTGCTGGTTAACTCCTCAATCTAAATGAAGAAAAAGAACAACAGGAAAAAAAGAGGTTGCATTGTGACCATAGCAACACGAATAGAAAGTGGCAGTATTTCTTGGCATCCATGTGAATGTAGTGTGGCATAATTTATCCAGCAATGTCCGCTTTATGCATTCGTTACGCTGTGTAGTGTCGACATTTAGATCAAAATGTTTTGCAAAAAACATTTGGTCCAGAGTTTGTGAACCACAGGTTTAACTTTGAGTGAACACAGTTATTATACTCTCAGGATTTACAAATGAGATAAGGTATTACCTGGAAGTAGAGGATAATGGTCCATATCAACCCAAGGACAATTGATGGTCGTCCATCTGCGATGTCAGTGGCATGAATGTTAACTAGCTTGATCTGAAACAAAGCAAAGCAGAGGATTATTCAGGAAAATAAGTGATATGCAGACAGTCTTAGAGTGAGATTTTGTTTTTCATTAACACCCCCACAGAAGCCCCTTGAGTTTAATTTTGTCCAAAGGAACATTGCAAGCGTTTGTTTTTTGCTCAGTCATCAAAGTCAAATCTTTGATGCAGGTGAGTACTGTAATATAGCCAAACCAGGAAGACAGAGACAGCCACAGAAAAAAGTGAACCAGAAAGAGAAAAAAAAGAAAAAACAATTGTTCCACTAGATGTTAAAAGGAAAACAGAGGTACTACAGCACTGCATACCTTGCACTAGACAATTGCCACAATTTGCCATGTTTACATCTCTAAATTTAAGCAGCTCAGAATTGTAGGGAGCCAAACACATCAGTAACCAGTGTTCAAGTCAAAATGCATCAAAATGCATGTCTGTATAAAAGCATGACTACATTTATAGAAACAAAATTGGCTGTATCCAAGCGTTGCTGCGTACACATCGTGCATCAAATGAAAAGAATGCATACAGTATAGGATCACACAGGGCGTTTAATGGCGACTGACCGGAGATCCTCGATACACAGACTGAAGGCACACATGATGGGAGAGAGATCACAACAATGTAAGTCTCAGTCCTCAGGGAACCCAGATGAAAGTGGGACACAGGCTTCATAGAGCCAAGGGATTTAGAGATGGGTTATGTAATCAAGAAGTCCTGTTTCTATCTGCTGCTTCTCTGAACATAGTGCATGTTGTACGGACAGAATCACCTTATGTGCACGAACAAATATCTAATCAACAGATTTTTCTCAGAGTTCTTAATCATAGCCTGGACTGCTTTAAGGCATACCACACTGTATTTTTTTCCTAGTATGCTATTCAGTTGTGGAAAAAAATACATATAGAAAGTTTCACCTTACACAAAGGTGTAAGGTGAAACTGCTGATATGACTGAATTTTTACCTTCCTGCCTTCAAGGAATTTGAGCGCAGTGCCGATGTTGGAAACCCAATGGATCCTCTTCAGCTGGCGGCCTTGCTCACAGGGCTTAAGAGAAAGAGGACAGAAAGTGAAAATCAAGCAAGCTGAGAAGGCCAAATCATACAAATCTGAGGATATCTTCATTCAATCATCCATTGATTTGAAATATGGTAAGAGATTAACTGCAGGTAGTAATTTTATCTATTGTACTCACTCACTTCCAATACAGTAGTTGCACAGTTAGATAGTGAAAATGGCCTGGGGGTATTAGCAGGGCTTTTCTTACATAAATTAACTTGTGAGTGCCAAAGCTGCTTTAAAAGAAAAAGTATAATCCTGTGCTCTAAAACATATCAGTTTTTGGCTGATACAAATCAGCAGTGTGCACTCTGAAGTGAAAACATCAGACGGTGTTAACCATGACGTACAACTGACTCATTTGGCAAGTAACAGCTTTACAGATGACATGGCAGTTTGTTTGAAGACAGGTCTGATTACTAAATCCCTATCAAAGTCTGGGCCTGTGTATGTGTGTTAGTGTGTGTTTGGGAGAGAGAGGGAGAAACAGACACTGGTAAGCTTCTCACAGTGGGGAGGCTAAGATCTAAATTAGGGCCCTGTAATTTCTGTGTAGAGAGCCAACGCTTAATGTAAGCGACAATTTTATCCAAACTTGGGATTTCTTAAGATAGAATGGATATATGTTGTTATGTTAGAGTGGATTTATATGAGTTTACAGTATTTACTCAACCATCTGTTAACTATTTTCATCCTATAGACTATATCAATGTATACGGTCAGAATTATTTATTATGTGAATTATGTGAAGTCTGCAATTGCAATCATCGCTGATGATCTCCCAAGTTAAGCAGAAAACTACCAGGCAATCTCTTTACTGCTTAACTGTGGAGAAATGACATTGCTTTAAAGACCAACCAACAACTGAGAATTGATGATGTAGTGAATTTGTCAGCAGATTTCTTGTTTACACCATGAAATAAATGGGACCACAAGATATTATAAAATGTAGGTACAAGTTGACTCTAATGTGAAGGTGAAAAGGTGTGCCTTTATTTACATATTCATTATTTCGAGTGGATATCATACAAAGAGCCTCTTCCCCTTTAGTGAAGCTAATTTACATATGAGTCAGGCTCAACATGTGCAATTAATGTTCAACCCTGTGTAAAAACGATCCATAAGTACTACTTACTAGTCTTTGTCCAGACAGCACCTCCAACAAAGCCAAGAGCTTCACCCCATCTTTGATGTCCTCAAAAAGGTCATTAACCTCTAGTGGTGTTTTATACTGGAGGAGAGAAAATACAGCTTTAACATCACCAAAACTAATCATTATAACAAATGAAACTTCTTGTAATTAGAAATGAATGACTCTTGAAAACCAATACTTTTACAGAATCAGGAATGTTGCATTGTTAATTCGATAGTGTTAGAAGATATTAGTATTCTAACCCTTTAGCAGGGATGAAGAGAAACCAAATGCTGTTTGTGAGAAACAGGCTTGTTAGCAACAACCACAGAGCCTCCCTGCAGCTGAAAAGATGGTGCCTCTTCCTCAGCAGTGGCTTGGTGCCCAGTCCTGAGGCGACGGTACTCATTTAACCCTAATTGGGTACCGTCTCCTGATATCATATCCACACATTTACAGAGCTGTTACAATCTCCAACATGAATGAGAGCGTTATAACCTACTGTGTAACACAAGCATTACTGCATAAGTAAATTAAACAGGTGTGTATTTATTCGGCAGGGTGAAGCTTTATTTAAAAAGGGAATTCTTTATTTGGCACCGTATACAGGCCACTTCACAACTCAACATATTCCATGACAGGATGCAGTTGGCTGCCTATTTGGGGCAAAGCAGTGTGAAGAGGCAAGCGTCTGTCCTGTTATTCTGTACATGTATTCTTTTTCCTATCACAAAAGTACTATAAAGGATGGTACATGTTAAATGCTGCTATCTCAGTTCAAATACTATTATTCAGTTGTTTGACATTTATCTGAACAAATGGATCCAAAAACATGCACTGTTTAGTTAACACAGCAGCTAAAGGTCCATTAGTATAGTGGGAGTGTAATGTGTAAGAGTTGTCAATTCTATTTTATATAATTAAATATATACTATTCTATTTTTTATTTGTCAGGTTAAAACAAAAAATAACTTTCCAAATTTCCATCAAACTGCTAATATGCACAATCATGCAAAAATAGCTTCTGTATTGTCTGTATTTGGAAATAGTTCCCACCCTGGAAAATTAATTTACTGAGCAACAAAGTCACATGAGACCTCCAAACAGTGGGAAAACTGTGAAAATCACTGGAAAAGGTGCTTAGTAATACATTATCAGAGGAAATGGAAACACAAAGGCTGAAGGGAAAGTGTCACAACTGGAGGAAGTTCAAGCTTAGATAATACACACTCCCATAAAAAGTGCAAATTGCAAGAAGCCTTTTGTGCACTGACAAGAAAAGTCACATCGCTGTAAGCTTTCCTGTTAAATCAGCCAATCTCGCTTGTACAGCAGCTGTCTGTAGCGTAAATATGACTGTTTGAGAGCTCTCTCAAGATGTGGCTTATGCTACATTAGTCTTATTGGTATGCACAGTGAGTGAGTTTGAGCGCAGTGCATGAATAATGAAGAATAGACCAACAGAGCGTCTCTGCGTTGGCCCATCACATAACTGAGATTCTTCTAAAGTTTTAGAAGCCACTCTTTGAACTAATGTGGGCAGATGAGGCTCAACAAAAGACCCCTCTAAACTAAATCTCTTTGCCAGGTTCCAGGCTTAAACCCTGTAGTGTCTGATTAGCTAAACACTCTGCTGTGTCACCAGTGATTACAATCACAAAGAGATCATTCAGCATAGTGCTGGGGGGTAAAACATTTTTTTTAATTCTGGCAGGTTCATGGTATATTATGTTTTTGGTTTTTTTTTTGCATGACAGGGCCTTTGTATAGGTTAATAGTACCTAATTCTATTGTCAGTACACAAAATATAAAAACATTTTATTGCAGTTTTTATTGTGCAAACTGCAACACAGTAAAACAACCTTAGAATAAAAAAAGATTTGCAATTTTAACATTGCTTCCTTTTCAGAACAAAGTATTTTAGAATAGTTGTATTAATAGTTAACACTAAGTATTCAAAGAGATATTTCTCAAATGATCTCTTGCACAAGTAAGAAACAAATAAGTCATGGCAGTTGCACCAATTCTGCAGTTATTTCTGACATGTTATAGTCGTTCACTTTAATTCAGTGTGCATAATCTAATATAGGCCTGAACTATACAATCTACTATGGTTCAGGTCACAGTGTTATGAAATACAGCATATGAGCATGTGTTATTGTTGTGCACTCCTTGTCATTTCCATGCATGAACCTTAGAAGCAGACGACTGCCTGCAGGGAACTGTCCTCACCCCCTTGCTCTCCATCTGCATACCTCATCACTGTCCCTGCCAATCCTGTCCACAAATACACTCATACACACACACACACCAATAACAAAACACCCACGCACATACCTACACACTCATCCACAGTAGACACACACAAGCACCTAATACACAACAATTACAAACCCCACGCACCAGGTTCTGAACAATTCCATTATACCTCCCATATGTCCACATAAATACACTCCACTAGTGCAGATGCTCATCCAAGTATAAATGCCCCGAGTGAGCTTCTTTAAAACAGACCTGCACAGTGCTGTTCTGTATTACAAAGATGTCTCCCTTAGCTCTGTCATGTCTGTGTCATCTTTTCAGCAAAGTAACAAGCAGCATGACCTTTCTCTGTGGTTCTCCTCTCAGGAAAACAGAACAGAGGAATCATAGGTAAACTGTACAAAGGGTGTGTTCCTTCTCCATCTTTAGATCCAGCAAACTGCCATTATAAACAAACCCTGTTCCATTAAACATCATTTGATTGTAAATGCTTAAGAAACTAGGTAAATTATGTCATTATTTACGGTTAACTGGATAAATTCAATTATCGTGTGCAGTGTTATCAGGGCCTATTAAAGCTCATCATGGCTCAGTAGCCTGAAATACCACTGACCAAAACAGAAGCTACATAATCATGACGAGCAATAAAACATCACGAGTCTCTCTGATGAAAAAGGTCAACATAGCACAGCTTCCAACTTGTATGTGATGTAATTGCTTTGACAATCTGTTTAACATGGGCCTGATGAGCTTGTAAAATCCTACAATCTCCAACCCTGTCAAGTGATTTATGATCGCCATGTAGTGTGTAAGCAGCGGGGAGCATGGATGGAAATCACTCTTACCTTTGCTAAATGTGAATTGATCCATTTTGTGAAGGTTCTCTTCTGAACTGCCTCTTGCTCATCTGAAAATGAAAGGTACAAAAGGCATGTCAATACATGATGGATGCCACATGCCCTGGCGGTTAACTTTGAGCCTAAGCACCATACTTGAGACTAGAGGAGCTGGTGATATATTCGTAGACACACAACCAACTGGAGAGAATGCACACAATAGGAAGTGATGATCAGAGATTACAGATCTGTCCCTGCATAGAAGTGGCTGTTAATTGATTCTACATATGGATATGGTTATGCTTATAGCTACCACAAACACATAAAACGCATATAATATTTATCCCTCACTATAACTTCTGTCAGTTATTGCCTTGGTAGGACTCCCCCAGTCAGAATCTTACTTTATCCAGCCTCATCCTACATCATTTTACACTGCTTCTGCAATATCGAGTAGCATTACAGCAGCCCTGCAGCAAGCATGTTATGAAGTACGACTTTTGCCACGGTTAACACAAGCTTGCCAGTGCTAGCATAATTGATGCTCTTGAGAAGTGCTCTCAAAAAGAGGTCATATGAGGAGATTAGAGAATGAGTGGATAGAAAATTCCTGCCAGCACAACTCGTAAAGCCACCTCTGTTTTGAGTAATAACATGCGTGATTGTTTAGGTCACCCCCAGCCGCTTTTGTGGTCTATTAATATATTCAGCCACAATGCCTCATGCATTATGCAGCATGTGTAACAAAACAACTGATTTCTTTGCCATAGTGGTGCTGCTGTTGCGTCGAGGACTGATTTCTAACACCCTGTCACGCATGCCGGTAGGCTAGTGCTGCACACCGCACAGAGTGGCCATTTTTAAACATCCACCCTTAGAGATATAGACAGTGGTCACGTGTTTAAGGAAGCAATGCGAACACTATACAGGGAGCAAAGACGTTGTGTTGACCCACAGGCAAATGCTTCATCACTGATGCACAGGGGATGCCCACTGAAGCATAGTACACACATACACATGCACACAAACGTACACAAGGGTGCAACACACGTACAGCTGTGTTTGTGTAGCATTATACTGTAAACAGTTCATGTAGCAGGGATTCACCTACAGACCATTAGCATATGTTATTTTCCCAGTTATATCCCAGATTAGCTGTGTATGTGCACACAGATGACATATGAAGGTTGCTGCTGCCCTACTTACCACGTAGATACTGAAAAAATCCAGTCACCAGATTTAAAGAAGTCTTCCTGACAGAGACATCCTTATAGTGAGCCATTCTTCAACCCACTCTCCGGCTCGCTCCCTTTTGCCTTTCATGAGTTCCACGGTACATATATGTATGCGTGAAAATAAAGTCCACAGTGGAAAAAGTGGCACAAAAACACACAGCTGTCCTGTTCCTATTCTTTCCAGCAGGAAGCAAAACAGATCTGGCTGTCTGGTTTCCCCAGTGAAAGCAAAAGCTGCTGGAGGCTGCGATGAAAACGTCCCCTCCTCCCTGACACTCTCACACACAGACACACTGCCACACACGCACACACAGGCACACACACACACAGGCGGCAGAGGACAAAACTCTAATAGCGAGGGTCATTTACAATCCCATCCTTCCATCTTCCTGTGTTTTTCCCATCCAGAGGATCCATGCCTCTGTGTGCACAGCCCCCGCTGCACTGCCTCGCTGTATCATTGTGCCGTCTGAGGCTGGAGAGAGATCAGCTAGAAGCATGGCTCCACCAATCAGCATGTGAGAGGCGGTGATGTCACAGCCTTGGCTGCATTATCCCAATGTATGTGTGTGTGTGTATGTGTGCATGTGTATGGTCCTGTGTTTGCCTATAAGATTTGTCTAATCTTCTATGAGACTGACACAGTTAAAAAGCATTACAGCTAGTGCCCAAGACAAAGAAGAAATAAATCCCTTTTCACTGTTTTTCCAACATTTTGTCTGTAAAATCAAATAAAGCCCCTGCAGGCCCATTGATTAAATAGACCATAACAAAATTAAAAGACTGCTGCACAAAGCTCACCATGGTGCAAGAGATCTTAATAATTAATGCTGAGGCTGGTGATCTACCACCTGCTCTCTCTCTCAGTGTCAATGCTATTGTGACGAAAGCAGACACACCCACCCCGGGATTCCCACTGCACACACAGTATCATGTAAAAGCTCTAAAGCATATCCATTTTTTGTCCTGTAAGACCTAGCAGGACCACTTCAGCTTTGGCCAATCCATTTTCTATTGGACTGCTACTCCACTGCCCTGAATATAACACACAATAGTGAATACGTATGGTACTTGATAGCTTATCATCTCTTGCAGAAAAATCCCCTTTTTCTTTCAAGACCACCGGCATACTAAAAGCTTTTCTGATATACTAAAAATAGGCCTGAGCTTGATGTTCTATTATTACTGCTCTATAGACTGCTGGTGGAGCTGGCCCAGAAAAGCTATTTGGGTGATTCTTTTTTCCCTTTTACATCAAAACAGCAAAAGGTTAGAAGTAGCAACATTAAAACGATGTTGACAGCTGTGCACTGAGAACAATGAGCTTTTAGAAATACTACAATTAATGCTCCACATTAATTTATAAATAAGTCCCTAAGAAAAAAAGGTTAGGTACTCAATCTAGTCTGTCAAAGAGGACAGATTAAAAAGAAAAAGATTAACCATTTTTATTAATTGTAAATAATTTTAATATTTCTACAGCATTTTATTTACTCTTCTGCTGCAAAGGAAGTCGTATGTTTTTGTTTCCACCAGAGGCAACAAAGGTTAGATATCATCTGAAATTTTACATTACTAGTGCCATCACCTGCATTTTGGTCCTGATAACATTCTGGTTCTGATACCTTACTTTGATATATATGAACCCGTTATACTATTTTGCCACTGAAAGAAATAAGTCAAATTTCTCGAATGTTGAAGGTTGACTAAACACAAGCAGCTGTACTCTGCCTGAATAAAATAGTCAAAACCTGATTACACACTTGAAGGTTTTCATCCTGTCCCTGGAAAAAAGCAATTTCCAACACAAGGTCCAAGTTTGTTCCATCCGAAGCTGAGCCCCTTCATCCACTGAGGGCCTAAAAATAAGAATTGTTGGGTTTTTTGGTACCTTAGAAGTATTTTTTTATCTACAGAGAGAGCAGGTCCGAAACGCCATGTTTGTACAGTAGCCCAGACAAAACAAACACTGGCTCTATATAGGGCCCTTCACGCTTTCAAGTTTTGTGGCCGCCAAAGTTTCTCCCACACTTGGAACGGGAGGGTGGGGCGAGGGGGTTGTAATCTGCAACTACACCGTTTGATTCCACTAAATCCTACACACTGGTCCATTAAATGCCTTTTGTTGGACAGTTTTTGATATTCTGTGCTACAGACACAAAAGTACTGAGGTTCAATACCCAGCCCTAAAAATAAACAAAGAGAAAAAAAACTAACTTGAAGTTTTCCTGATATTCCAGCTGCTCAGTCTCATATCCAACTAGCTTATAAGGAGCTGTCCAGAGTCCTGAACTCAGACACTTGACTTTGTGTAATAAGATGTTGGTATGTAAGTAAGGTCTGGATATACTAGCTCTGACAAGCATGAAATCCCTATGTAAAAAAGCTCCCCACTATTGACTTATTATGTCTAAGTCAACTGATTTAATTAAGCCTGATGTAGTACTAGTAGCTAAGTGGCAATTAAAAGTGGATAACCCCAGAAACAAACACCACACAGAGCAACAAACCACTAAAGCATCTGCAATTCACATGAGTAATGGAGTACTTAAGGTGATCTTAGGACAGATGATACCTTTGGCAATACTGTACTGTAGGTGCTTGGCTTCATTGGCCTGTGGTGGTCATCTGGGAGCACCGTAAAAGCCCACTCACTCTGTTGTTGTTCCATTTAGTTGAGAGCAACCCTACTTTAGCTCCGACAGGCCAACAACAATCAGGCAGGATAAGAAATGCTTCTGTAGCTGTCCATTCAGAGATGCTTGACACTGAGGATTTATTACTTACTGAATGCTTTTTTCTTTGTCATCAAAACAATATGACAATACTGTAATCTACTATTAAAAAACAAAGATAAGAAATGAAAGCAGGACCCCAAAAAAGTACATGTGGTTTGTTTTAAACCCCTATTAAAACAGTCAGAGTCAGCCTGGCTTAGCATAGAGTGGGAATTAGGCTCTAGATCATATCAGTGTGATGGCAGTGTCTCCCTGGCAGCTGTTACTGACACTGTAGAGTAGAAGCATCTCTTACAGCTGACAACATGCACGCTTGTCTTTCTTTTACTTGCTTTTACTCCAACTGTGATGTAACTACTCCACCCCCTTGGTGAAACAATGAGTGTGCTCTACTACAGTGGTTCAATGTTTTAGCTTGTGACCTTTTACAACTAAGCTACAATATTGTGTTACTGGCTGCATGTGCAGTGTAGGGAGGTTTTTATTTTTTGGCAAAATAAAAGCTGAAACAAATAATAAAATGGTTGATAGTCTTCTGTGCCTATCTTCACATAGCAAATAGTTATTTGCTGCTATATTAATGTTAAAGATAATTGTTTGTTGCAGCCCTATAATATTGTCGCCTGATTACTTATTGCAGCCAGGAAGCAAAGAGGCTACAAACTTAGTATTATTTCGCATTTAATTACTGAAAAGCCAAACAAAAATCATAATCAAGATTAATAGGCTTATATCTGTCAGTAGGAAGGAGGGGATTCATTACACTATGAAACGTCACCAGAAACCCTTCACCAGCTGTGTTTCTTCATATCCTGTCTCTCAACTAAAGTGAAACCCACAAGAAACCCACAAGAGCCCAGGCATAATGAAAGCGGCAAACTTGTCACGCACCCTGGTGGAAACAGACATCAATTGTACCCGGAGGGCATTTAAGGACATAAGGTGTTGCTACACGGTGTCTAACGGCACTGAAATCAAACAGACAGCAAGAATGATGACAAGAAGAAACAAGTATTTTCCCCAAGGTTGGTTTTTCGTACATTTAAGAGAATGCTTCACAACTGTTTTTCTACAATCAACACTATAGACATAATCAGTGTGTATTCACAAGACTACATATTTGCTGGTGTCAATAATTCATCCAACCAGATGGACTGTTGCTCAAGTCAAAGTGAGTCTGATGTAACCCTCTCTGCAGGATGCATTTAATGACAGGAAGCCGCGTTTGATTAGCAGTGAAAAAAGGCCAGACTACCTTACTGCTCACCATCTACAGAGCACCTAAAACCACTGGCACAATAATGTCTCCCAGATGTGACCTGACACCAAATCCCACTTCCTGACATGAACCACGCAACAGTGGCTGGCACTTTGCATTGCAGATAATTTCATTTGTGCACTGTTTGTGCATTTCCTCCACACAGTGTTACCTGATTTCTGTGATTTAGTATGAGTCAGGAAAATACATTTAGCAACTATCGCTCTTTGTGTTTCTCATATAATCTGAACAGTTTATATTTAATCCTGATAAAAGAAGTTTAATTAGTGTTTATTACCCATACTATAAAGCATTAAGAAGAGAACATATCTACATAGAGAGACTTCCATATTCTTATATCCACATTCAGTGTCAGGCCATGTCTGAAGGCGTGAAAATAGCAACCAAATGGCAGGTGTTCTTTTTCATCATGACACATTTCCCTCTCGTTGAGCTTATAATATATATCGATTACAAGTGAATGGAAACAGCTTTGCAGTGCACAGGAAACACATTATCTTTAAAGCGGGAACTGGGCAGCATTGGCCCCATCACACACAAATGTTTCATAACAGTTGCTATGGTAACAAGACATGGCGGGTAAAATTTCTTGGTATACTGTACATCCAGAAATACATCTAAACTGAGCCAAAGCGGATGCCAGAATCGACCAGACTTGTGTAGTGATGGTAGTGGCCTAATGCCCTTGTAACAAAAGGGAGACACCAACAAAAAGAGACTCCCGCTATCGATCTATTCTCTTACCAAGGGCAGAAAGGGTGTCAGGTTTTAGTCTTGTTCAGTGCATTGTCTGTGTGTTTATGAAGCCACGGTTGTTGTATCTCAGTATCCCATGTCAAGACTCAGACCTGATTAAATGTTCCTGATGATCCCTGAATAAAATTAAGGAGCTAACTCTGAACCCTAGACTTGGATAAAAACTTTTAATTTTCTCAGAAGAACAAACAAATTCCAGAAAGCATTAACTTTATCTTTTTAGTGGCGACAAGATGACTTGATGCTACTTGAATAATGACATGATGTGAAAACGCATGCCTCTTTTGGCAAAAAATTTGGCTAACTAATCTCTACAGAAAATCTGATTTAAAGATGTGGAGACAAACTGATCAAAGGAAAGCTCTGATCCGTGTGTTCAGATCAGGAGTTTTAAAGAATTTACTGAATAAAACGAATCATGTTCCTCTAAAATAACTTCTTAATTACCTTATCTAGGCCACCAAACAATGTAGTATGTCTTTTTGTGGTTCGGTCACAAGATATCACAAGAATGAACATTAATTTTCTTATTATTCCAAATAAGATTATGCGCTATCTTGGAAAAAATAAACCTGGTGACAAAAGTGCCATGTGCACATTAAATCAAATTACCAAAATGTGTAATTCTATCATGCTTTTAAAGGCTACAAGTGCTCGAGAACAGGACAGCTGACACAATGTAGGACTGTAATTTATAATTTTTTTAAGTGTTAAAAAACATACTATACATTGCAATGTTTATGCATTTTATAACTCTTTCAGTCTTTACTAGCAACACAGGAGAGACACTGGAAAAATGAGGTACGTGGGTGCATATTATCATTATCCTAGTAAGCAAAAGGGGAAATGGATTAATTATAATTACATGTGGGTGTTTGTGGAAGCATGTGTGTGTGTGTGTGTGTGTGTGAGCATCCTGCCTTGCAAAAGCTGGCAAACTTCACAAGGGCATGCAGCCCAGAGATTGAATCAGCACAATATGACTGTGCAGCAGCGCAGGAGGAAAGAATGTTTTGTCCGTAAGCCAGCTGAGCAAAAGAGTGACACTTACCCTGCAGTTTTTGCATCACATTAGCGATGTCCACAGATCCTCGGCCGAAGTGCCTTGGAGAGGCCATGTCTTCTCGCCGCAGCTGTATGACAAGGTGGGTCGCTGATGCTGAGAGCAGAGGATCCTTCACAACTGTCCTGAGTGGGACATCCCCTCTGCCCCTCCCTCTGTCTGCTCCTCTCTCTCTCTCTCTTTCCAAGTTTACTGCAGGACCAGGTCCAATTGAATCTCAGGTTTCATGCAGAGACAAGCAGCTTTACGGTCCAATAGAAGCACTTCTTCCATTCACTGCCTGCAACAGAGAAGTGTGTTCAGATGGTTTCAAATGTGGCCACACCTATTGTCAAGCAAGTCTTTTACTACTACAGTGTTGCTCACCGGGCGCACCAGTGTGGCCTCGTTTTGAGACCAACTTAACTGTTTAACTTCTTAATATAAAAAATAAAAGTTAACAACCCTGTCTAAGAACAAGAAATAATCAATGTGCAACCTTGTGACCAAAGAGTCTGTGTAGACATTCAAAAGCTTTTTTCACAGAAGACATTTTCACAAGTTAGAGAAAAAAGTGCAGGTGTGAATAATAAAATTAGCGATGGCCATTCCGCTGCTTCAGGTTCAGGGTACTGTGCATGCTGCTCACAGTCACGCTGTCATGACTTACAACAGAGCCATTGTTAATGTTATTAGTAACACCTGTGCTTACCCTCCTATGACAGAATGTGAAAGAAGGCCTATCAAATCATCCAAATGTCTCGATCCTGTTACGCTCTCAAAGGCTACAAGTGCTGGATAACAATCAAATGACACCATTTAAGACTAGAAGTTATCACATTTGCTGCATGAATATCAATCAACTCATTGCAGATACATTTTACAGGCTCACAGTCAACTTTATTGGCAGAGTATGCTGACAGATACAAGGCATTTGACTAAATTATAGCTCTCAGTAGGTTCCAAGAAGAAATTAACAGGAAGACAGAGAAATAAATATAGACACTCGGTTGCACAAAGATAACAAAGATAAGCAAACACAGACACAGAGCTGTTATTATCAACTGGACAAGCATGCATTATGAGTAAAATAGTTAGTAAAATACTATGCATTTCTTGTTGGCACATACTGCAAACTTATAAAGTCATAGCGCTTTAGGGACACTCAAAAGGGAAGTTAAATTGACGAGTAAGGAAATGTCTAAACTAGCCTAAGGAAGTTTAAAGTTAAGACAGCAAGGCACGTTACATTCATTCCCTGTTACGCACATATTATACTATCATAAAGTTAGTTAACACTTTATAGCTGCAGAGCTATTTGAATGGTGTGGAGGAGGCAGGGTGTAACTGTTAATAGCGCCACTTCAACACGGGAGGAAGTAAAAAAAAAAGAAGAAAAAACAACAACTCAAAGAACTAACTTGAAAGCACAAAAATAATAGTTCACGCTTATGTAAACAGGACCCTAACAACCAGCGTGCAAGCATAACGTTATCAATGAAATACACGCACACACACACACACACACACACATTTTCATCTTACCACCTTCAGGACGACAGAGCATGATAACTAACTACAGCGGAAGTGTCTGTGTGTTTCCTTGTTGCCATTGGTAACGAAGAAAATGAAACATGGTGGCGTGAAGTGAAGTCTGTAACCACAAGAAGAAGAGCGGCACGCTGCACGCACTGTACGAGGAAGAGGAGGAGGAGGAAGGGGTCGGAAATGTGTGGTCTAGTTCCTGTCCTCCTAATTTTTTGGGGGGACAAAAGGGGTCATTCTTTGGCTGAAAAGAGGAATTCCGGGTATTCCCCCCCCCGCCCCCCTCTCTCTCTCTCCCTCCTAAGCTTTGTGTTGGTATCATAGGTGAAGTTCATATGACTTTATGACTAATAGATGATAACCTAAATGATATACGGAGCTAACAGAAGAGCTTAAGGCCTACATTAAAAAAAAGGTACACTTTCTAGATGATCTTCTGATTCATAAGCTGTAATGTTGGCTTTTAAGTGGTTAATAAATAATTTTAATGTTTATCG
>NW_023339873.1:6069018-6083491 GCF_004916995.1 Morone saxatilis
CCCCCCTCTCTCTCTCTCTCCTAAGCTTTGTGTGTGGTACTCCATAGTGAGTTCATAGTGACCTTTACTGACTAATAGTGATAACCTAAAATGATAACTGGATGCTAACAGAAGAGGCTTAAGGCCACATTAAAAAAAAAGGTACCACTTTCTAATGGATCTTTGGATTTATAAGCTGTAAATGTTGGCTTTAAATGGTTAATAAATAATTTACTAATGTTTTATTGAGCAGGTTTTAGCCATTAAGGAGAACAGGTTTTGGGGGTTGTCAGGTTGTGTAAGATCCCTCCTCCTTAGCTATAGGTCTTTAATTAATCAGGAAGAGCCCTCAAATGGGAGGGCTGCAGACCATCTGGACCACAATGTATTTGTTAAGTCATTAATAAAGGGCCAAGTGTTCTAATAGGCCAGCAAGTTCTTGGTCAATATCTAGATTGAACTTTTTGATAAGCAAGTACGAAACAGACCAATAGACGAAGGGAAGGCTGTGTCTTCACATACTATCAAAGACAGTCATAGTTTTGCACTTCCCTTTATGCACTATAGCATTAGAAACGCTGAACAAATACACAGATCAGTACAAACCCTAACATAAGACAAACCAACAAGGTAAACAGTAACAAAAAAGGGAGGTCATGTCACACATCAAAAAACAATTAAACAAATTATAATATAAAATAAATGTATTTTCTAACTGTGATCCACCAGATCCTTCAACACAATCTACTGCTACTATATTCTAAAAATAAATACCAAATCCTACAGACTATACTGTCAAATTTTCCATCAGTGTTATATAAAAAATAACCTTGTGCCACCCAGCTACCGTTGGAGGTTTGCGGTCTGTTTGCTGTAAGTTTTTAAAAAAAGGTCAGGGCCTACTCACTTTCTAATAAGCCTTTGCAAAGCTATGAGACAGTCACCTGTAATTATAAATGTAATAAATACAAAAGAAAAATTTAATAGGTCGATACTTATAAGATACTTTATTTTTAACATAGCCCTGATCCTCTTGTGCTCAGCAGATAACAAAGGAAACAAACTCTGTCTTCCAACTTACTGGACACATTCAATATTAACATTAATATTCAAGAGAAACAATGAAGCAGAAGCGTCAACTCACTCCAGACATGAAGTTGGCAGGTGACTGCATGGAGTTTGCTATCTGCTTCCTGTGGTAGAGACCTTTACATGCCAGCTGTCTCTCTACATAGTCAACATTATGTAATTAATGAAGAAACACACACATAATCTTCCAAAGGACACAGTGCAGAATATGTTTCAAGTTATTATATAAAACCAAGACGTTTTACCAAAAACTACTTTGACTTTCTTGCTAATTCCAAACAACACTTTCAGTTTAAAACTCCATGTCTTATAGTTACGTTAAATAACTGTAACCTGCTACAACACACTTAAAATGTCAATAACCCAACTGAAATGCAACCCATATAAGCCTGCAGCTGAATTCATTTATTTCTTATATGATGTTTCAGGCTACTGCAGAATATAGTGACTGGAGGTTCCCTGACTCTTATTTACAAGTACTTCTGCGCCACCTGCTGGACTGTTTTATGAACTTCTTAACTGCACATACAGACTTTTCCTCATATAAAACATTCTCTATTGCCTGTTCCTTAATAAAATTGTTCGAGGAATTTGTAGAGTTTGGGCCTAAAAAAGTGCCAACCTAATAAAGGCCTTGCTTTAATGCAGTCTTATGAAAATGGATAAATATATTAATTTGTTATAAGGGAATAGTATGTATACTGCATCAGCTGAGCTGCAGGATGCTGGTTTGTGGTAATATCAGCCTGAGGACTCTGAGGGCAGAGGTGTAGTGGGAACAGTGCAACAATTGAAGGAAATCCCCATAGAGACAGCAAGCCTGATAGACTCTCCCGTGCGTAGATTTTCATGGTTCAGCTTATCCAGAACCGTGTCAAGACACTTGGAAACACTGCCAAGACTTCTTACGTCAGAAGTAAGATTGTATTTTTAATGGTTCTGATTTCTTTTTTATTTAGTCTTACAGTTCTATCACAGGGCCTATGTATAGCAATAAACATGTTTTTGGCCACAAGCATGCCTTTACTTGAGCCAATAAAGCCATTGTTGAAAAAGTATTGATCCTAAGGAAATGATGCAAAAGGAAACAACCCTGTTTCCCAGTGTTATGTCCCACACAGATAAGCAATGCACTTGCTAATTTTAAAGCCAGAGAGGGAAGGAAGCATGACAGCAAAGTTTCCGCTATACCAAACACTGTAGAGGGGAAAAAAACCATAAAGCCTGTCTTGGAAAAAGCTTAGTGTTGGTCTGTCTGCTCGGACTGAGTGTGGAATCGAACACCAGCTTATGGTGGAATTATGGCACATAATGAAACACATCCCCTTTCGGAGATACTAAAATCATTTAATTTTGGTGAGTGTGTCTGTATTTGTTTCTTGTGAAGACCTAGGGAGTATTTCCTGGAACCACTATGTAAGAGTAGCATGTTGTTTTGTAAAATGCAGATGTGAACAAATTACATTTTAAACCTATGTGTCATCTCTGAAACTGGCTTTCTAAAGACTACTGAAACACACATTATTTTCAGACTGATGTATCTGCTTTTGGAAAATTGACAAATGGGCTCTAAATAAAGCACTCAATATGTTAAAGGCCAATAGATATTATTTTGAAATTAAAATATATACCATCCAGACCACTCAGGTCGTCTATTATTGTCCACAGAGTTAAAACAGTTAGTACAAACAACATATTTGGACAGAAATTCCAGAAAACAACTCTTAAGTTCTTTTAAAAAGCAAATTAAAACCTTCTGTTTGCCACTTCCTGTCATTCAGTTAAATATGAGGCTGTTTATTTATATCTGTCTTTGAACTTTTTCTTTCATATCTTATCTTAATACCTGTTTAAGTCATACAAAACACATTGAATTGCCTTGTTGTGAACAACTTTTTGTGAGAAGTCAGGAAACTTTTGAAGTCAGTATCTATTTACAGTACTGTATCATTTCTGGAAGAATGTGACAATCAAATGATGAAAAAACACCAATTATATGGTTGGTTTGTGCTTCAACACAATGATACTCCATAGACAGTGAACCCACACGCCGGTATGATGTAAGATTTTACATAACATTGTGCCCAGTATAGCGGTGTCCAGCAATAAAAAAATCAATACAAAGAACAAAACTTTGTGAAACAAATCTGGCACGTATGAGATGTACTTTATTGAGCCGATGCAACTGCTCCTTGTCTATGCTAATAAGATTTTATTTCGAATTTGAAATGCAGCTGAAACAGCCATCTGGGGGATATAATCTTCCCCATATTGGACCACAATGCATCCTGCCTCATACTCTACTAAACATTTCCAACCATTATTCTGATCCCCCGCCACTTCCCTTTTCTGACACTCTGCATTGATATTTTTTTTTCCTTTCCAGGCGATATGATTCTAGCCTTCTGTTTATCTGTGCTTGTGGGCTTGTTGCTGGGTGCTTTGGTCTACGTGCTGTTGACCTGGGCATCCAGACGCCAGGCCACCGCCAGGATTACCAGGCGCTCCAAAAAGAGATCTGGCACTTTGCAAACAGACAACCCCATGAGCAACCAGCTGGGCCTCTACAGAAGCACTTTTCTGAGTGTCTACAGACAGCCCTCTCTGGAGCCAGTGGGCCCTCTGGGGAGTAAGCCCGGCGTCGAGAGCTCCACCTTTCGTCCAGTGGCCAAGAGAAGCAGGCCGAGCCTGGACATGGGAGAGGACACTGAGGTCAACATGCCTGAGGACACAGCAGCTTCAAACTCATCGGATTCAGCATCCCTCGTGCCAAACAAGAGACATTCCTTCTGGTTGGGGAACAACGGGCTTAAAGGCTTCCTACCCTCACAGACTCCCCCTCCTGCATATGACAGTGTCATCCATGCCTTTGAAGAGACTTGCACTTGAATCTGTCCACATAAATACAACAAGAACTGGAACAGGAGAACATTGTGGGATTACACAGGACTTTCTGGATGTGCTCTTTATAAAATCAGACCTTTTCTGACATTTAACTGTCTAAAGCAGAGTTTCCTTAACCAAATAAGATGCTTCCACAGTCATCAAGTCTCAGTATTATATTATGAGACATAGATTAAAGGTGCAACTAGCAATCATTTTCATAATTGATAAATTGCATGTTAGTTTCTCCATTATAACAAAATAAGGTGACTTTTTCCAAATATATACAAAAACAAGCAGCAAATCAGTTCTCTCTAGTTGTTTGTGACCACTGCAGAACATCTCATGACACATGATGTAGTAGAGAGAGTCTGAGGGTGGATTTTATTTTCATCACGTGAAGATGAGGTGTGCTAGATAGTTCTTATATTATCTAATATCACAATAAAGATTTAATGGTGATTTATTCCAGTGCGTGTGCTTTTGTGCAGAAATTAGTTTATTTTAAACAAAATGAGTGAATCTTGAGTCATCATAGGCTGCTTATATGTGAAATTTAGGAAGGTTATGGTGAAATCAGTTACTTAATTAATAGTAATTAACACTGTGTCAGGGACGTAGGACTGTCGCTTACCAACACATTTATCACATCAAGGTCTTGTGTCAGTCACTTCAACTTACATTACAAAGATGGGGTGCGCCGTGTGAGGTTGCCATTATGAAAGAAACCCCCCTTTGAGGTGCAGCAGTGAATCTAGTATCGATTATAGTAGCCTGTGGACCAGACTCCATAACAGAATGCGTAAAAAAAATTGGTTAAACTACACATATTTACCTACAGTGATTATTTACAGGCTTATTACGTGCATCGGTGCTCTCGTTTTAACTGGATATGAAGTTCGGGCTCTATTTTCCGTGCTACCTGCCTCATGGCAACCCGTTTTTAAAGCCACAACCCCAAAGTGCGCCAGCGGAAAAGTGCCTGGCAACACGACCGCACTGTGCGCCGACTGCCTCTGGATTAACATTGTTCTAGCGGCGTCAGGTACGTATAACTGCATAACGTTTGTCCATGTAACCTCTTTGATAAAAGGCACTTCTTTATTTTCCTCCGCAGCTCATTGGTCTCGTCAGCATTGTCCAGTTCAGACTGCTGCATGCGGTCAGCCACAAGACGCCTTTGAATGAGAAATGTAATTGATGTAATGGGTTATGTAGTGAGAGACCTTTACGGAGGAGATGATCTGTCTTATACTTCGACTTTTATTGGATGCTGTTAATCTACAGTCTTCAAAGCAAGAGGCAGATTGTTGGTTTTTTTAACCGCTGTTTGATTGAAATCTTACTATTTTATCCTTATTGTCTGCATTAGAATACGTTAATGTTTTTTTTGTTTTTTTTATGTAAAAATTGGAAAATAGGAGTTCACATTCTTGCCTGGCTGCTCTGGTGTTTGACGTAAAATAGGAAGAACGGACAGTATCAGTACCCATGGAGACTGCGAGTGCACTGATCTCCAATGCAGTGTTGCTGTTGCATAGAGACTGAGAAAAACTGTGAATTTCAAGGTTGATGCACTGAATGACAACACGGCTATTTTAAGCAAGAGCCACCTCTCTATGTCTCTTTTAAATTACCTTACTTGTTGATTAATGGTGTTAAATCTTCTTAATTTTTGTCTCCTTCATTGCAACAGGATTACACAACTCTCCAGAGCCACACCAGGAAGACATGGGGTGGGCCACTGTCATCAAAGAAGCCTCACATCGTTTCGTGGCAAAAAAAACCCTGGAGTGCAGAGCCGCTTGATTTAAATTAATGTAGAGCTGGACAACATCTGGCTGTATGATGTATTTTACTTGCCCTTAGATTTAATTGTAAGTACCTTGAGTAGAGGAGCCATCACCCTTCTGTGCATCCTCTGAATGGAAATATGGACACCTTCAATGGAGGAATTTTGACTCAACATGCCCAGGAACTATGAGGTATGTTGAATTGCTGCTGTCATATCAGAAACTAATCTTACTTAGCCATTTTATAAATTATTATTACATAATATGCAATTTACTTTCCAGTGGGCCAGTCGGTATAAAGTCATTCTGTGCAGCCAAACATTATTCAGAACCTGATTTTAAATTGTAGAGGAGATCCCAAAGTTTCCAAAGATGCCACATAAGTCACACCATTTTTTTTGTGTGAAATATGTTACACATGTTGCCTAGGCTATATAGAGAGAGTCTTGAGCTGGACTATTTTAATCAGTGTAGATGTAGCAAGAGAATAGATAATATGTGATACTGTCAGCCATAAAGCTCCTTAAAGGGAAATAAAGTTAAAGGGGTAAAGGGTTTAATGTGTAAGTGGATTAACCCTTACAGTAGATATTTATATTGGGAAATGTTCTTTTTCTGCACATATCAGCCATTAAGGACATTTTGTTTTCTGACAGTGTCAGTCCAGAGTCAACTGATTCTGACAAGACTCAAAATAAATGCACTCAGTCTGAGATATAAGTAATAAAACCAGTAATGGGGGAAACAGTATTTCAACAGACATTACAATTCTGCAAACATTTTAAGGCCCTAAAATAGAATATACGTTATATTTAAATACTTTCAGTTTCAGTTTGTGAATCTGTACAAATATTGGACAGACTGTAGTGATGATGTCATCTGGAGCTGCTCCATAGACAGTGAATAATAGAACAACAGCTAGAACACTATGAGCAGCAGTCATGGTGATTTTACTGCTATAGGGCAGATGTAGTGATTCACTGTTGCAAGCTTTGTTCACTCAAAGGAAGCTCATTTGGATTGAATATCTCAAACAAAGAGCGTCTTAGCCCTTTGTTTCAGTCACTAATTTGATGACTGTGAACTAGCTTAGTAAGGTGTTGGACGCCTATTGGTATCTGTGTATGTAGTATATAAGTAAGTAGTGGGTCTTCTTTCAGGGTAAGGCAGTGCAATATTAATTTTGAATTCAGCTTCTTCACTTGAACACATTACTCATCTTGGTGATTATTGTCTTGGCAACCAGTATATGCAAAGCTATCTGTTCATTTTTTTGACAGAACAATCTCATCACAAGTGAGGTGCATTTAGTGGCCGTTCTGCACATTTTAATTGTATCACAGTTTGCCAGATTGACTTTAAATTATTAAATTAAATTAAAAAAAAATTTCTGAGCACTTTAAGGGCGGCTTTATCAGCCGTGATGACTTAAAAATTAAGAAAATGTTCATTCTGGAAACAGTAGTTGACAGAATGATCTTACCACACGGTCCATTTCGTAGCTGAGGCTTTTGATTGTATTGCACAATCTTCCTCAATAGATGGAGTTACCACAAGGCCCAAGAATGAACTTTGAATCTCAGCTATTTAATGTTAGTTAGTTTTGCTGTTCTTCTTTGTTCTTCTCTCATCACCGTTGTTGGACTCCCAACCTCAGTAACTAAAACCCACCTTCATGCTGACTACATTTCCACAGCCAACCGTGGAGCAGAGGGCAGTTTTAAGTAGATTT
Source organism: Morone saxatilis (assembly GCF_004916995.1). Classification (NCBI taxonomy): domain Eukaryota; kingdom Metazoa; phylum Chordata; class Actinopteri; family Moronidae; genus Morone; species Morone saxatilis. The sequence goes on from NW_023339873.1 coordinate 6,076,495, forward strand.
AGGGTCACAGACAGACACAAACTCGTAGTGTACATTGAATCTGATTTAACAATAAGTACAAAAAAGTTGCATATAGCAGCTTCAACTTCCTCTTCTTCTTCTGCTTTACCCACCAGCCTGGTCACTCAGTAGGGATGTTGGCTGCCGTGGAACATGGTCCCATCCTCTGCAGCGACTCCAACATCCTCTGCCTTTCGTGGAAAGGTCGGGTCCCCAAGAGCGAAAAGGACAAGCCGGTGTGCCGGAGACGGTACTATGAGGAGGGCTGGCTCGCCACAGGGAACGGGAGAGGAGTTGTTGGGGTGACGTTTACATCGAGTCACTGCAGGAGGGACAGAACTACACCTCAGAGAATCAATTTTAACCTGCGAGGACACAACAGCGAGGTGGGGTCTGGCCTCTAGAAATATCACTGCCCTTACTGACTCTTTTTTTTTGCAATATGCTTTTATTGAAAGTTAAATACATAAAGAATAATTCCAGAAATCAAACTGTTACTTTTATCTTTCATGTTCCCCAAATAATCCTTCCCACTCTGAGAACTGTCTAACAAAACTGACAAATATTATTTATTTATATCTAACCCACCGTTACAGAATCCTCCGTCTTGATCTAAACATCAACATTTCCTGTCTTTGAGTTGTAAAAGTATGTAAGTAGTATTAGTAGAAATATATATATATATATATATATAGCATAGAAAATTAAAATGTGTACCATGTTGCATAAAATAAATAAATACTGACTGAATAATTTTCATATACATCCAATTTACAGATTCAGAATGTTCACTATGTTTGTATTTTCTCTGTATGCGGACTTTCTTCTAACTGCAGAGGACTTTGAAATCACACACTCACCTCTAAAATACTTTTTTAGCATTCTGCTCATACTGCATATTAATCATGAATGTTCCTCTGTGCAGCAAAGCCACCTGTGTTGCAAAAATTAGTAACTGTATTTTTGGGCTTTTACAGGTTGTCTTGGTGCGTTGGAATGAGCCATTTCAGAAGCTGGCCACTTGTGATATGGAAGGAGGTATTTTTGTATGGATCCAGTATGAAGGAAGATGGTCTGTTGAGCTAGTGAACGACAGAGGAGCACAGGTAGACACTTTATTCTGTTATCACCTAAAGATTGACAAAAGAAAATGCACCTGAGAAAAGACTAAGACAGTGTTGTGTACACATATACATCTTTCCTCAAGGTGAGTGACTTCACTTGGTCACATGATGGCACTCAAGCCCTCATCGCATATAGGGATGGCTTTGTGTTGGTCGGCTCAGTCAGCGGACAAAGACACTGGTCCTCTGAGATTAACCTGGAGAGTCAAATCACCTGTGGCATCTGGACGCCTGATGATCAACAGGTACACATTGTCTGATAGAACTCTTATGAATGCCTTTTTGTATTATGTAACCTTTCTTTCTGTTATAAAACATAACAAAAGTTATCTTTAATAAGAAAAACTAAATCAGGGGTGAGGTCATTTCCTCTTGCTTCTAATGCTATCCTCAAATACAAGATGAAATGACTTATATAACAGGCTTTCTTGCTGCATTTTTCAGTATTTGATGCTCCAGAGCATTTCCACCATGTCATCTATTAAAGTTTAATGTACAATGCCCCCTCAGGTCTTGTTTGGTACAGCAGACGGTCAGGTGATAGTGATGGACTGTCACGGACGAATGCTTGCCCATGTTCTCTTACACGAGTCTGATGGGATTGTGAGCATGTCCTGGAACTGCCCTGATTTCCTGGTCGAGGACAGCACCGAGAGCGACACAGACTCTGATGACAGTATTCTGCCTTTAGGTACAAACACATCCCCCCACTGCTCATATGACAGCGTGCTACCTTGTCTTGGCTGTGGAAAGCTAATGTACTTACTTTTCTTTGTTCCTCCAAGTGCGGAGAGTCAAGCCTTTGTTGACAGTCACCTTTTTATCAGGAGATATCAGTTTAATGAACAACTATGATGACCTCTCTCCTGCTGTAATTCGCTCCGGGCTGAAAGGTATAAAAATCCATGTTTTTATTGTGATATTTACGAGCATGTTCATGAATTGTGTTGCTCATAACCCATAAGACATAAGGTTTTTGTACTCCATTGCTCCACAGACGTCGAGGCCCAGTGGTGCTCCCAGGGAGACCTCCTGGCTGTGGCTGGCATGGAGAGACATGGGCTTTCTGCTGACTCTGCCTGTGCGTCAATCATGAGGAATGCCCTTGTTAAGTTCTATAACGTCCAAGGAGAACACATCTACACTTTGGAAACACCTGCACAGGTTAGTTCTGTATAAATTGAGGTCTTACTGGTCAATATGGAATACAATTAATATCAAAATAATCATTACATTTTCAATTTCTGTTTACACATTAATATTATTTATTTGATTTGGTGAGGTTCTTGAAATGGACTGAAATGCAATGAGAGGTCAAACTGGAACTTTCTGCATGTACTACCTATTAATACAATTAAAATGTGTACTAAATAGTTGAATATGATTACAAAAAATAGTACAGCTTTAACACTGCCAGTGTAACAGGCTTGGCTCTCATTTGAGTCAGTACTTAATGTACACTAATGCCACTGAAGTGAGTAGACACCTCAGCAGATTCAAGAGTATGTGTTTTGTCAGTCACTTATGGGACATAACCTTTATTTCTGTTGCACTGTTCAGAATAAAAGAGAGAAATGAGTACAACAGTTGACAGATAACTGAAAATCAGATAGATAGATAGATAGATAGATAACTATATTAATCCCAAAGGGAAATTTCTGTGTTACAGCATCTACTGTACATAAATCACAAAAAAACAAATGGCAAAATAGACTAAATCAAATAAAACATATATAAAGTACAATACAGTAATATACTGTAATATAATGTGCATTAGTACAAGTCAGGTAGATGCAGTATTGCTAAAAGCTATACAGTAAGGTGCAGAATCATCCTTGAATATGAAGGATATGATGAATATACATAAGTTATTTAATTATGCACACACACTATGCATATATAGGGAGTAACAGCAGCTGAATCCGTAACCTAGGAGATGAACTGTCCTTGTTATATTGAATGAGTTAATGCTTCACTGCCAGTGAATGTTCATTGTTAATTACAGTAGAAATTTATTGTATATTAACTGATTTTCAGAGACCCATCACCACCATCTGCTGGGGTCACAGAGACTCTCGTCTGTTCCTTGCGTGTGGACCAGCACTGTATGTGGTGCGTGTGGAGCACAGGGTGGCCAGTCTGCAACTTTTATGCCAGCAGGGCATTGCCAGCGCCCTGCGGGAGGAAAAAGATGTGGGAAAACTGAACATGCCCTCGCTTCTCTGCTCTTATGTCACCACTGCTTTCATACCCACCATCAAGGTATATAGATTCCTGTTTAAATGCTGTGCAGTAACTGTGTACAGTTGATTTTTTTTACCAACTTTGCACTGTGATATTGCAAAACTGCTGACAGAGGCATGTTTTCATTTGAGCATCCAGCAATTCTACAGCCCTTTCCTCTCTTTGTTTTAGCCCCCAATCCCTGACCCCAACAACATCCGTGACTTTGTTAGCTATCCCACAGCTGGGAATGAGAGGCTTCACTGCACCATGAAGCGAGCAGAGGACAGCCCAGAGGCAGGCGGACCCTGCTACACTCTCTACCTGGAATATTTAGGAGGACTGGTGCCCATTCTCAAAGGAAGGCGCATCAGTAAACTACGGCCGGAGTTTGTCATTATGGATCCAAAAACGGACAGCAAAGCAGGTGGGCTTGGATTTTTACACAGTCTTATACCTTTTATGGGGACTATATTTCTGGTAACAGTAGTTCCAGTGAGTTCTGTGCATTATCCAGAGTAATCACAAATTAAACTCCACTACCTGCACACTTGTATTGGTGTGGTGGCAGAAATTTCATTGGTGTATAGTTATTGTCATATAAACAATCATACACAGAACAAAATATAGCTAAATTTGTTCTCTGAAAATAAATCTTTTAACCCATCCTAAGTGTTAGGAGCAGTGGGCAGCCTCTGTGCAGTGCCTGGGGACCAACTCCAGTTCTGAACCAGTGCCTTGGTAAAGGGCACTGACAGCAGAGATTAACCTAACATACATGTTTTGAAAAACTGGAGCACTGAGAGGAAACCCACACAAACACAGGGAGAACATGTAAACACAGAAAGGCCCTGCCCTAGCTGGGAATCAAACACAGCACCTTCTTCCTGTGAGGCAGTACATTCCTGTATAAACTGGATAAACTGACGCAAGACTTGACTAGTTTGACATTTTGGGAAATAGGCTCATTCGCACACTGCTAAGCGTTAAAAAGAAGGTCGATACCACTCTGATGTCTGTATGCTAAATATGAGATTGAATGAGATGAAGTGTAGCTTAGCATAATAACTGGAAGTAAAGGGAAACAGCTAGCTCGGCTTTGTCTAAAGTAAAACAAAAATCCACCAACCAACCTCTCAGTTTAACATGTTGTATCTTGTTTGTTTAATCTGGACACAAACAGAAATATAAAAATGACAAGTAGTGGTTTTATGGGGAGTTATGTGCTGGAACTATTTCTTGGCCAGTGACTTCCTGGAGTTGTCATGACAACATAAAAGGGATTTAAATACATAAATAGCCCTACTCAGAAAATTGTTTTTGACATATATTTGACAGACGTGACATGAGCAGTTGTATTGATCTAATCATCTACTAGATAATGATACCACAAACATTTCCCAAAATATTCTTTAAAAGAGGTAATATGGATTACAAATTCTGAATACTGTTAATTTATGCAGCTGAAGCAAAAAGTGAAGTGAAGTGAAGTCAACTCGAGACTCATAATGATAGAAGACCGGGCCAAAGGTAATCTTGTTCCTTGTCAACTTGAAATTAAATATGCGCCTAGTTGAGCTCTTCAAACATGTGCTCCATTTTAAAATGATTGCATATTCATGTGGTGTGCCCATCATTCACCTTGAGTAAAAACAAATACAGACTCCGGTGATTACTGCTCCTCTCTGATGTAACATAGTCTGAGGCTTGGAACAGGAATAGCCTGTACCATGACCTGGCTGCACTGGGGTTGCATTTAGCCTGCGGTCCCACCAAAAGTGTGCTTGCCTTATAATTATGTTCCTTACGTAGAGGTAGTTTAATGCCATGTTAGTATGTATGAGGACTCATTTCACACTCACTATTTCTATTTTGTGTTTTTGTTCCAGAGGAGGTGTGTGTGAATCCTATGATTTCATACACTGACAGCTGCAACTGCTCCGACTCCAGTGACATTGAGTTGAGCGATGAGTGGGTCGGGAAGAAGTCACCAAAGTTATCCCGAGGAAACAGGTCACCCAAACTCTACATGTCAGAAATTATATAAATTAACTCCTTTTTTTTTTCTTTTTTTTTTTACACAATTCACAGGCCTGAACTACAGAGTGTTTGCAATATATTTCTGTATGATTTGTTTCACCATGCTAATTGAGCTCATGACTGTAATTAATAACATCAAATGAAAATGTAATTTCAGAGGAATAGATAATTGAATAATTTACTTCTTTGTTTCAAAGGATGAACATGGAATCGAGAAAATCTCCCAAACTCTCACGCGCCAATCAGGAAGGCCAACGGTCACCACGGTTACCAACAAAGAAGCCTCCTGTTCGATCTCCTAGTCTGACACGTCGAGAGTTTTCAATGGATGGCATTACAGAGGTATGAATCTGCATTATCTAATCTAATGCTAATAAGTAACTGTAGTGTAACAAAAGACTTTAAATGGTGAATCTTGAAAAAAAGTGATTTATGTTCACATATTATGCTCTTAACAAAAATGTTCCTCTATTTGTTAAATATCAAAATCAAAAACAGTTTTGCTTTCACTCTACCTAATATATTAACCTGTAGGCTCATATCAACTGCTGATTACTTTTCTTATCGCACCAGTAACTCTCATTTTTATTTCCTTTCCTTCTGCTCTGAAGCACAACTACCTTGCTCAAGTCACATCCAACATTTGGGGAACAAAATTCAAAATTGTTGGGCTTGCCTCTTTTCTCCCTGCCAATCTTGGTGCAGGTAAATGTCACAAAAGTCACCCTTCACGTTTACCATTCTGAATTCTTTCTTTCTTCATTCTTGAATTTAACAGTCGTCATAACATTCCTCTACTGTATGTTTCAGTCATCTATAAGACAAGTTTGCTTCATCTGCAACCGAGACAGATGACGATCTACCTTCCAGAAGTGCGAAAAATTTCTCATGACTTTATGAGCCTGCCTGTGTTCAACCCCAATGTGTTCAGTGAGGATGAGGATGACTTACCAGGTGTGACCTAATAAAAGCACATTTTCAGTTCAGAAGCTTAAGAAATGATATGAAGAAATTGGTGTATTTTCCATTTAGTTCAATGCTTCTGACTCTGAATTCTGTATTTGCTGAAAGTCACTTACACAGTTCTTCTCTTTGTTTTTACAAAGTGATGGGGCCATCTGGGGTGGCAGGAGACAATCCTCCCTGTACAGTCAACATTCCCATTGCTCCCATCCACAGCCCGGCTCAGGCCATGTCTCCTACTCAGAGTATCGGCCTGGTTCAGTCACTTCTGGCCAATCAGAATATTCAGCTTGATGTCCTGACCAACCCTACAGCCACTGCAGCAGCTGCAGCTGCAGCGGCAGCAGCTTCTGTCCCCGTTACTGATCACGGGCAGGATACAGTTGCAACACCATATCCAGTGCCAACTAGATACTCAAACCCTGGTCAGGTGATCTTCAATGGGCTGGAGATGGGTCCTCTTCTTCCTGGTACTCTTCCTCCCCCACCTCCACCTCACCATCTCCCACCGCAGCCTCATCCGCAGCGGTCTCATTCACAGCAGCCTCGCCAACAGCAGTCCAAACAGTCCCAACAAATGCAGGCACAGCAGCAGCAGCAGCAGCAGCAGAAAATGCATCATCACCAACAACAACAGCAGCAGCAGC
>NW_023339873.1:6083541-6096526 GCF_004916995.1 Morone saxatilis
AGCAGCAACAACAACAACAGCAGCAGCAGCAGCAGCAGCAGCAGCAGCAACAACACCAACACCATCTTCAGTCTCAATCGCAGCAGCAACAACAACAATTACAGCAATTACAGCAGCAACATCAACAGCTACAGCAACTGCAGCACCAGCAGGCGCTACTTCAACAGCAGCAGCAACAACATCAACACCAGGTTCAGCAACACCAACAACTACAACAAAGTCAACAACAAGTGACACCCCAACAACTTCAGCACCAGCATCAAATTCAGCAGCAGCAGCAACAGATGCAGCTGCAGCATGAACAGATGCAACAACAGCAACAGCAGATGCAACAGCAGCAGCAGCAAATCCGGCAACAGATCCAGGAGATGAGACAGCAGCAGCAGCAGCTCCAGCAGCAGCATCAGCAGATCCAGCAGCAACATCAACAGATGCAGAGGCAGCACCAACAAATGCAGCAGCAACTGAAGATGCAGATGTCGCTGCCCCCTCCTCCGACTGGCTATCCAACCATTTCTTTACAACAGATTCATCTCCTGCCTCAGATTCCTCCTCCTACCACTGAGCCTTTGCTCAACAGGGGGGAGCATAGCCACACTCTTAAGCCAAGTCTGCCGCGAACTTTACCTCCCTTCACTGACATGGATGGATCTATGGAGATTCAGATGAGGAAGGTTAATCCTCCTCCTCCATACCCAGGCACTGTAGTGTCTGCAGCAGCAGCTACAGCCGCCAGTACGCCTCAAACTCTTGTTACAAACTGTGACAGCCCAAGTGTCCTGGCGCCAGATGCCTGCCTCAAGAAGGATGAATTTTTGCTTCACCCCGTCACCTTGCAGTACCCCACGCCTCTGGGGTACGAAAGGATCACGACCTTTGACAGCAGTGGCAATGTGGAGGAGGTTTGTCGGCCACGCAGGCGCCTCATTCGTAACCAAAATGCGTACGCTGTCCACGGCTCGGCCACGCTCAAAGTCACATCCTCGGAGAATAAAAAAATTCAGCTTCCCTACAGCTCAGCAACATTGAGTCGCCTCTCTGTCCCCCGATACTCAATACCTAGTGGAGACCCTCCTCCTTACCCTGATCCAGCCAATCAAGTGACTGCTACACTTCCTCCTCCCCAGAGAATTGATAGCAGTCTGATTCATGCCACTCTACGTCGTGACCGCAGGGATGTGGGACTTAAAGTGCCACAGATGATGGAAAGCTCAAGAACCCTTCCCTCCAAGGCTAAAATAAACAGTGCACTAGCACTTACCTACCAGCAGAGGGTGCCCACTGCATTGTACACATGCACACAGTGCAGCAGTAACAGCAGCAGCACCAGTGTCAGTGTTAGTGGGGGAGGAACTACAAGCAGTGGCATTGCTGGTGGCACGGTGGTGAGGCAGGACTTCCCACCAGGTAAAGGAGCACATCACAGTACCATTATTGTGCACTCCAAAGGTACCTCACCCCTGGCCTCTCAGTCGTCTTACAGTCTGCTGGGGGCTGTTGATAACAGCAGGGACAGAACAGTGTACGTTAACTCTGCCTTTACTGAAGATGAGACTTTAAATCAGCAGTGTCACCTTGAAAAGTCTGTACGTCAGCTGACTCTCGGCGATGTCAGTTTGACTGTTAAACGCCCTCCGCCTTACCAGTGGGACGCCTCCACCACAGAGGAGTTCTGGCTCACCCCAGAACAAACAATGTTAGGTCCTCCACCAGGACCTCATAAACCGCCTCCACTCATCATTAGCCAAGCTCAGCACTTGGACATGACTCGGCTACCGTTTGTCCTCACGACTAAACCTCCAAGCAGTCCGAGCACAAGCACTCTTACTTTTCCATCAGGTTACCAGATATCCCTCTCGCCTTTTCCCCCAGGTGTGGGTCACAGTGGTCCCCCACTTCAGACATTACAGAACCCTCCACCTCAGTGCTCTCCAAATGACGTGGTCGCTTCAGTCCCTTTCACTCAGCAGGAACCCAACTTGGTCTTGCCACCAGGTTATCCTCCAAATCTTGCTAATTTGGCCTGCTGCCCTCTCCCTCCAATGTACCCAGGAGCCAGCTCATGTGCGGGACTTCAGCTACACCCTGTCAACCTTCACCCCTGGAATCCTTATCCCTGCCCACCTCCCATGCAAGACCCTCCAGCACCTCCCCTCCCAACCAAAACCCATCAGATTTTAGAGAAGCCGATTCTATCCCCTCCTCCTCCTACTGCGCCGCCCCCACCACCCCCGCTCCCTCCTCCTCCTCCACCTACTGAGCTACCGCCATCCAAAAGTGCCACAGAGGATCTAGCAGAGTCTGCCAACAACTTTCCAGAGCCATCATCCCTGAACGAAAGCCCTGTGCCGCAGGAGTCAGAGCGCTTCAACAAGAAGAGCCGCAAAAGACTGGACAGCAGAGCTGAGGAGGCCAACATGCCCAACGTCTCTGAGGGCAAGTCAAGAAAGGAGGGACGTGCGCTCTCTGACTTCAACACTCTCATTTCTAGCCCAAGGCTTGGAAGCAGAGAGAAGAAAAAGCCAAAGGGACAGAGAGAGCAACTCAACAAAACCAAGAAGATGAGCAGGACCACAAATGAGTTCCAGGATAGCTCAGAGAGTGAGCCAGAGCTGTTTATCAGTGGCGATGAGCTCATGAACCAGAACCAGAGTAGTAAGAAGAGCTGGAAGAACAAGCGCAGCATGCGTATGGCAAGTGAGTTGGAGGAGATAAAGTGCCGCAAAGCCAACGAAAGAGAGGACCGTAGTTTGGGAAGCCAAGGATTTGTCTATGTCATGGCCAATAAACAGCCATTGTGGAACGAAGCCACCCAGGTCTACCAGCTTGATTTTGGAGGACGGGTTACGCAGGAGTCCGCAAAGAATTTTCAAATTGAGCTGGATGGTAGACAGGTAATGTGATCAGCTGATTAGTAAATTGCTTGTAGTCAATCAACAGAAAATGTATCTGCAACTATTTTTATACTCACTTTTCAATTTTTCAGATGTAGTCATTTGCTGCTTTTCTTTGTCTTATTTAAAAGCATTCTGTATATCTTTGGGTTTGGGGTGGTTGATTGGACAAAACAAGCAATTTAAATATCTCACCTCTGGTTGTGTGATCAGCATTTTTCACTATTTTATAAAAAAAACAGAATTTCACTGGCAGTTTAATCGGTAATCCAGGTGAATCAATTACAAAGTTGTTGATGTGTTGGTTAATTCTTGCTTTCTGAAATGTTTACCTCTTTTCTGTAATTTTCAGGTGATGCAGTTTGGGCGAATTGATGGGAATGCCTATATCTTGGATTTCCAGTATCCTTTCTCAGCAGTGCAGGCATTTGCTGTTGCCTTGGCCAATGTGACTCAAAGGCTGAAGTGAAAAGCTTATTTTGTGTTGTTGTAGACTAAATCAAAAGAAGCCACACTGGTCTTTACACCCCGATGTGTGGGGCTATAGCTTGGAAAATGTCAGAGTTGTGGTGATTCTTTTTTAAAGAACCGGTTAATATACAAGTTGGTCTTGCACATGCAGATCACGTACAATCAGTCTGTTGAAGGCAAAGTCAGGCTAGGTCGGTGGTCATTGAGACTAAACCAGTTACTCCATCATTTGTAGTTTATACATTGAATGTACTCAAGCTAATTTTATTTATTATTCAAATGTTATTTAGTGAAGTAAAAAAAAACAGCCTTCTGGATAAACAAAAGGTAAAAAAAGTAAATGTTGGAATGGATTTTAAAAGCAGTCTGGAGGTTTAGTACCACACGTGGTGCCAAAGACATCTTCTCTCTCCTTTAATGATGGCTAATTAAATGTATATCAAATTAATGAATATTTTACACATGTTTGTGCTGTTAGGGTTACCTACATTGTGAGGTATGGTGGTGTTCAAAATTGCAAATACATTTTCACAAAGCCATACCATATCTGATACAAACACTGCACTATTTTAATTCACTTTTAAGTAATTAAGTAAATAAATTATAACGTTTTATGATGAATACCTTTATTTGTATATTTATTTTTCATACAAATCCCATTTGTTCAAGGCAATGCTTTGAATTTTAGTCTGTTTTGTTTGTTAAATGTCCTCTACATTATGTTCAAATTGCTGAACATGCAATAGAAGAATATATTGATTCTGTAACTGCAACATGAAGAGTTGAGTACAGTTTACCCTTGTTTGTATATTTTCTATTCATGATACTTCTATGAAGTGGTGCAATGAACATAGTAAATCATATTATTTTGGCCATTTTACTGCAAATTATTATTTAGTCAGAGCTGTTATGATCTGAGAATATTTAATTTGTTTTTTCATGTGTAAATTTACATGTTCTTTTTCATTTAGAAAACTTCCCTCTACAATTGTCTGTAATGCTCAACAGTAAGTTTACATGTACCAAATTTAGCCAAATAGCCGAATGCATTTGGTGGAAGGTGAATTAGTGGGAAAGATGGTAGGAAACGGTCCCATCCCCACAGACAAAACTTTGCTTAAACATTGAGATCCTCTCAGTGACTCTCAAACTTGGTTGGCTCTGTGTTGTTTTCATTGGGTGTTTATGATGCTACTACATCAGTAGTTTGCCGCGTTGGAAATCAGTGCTGCTTTAGATAGATAGAGCTTGTGTGCAATAATGCTACTACATAGAACTGATGTTGTACTTGCAAAAGAAAATACAAAGCTGCTTGCACTGTGTATTTAGTAAATGACTTAACATCCTTATATGCTTAGAAAATTGTGCTTATTTGTTGCTAATTTCAGCAATTTTGTACTTCACCTTTGCTTTTTACATGGTACCAAGAGTTTTTTGATGTTGTAGAAAAAAAAGATTGAGAACAATAAACTTGCAAAGGTATTAAATCAACATATTCATGAGTTGTTAAGATTAACTGTTAGTAGGAGTGAAATTCATGTAGATTTGGTGCTAATGTATAAAAAAAACAAGTGTGGAAATGTCTGGACATTTGTCATTTGCTAATTGAAGTATATGAAGAAAGCATTTCACAAGAGGCTACAGGAAATCTGGTGTGGAGGGTTTCTAATTTAACAGCTTTTCATTTAATGCAGCTTCAGAGACTTCAGCGACGGTGTGTGTCAGTTATCAGCAATACTGCCTAATGAATAGTTGGTTGCCTGATTTTTTTTTCTCTTAATTTGTGAAGGAAACAATTATGATACGACCATAGGTTCACATTGACCTATAGGCTGGCCAAAATGTAATAAAAAAATACATTGTTCCAATTGTTTTTGGTGTTTCATTTCCAGTTTGGCTCTTTGAGTTTCTAAACCAAAGTCTGTGATCCCAGGAACCCACAACACAGACTTCCTCCTTCAGCCCCCTTTGTTTTGCAGTTATGAAGGGATCAGTTGAGTTGTGCATAAATTGTAGACAATATCTCTATAATGTAAACATTTATACTATTTTTAGTACATTTATTAGTGCATTTGATTATACATGAATATAAGATTAACTTTTTTTTAAATTTACAAATATATATTGTTATGACTTTGCTACAGTGGCAGTCTAGAGTCATAATTATTGTTTTTGCATACAACTGTAATATGTAATAACTAAATGATTATTGTTGTTACATTAAAAACGATATAAATTAATAATTATTATTCCCAGAGGATCATTATAACAAAAACACATACAAACCAATCATAATACTGAGATTAATTCTGATGTTAACAATATTTATTATATTATATTATTATTATATTGATATTAGTGACATTTTCAGTAAAATGAATGTAGACCTTTTATATAAAAACTGTAGTATAGTCTAGAATTGAGCCTATACAGTACATTTATACTGTTTTGTATCTGTCAACAGACTGTGTCTACCAGGTCTTACACTGCCTCTAACAAGCTCCTTCAAATATAGTGATAATGCTGTGGATTAGAAAGTAGAATCAGGAAGGGCCTCAGTTGTTGAAAGCCCCTTTTCTGAAGCCCTTCTCCTTTTTGAAAGGTGCTGCCTAAGCTTTCCCTGAGGCAAGTAGTGCCTTACAGCCCTGACTCAGGGCAAAAACAGTCCTGAGAACTACACGAGGTCAAGAGGCCCACAGGGTTGAATAGTAACGTTATATCAGCTGCTGCTTAAAGCCCCCCAAATAAAACCAAATTTGTTTGTAAGAGAGGTTTGTGCATTGTAATTTCATTATAATTTTTGTATTTATATTTTTTTGTATGGGTAATATTGTGTTAGTAACTTTAGTAACATTTATTATACCTTATTATATAATACTATTTATGTATACATTCATTAAAGCGATTTAATATACAAACACAACTTAAATCACATATAAAACCATTAAAAAGAAGAACATTACAAACACCCAGGTAAGAAGGCTGAACCGCTGCAGCCACAGGAAGCTGCGTGCCGGAGCTTTTATTTTGAAAAGCAGTGGAGGAATGTGTGTTTTGAGGTTTGTCTATCGATGGTGTGTGCGGGGTTTGACGCGGAAATACTCTGAGTGATCGCGTGTTTTCTCACAGACTGGTTTATTGTGGCTGAACAGTCAGGAGCTGGTTGTCTGTCTGCTGCTGATGTTTTGCAGATTCGTCCTCTCCTCGTTATGTTACCGTCTCAATTTATGTCCTGAATATTTGGATACGAGACCTTAAAAAATAAAAAATGGACCCACAGGAGGATCCACAGCAAGCAGGTTGGTAACTTTTTTAATTTAATATAACGTTATGTAATAAATGTCTGATCACCACAATAAATGGCAGTAAATTCACTTTTTTTTTTACGGCTGAGATGAATTAACCCCTAAAACTTTAACTTCACACTGAGCATTGTCAGATCTCATCATTCCTATTTCTGTCCCTTCACTTTTATTCATTTCCGTTTTTGTTATTTTTATCACAGATAACAGCGCTGCAGCTGAATCAACAGATCCTCCCCCGAGGATGACAAGACAGCAGATTCTCACCTTAATATCAATGGCATCTGTCAACTTCAGTTCAATGATCTGCTACTCAATATTAGGCCCATTTTTCCCCGATGAGGTAAGTTTAAAGAAGCCCACATCAGTCTTTAAATGATATGTCAAGAGAACAGGAGTTTAAGGGTTTGGGTTCCACTTAAGGTACCTTTTAATTAAAGGCAATACAGCTTTAACTTCTGGCTTTATTAAAGCAAGACCATGTAGCTTTTTTCCCTTTCTAATGAATGAAAAGTTGAATTAATCAGTGATAAATCAACACACTCAGAGGTTTTACTGCTATCTACTTTCCCTGCTATGACCAGTATGGTGTCTAACTTTACTTTACTTTACTTACTTTAGATTGATCATTCTGTGTAACCTGCCATCCCCACTGTCATCCTATCTGGACCCAGTCAATAACTGATCAAATTCTGAGAGGGAAATAAGAGGGGAAGAGAAAAGGGAGGTGTTCAGTTAAGATGTGTTTAGATTTATTCTAGAATTAGTTGTGAGATTGTTAAAGTGTGAAATGAAGTTAACAAAAACAGAAGAAAAAGGGGAAGCTACTATGCAACTGCACCTCTTTGAATTGTTATGGAACATGTCTGCTTTATAGCTTCTATAGCAGGTCACACTAAATAAGTTTGGTTTAAGTTTTAAGCATGTGTGGCTAAGTTTTAGAATTTGCCATTTTATTCTATTTTTTGAGGTGTCGTTGTTGTCATCAGACCAGGGATTATTAGTGGAATGTCGCCTTCTTAGCTAACTCTGGCTCTGTTTTCTTCTCTACTCTGTTGAAAGGAGATAATCACAGTCCCTGAAAAATAACAAATGAACTAAACAGAACTGAATCATTATCCTATAACTCCTCACAGTAGCTGTTGTTCAGTAAAAGTTACCTAGGAGAGCTTTAATGGTTATAAATAATTTACTTTTGCTTGTGAGAATCCCATTGACTGGTGTTTAACCCTTCTAATGAGGTTAGAACTGATTTATTATTAACTATTTGCAATTTGCTACTTAATATCATATCATCCTTTTGTGAACCCCTATATTGTTAAAACATGGGGTTGTAATCTACACAACTGCAAAAAGAAAACAAACATCTAGAATAAGAAGTTCCATCTGTGCCAGAAATGTGTTGAGATATGCTCCATATATTATTGTTCCTTCTTTACACATTTACTTGCTGTTGTATGTCATTGCTTTCTTTCTTGTTCTTGACCGTTATTTATGCATTTTGTAGCACTGACTTGAATGTTTTGCTTACGGTAATGTGCACGGTGAAGTTTGTTTCCTTTGCTAGGAGCTGTGGCAAATGCAAATGACACTGTGTCAGTGAGGTGTAGTCAAACAGCAGAAGCAAGATAATCAAACAGGAACCCTGTTCAAAATCAAGACAATGTATAACAGCAAGAATGTATCTGATAAAACAACAGTAATATGAATAATATGCTTTCCCCAAATATATACATCATTACATAAGATACTAGGAGAGTGGAGTGCATACTGTCAGTCCTGGTGATTTGTATAACATCTGGACAGACCTCTAAATGAGTCATTTTAGTGACAGAAAATTTTCATTTTTTTGCTACGTGCATTAAAAGTTTATTTTTTAGGACTTTTCAAGGTTTTTAGATAGATGACAGACAGACAGACAGACAGACAGACAGACGTTGACAAAACATTTAAGCATGTAAGCATGGGTTGTTTTTGTGTACAGGGATAGGAATGCTTATTGGTCTGACTCTTTATGTATTCCCTTGTTGATTCCTGATCAGTTTTGTATGTGGGTCTGCAAGTTTCCAGCAGCTGGATGCACGAGTTTGACTTCATTGTTTTGCAATGCACAACCTCCAGCATTGAGAAATTAATTGATAAGCTCGGAAACATACGATTCGAATCAGTCGGACAATTTGGAACCAGTTTCCATCGCTATTTATTTGTATTACCCAAGACAGACTTTTAATGCTGGTAAAAGATGTGATACAGTAGATTATAACTTCTGTCAGGGTAGTGAAGTCTTCTGTTTCAGTCAAGGATGTGTCCAATAATTAATTTGATGTTTAATGAGTATTTGGAGGTGTAGATAGCAGTCAGTAGTTGCTTTTCTTAGACTGAAAAATAGTGTCACATTTATGGTGTTATTGGGGGCCAAACGGCCACCTTCTGTGGACAGAGCACGTCATTTGTGCATGTCATTCTAAATCTCATAGATCGGACTGCCATCGCTAATTCCCTCTAACAGCTCAGTACTAGTGTCCTCTCAGTGGAATAAATGAGTAATCATGTGCTAGACAGAAAGCCTCCCTGCAGGCCAGTGAATGACTGGCTCTGTTATACTCATTGAGCAGAAGGTCTCAGGTAAGATCAGCTGATATCTTGTGTAATAACTGCAAAGTTTGGGGCACAGTGGAGTGATATATATGGATAGGTATTGGCAAATTCACAGGAACTGTTCTCTGATAACTGTATTTATTTTTGATCTGTTATCTCAGCATGTTTTCACTTTATTGATCATTTGTGTTATTCACTTTTTTCTACATTTCATAGCCTTATTTATTGCTTTTATGTTACTTAGAAGGTGGGATTTCATCTGCTGTCACAGTGTACCTTGAAATAATCGTTTCTCCTCAGACATATAAATTCATTACATGGATATTTCTACACAGGCAGTGAAGAAGGGAGCCAGTCAGACTGTCATTGGTCTCATATTTGGCTGCTACGCTGTCTGCAATTTAATTGGTTCATTGATACTGGGAAAATATGTAAGTATATGACACTACATCTTATCAGTTCATGTTATGTGTGAAGTACGATTTTGCCGCCCAGGTGTACAGTAATTTAATCTCTCTTTATTGTTGTATCAGATTGTCCAAATCGGTGCAAAGTTGATGCTTGTTACAGGGCTTTTTGTCTCATCAGGCTGCACCATTCTGTTTGGGTAAGTGTTGGTCCCTCTGTGCCACTGGAAATAATTACTATTACTAATAATGACAGCCACGGAAACATATTATGTACAGTTGTAGCAATTGTAACATATTTTATTAAGTTTTTACAATTATAACAATAGAAACTGTCAATTACAAAACAAGCTGATATGCTCATTCAGCAGAACTTATTTCTTTCTCAGTGTTTTCAGTGTAGCACTTGTTGATTAAGGCCAAATTTTATGTTTGAGGTGGATGGTTGCCCATCAGTAAAGTGGGGAAATAGTCTATACTCTTACTGTCAACAAATCTAACAAAAAGATGAAGCAAACAAGAAATGAATCGATCAATAAAAACAAGTATTGACTAGGGGTGCCCTGGTAGCTCACTGAGTCTGAGTCCTTGCTGCAGCGGCACTGGGTTCGAGTCCGCCCTGGAGCCCTGTGCTATGTGTCGCCCCATCTCTTTCCTGTCTATCTTGAGTTGTCCGATCAAATAAAGGCGAAAAGACCCTAAAAAATATATTTAAAAGTCTGTGTAGTCAAAGCCTGATATAACTTATTTCTTTGTGACAAAGCGCCCCATTGTTGTCCAAAAGCACTTCAATGAACCACACCGTTGCACTGTGTGACACGTTCCTTCAACATACTGAATGGGAGGAACTGAAGTTTATTCCGAGTCAAAGCCACATGAACCGTCGTGCTGCTGTAAATACTAGTGCATCACATGTGTATTATTGGAGGAGTCGGTCATTCTGAAGAACAATGGTTGATTGTTGAGGTTCTCGATGTTCCACGCGTCAAATATGAGCTTGTTACTCCGGTAATGCGGAAGCACAAAACAACAGGTGGCATTTCTGCTGAGAGTCTCAACAATCATCCATCGATCCCCAGATTAACTGACCCCACATTTAATCTACAGATATACAGAATCATTCTAACATATGTTCTTTATAGTGAATAATGCTCGTAGTGCCCACCTGTTTTGAACAGTTTTTTAGCCTTTTTAAGAAGGAGAAACAATATATATTTATATTTTTGAGTTTTTACAGATTTCTTTAGGAATGAATGGAATTGGAGCTGAGAGCCAGAGACTGGGTGGGAAAGTAGACAGACTAACCGCAGAGATTGTTGGTCTTTCATGGCATTTGTTGAATCATTATATATATATATATACAAATATAGAATGACAACAGCCTCACCTTTAAGATAACTGTAAAAAACGGTAAATTATATGACTGCAAGGTCACACAATGACAGAACCTGGCATACAGCACAGTGTTGTATTAGCAATGTACATGGGTCTTTATTCATTGGTGTTCTCCACTTTATTTGAGTGTTTGAATGCGGATTACTGATTTCATTTGGTGGTAAAAACAACTAGTCAGACAATTTCGATCAATCATTCTATTTTGAGTCCATTTTGACAATCTTTTCTTTCAGACTACTCAATCGGGTTCCTGCAGGACCCGCTTTTATTAGTCTTTGCTTTGTAGTGAGGTCCATCGACGCGGTGGGCTTTGCTGCTGCGATGACCTCCTCTTTTGCCATGACAGCAAAAATATTCCCAAACAATGTGGCAACTGTTTTGGTGAGTGTAGACATGTCTTGTGTGACGAGCATGTTGTTTAGACATTAGAATCACGAGCAAACAAAAAAACCATTATAGTTAGGGTTGTTTTGTATGTCCCATTTCTCCCAGTGCCATGGAAAATAATAAATAACTTCTGGCATACAGTCTGTAGTCATAGGGCAAAAATGCTTGGATTTACGTGCTGAATGCTTATTTTAATGTGCTGCGATTGTTTCTCTTTAGGGTAGTCTGGAGATTTTCACAGGACTTGGTCTTATTCTGGGGCCCCCGGTGGGAGGGTGGTTCTACCAGTCATTTGGATATGAAGTCCCTTTTATGCTTCTTGGATGTTTTCTGTTGATTATGGTTCCTTTCAACATATACGTCTTGCCAAAAATTGGTAACAGTTGGAGATTTCAGCATATTATTTATTCATTTTCAGTCATAAAGTAATGATTTTCCTCAGATTGTAACTGTGAGCTATATTTTTAATTCTTCTCAGACGCAGATCCCTCGAAGGATTCATTTATTCGACTTCTCACCAAAGTGAAAATAGTCCTGATCTGCTATGTGATATTCACTCTTAGTGCAGGTCTGGGCTTCTTGGATGCCACGTTGTCCCTGTTTGCTATTAACACGGTAATTTCCTCTCTTCTGACAGAGTCAAATAACTATAGAAAGAAAATGTATTGTGCTTTGTGTGAATAATTTTTTTCCTTCTCTGTTGTATCTAGTTTGGTCTCTCGACTGGCTACGTGGGACTCATCATGCTTGGTTTGTCGTTACCATACTGTCTGGCATCACCGCTGATCGGGTATTTTACTGATAAATATCCTGTGAGTATGAAAGCAAATGTGGATACTTCTTTATCCAGTTGCAATTTCCCTTTCAGTCAATGCACACAGCACATATAGTATGGGATATCACGCCCTTGCTTGGCCTGACTAAAGATGTTTTCACACCTTTTAAGACTGATGAGAAGAAGTCTTCTGTCTGCTCCTGTCCTTTCTCTGTGGTTGTCCACAGCAGGAGAGCGCTGAATGAGCCTGAATCTTGTGCATTTTGTTGCCAGCTCTGGCAATCAACTCTGTCTTTTAGAGCCACCCGTGTCCCACTTTGCCTGAACCTGGGGGAAGACCTTCTTTCCAGAGGGGGACTTCTTGTGAGAGAATGATAGGTTGCACCCATTGGTGGTGGCTCAAATATGGAATTGGTTCGCCAGGACGGAAATGGACCTCTTTGTCTCTGGGGCAAGTAACAGATAAATACGGAGGTGTCTTCACACGTGCCATGTGCAGCCGTAATATCCCATACTATATGTGTTCTACCTCGTTCAGGGAACAAAAGTTATAGTCATAACGTTTGGTTTGTCCTTGTGGACTTAAATTTGTGTGTGCTGCTGTTTGTCAGGCCACCAGGAGTTGGTTCATGGTGACAGGCGGTACTGCCACAGCACTTGGCTTCTGTCTGCTGGGTCCTGTCCCTTTCCTTCACATTCCGAGGTGAGCATGTGGTGAAGATGGACATTTTTGGAAATAAGCTTATTTGCTTTCTT
>NW_023339873.1:6096546-6146339 GCF_004916995.1 Morone saxatilis
ATACCACTCTCATATCTGTCCATTTAATATCGGGCTGCAGTCAACAGCCTGGTAGTTTAGCTTAGCATAAAGACTGGAAACAAAATCTGCCTACTAACACCTCTAAAAACTCCAGGAACTTGCTGGAATAAAGAAACAAGATGTAACATTAATTAGTGACTTGCTGGTAAGCAGATTTTGGCTTTGACTAGGAATAGAGTATATTAACTGGGGAAATACTGTATTTGCAGTTTACATTCATTATGGGATAAATGTTGCTCTTGTTGGTTTAAAGTTTCTTCCTAATTACAACTTTACAGGAACATTTTAACTTGATGACAATTTATCCATCTGTACTGCACAAGTACTGATTCTGTCTATTGTCCTTCCTTTCCTTCTTTGTACATTTCTTTTGTGCTTTTCTTTCCTTTCTTTTTTTCATCAGCTGAAATCTGACACTATGGTTTTTAAATAATAATAAATCATATTGATGTAGCGTGTTGTTCAGTGTACTCAAAGCAAAACAGGATAAAAAATGTTAATATAAACATTTGGGGCAGAGTGAGTGCTACTGCTGATATTTGTTTACTTAAACTCGAGTTAAACCTAAATCAGTAGGTAATGTATGGCAACATCGGGTTTACAATTAATACTATTTCCTACAAGTTAACACTAACTTATTTTTTACCCCTGTTTTTGTGTGTTTTGTGTGTAGTCAGCTGTGGTTGCTGATCATCATGCTTGGTGTAATTGGGTTTTCTCTTGGCATGACTGCAATCCCCACGTTCCCTGAGATCATCACATGTGCATAGTGAGTGGCTTCACATGTTGTACTGCCTATGACCTGTAGTTTATATATATATATATATATATATATACATATAATGCAAGGTGAAACACATACTCCACTTTACATACACATACTTTGTTTTTGTTTCTTCTTTGTAGTGAACAAGGGTATGAAGAGGGACTAAGCACTCTTGGAATGGTGTCTGGGCTGTTTGGGGCAGTTTGGTCCCTGGGGTAAGTCCTATTGGTTTTTACCAACATATAAACACCCTGTGATTTGCAGAGACATATCTGATGGGTTTTCCCACGAGTTGGTATTTATTTCCTGCCCTTTGATTTTTAATGTTCTGATTAGGATTTTAAAGTGGAAACCTGTTTGTTTTAAAGGATGTTTTATGGCCCAGTAGTGGGGGGCCTTATCACACAACATCTGAGCTTTGAGTGGGCTGCTGCTATTCAAGGAGGCTTGGCGTTTTTTGCTGTAAGTATGTTTGTTCAGTGTGTATTGTATTGCATATGCGTGACCATCCATGTCAGAAAAGGACACAAGAAGCCGTGAAAACTGCAGGCAGATTTGCAGATATTAGAATTTCTATTGTCTTCTTGGTTTGAAAGATCCCAGTTCACAGTTTAAAATAGGCGGCACTGTACTGTGAAAGTGCTTCATATTTATTTAAGGATGTAGAAATGTGATTCTAAGCTTGTTAGTCATGAAACCATGAAGATTGATGGAGGAAAAAAAGCATGTCATTCTCATTTGTTAGCAGTTACACACGTGAAACTCAATATCAACTCTGTCCTCAGGCCTTTCTCCTCGGTGTGCACTATCTCTTTCAACGCCCGCAACAACAAAGGTAATAATTAACATCAA
Source organism: Morone saxatilis (assembly GCF_004916995.1). Classification (NCBI taxonomy): domain Eukaryota; kingdom Metazoa; phylum Chordata; class Actinopteri; family Moronidae; genus Morone; species Morone saxatilis. The sequence continues at coordinate 6,098,186 of NW_023339873.1, forward strand.
ATTAAGATAATCAGATTTATGTCATATATTTAGATATTTATATATACTGTATAGCACATGGAAAGCTGTTTAGATTTTATTCATGCAGTTTAAAAGAACGTGCTGGGTAACACTCACTTTTATGCTTGAATTTAAGCGTTCGAGAAGATAGTCGACCAACAGATGAAAGCACTCATCTCCTGACAGAATGAACCCCTCAGCAACAAGTGGAAGGACGCCATATTGAACAAAACATATTCTCAAAGTTTCAGCTACTTTAGAGAAACAGCCTAAAATAATTATTAATTGCTTTTTAACGTTTTAAATTATACATTTTTTATGTTCTAATGATTTTTACTTGGGTCGTGGAAACATTTTTTGCAAATTTCCATGTAATAGTATTGCTATATTTTTATGAAATGTTTTAAAAGTGTGTTTGTAGTAGGTGCTGCCCAACACCTTAAGAACAACAGTACAGCTGTAATTAATTAAGTTGGTACACTAAGACTTAAATTTAATTCTGTGCAGTAACTACATGCTGCACTATTGATGAATGTAACATGAATGAATCTAGTGTAACACTGGAAATCACAGAGCATTCAAATTCCAGATCACAAACTAAATGTGCCTTTTGTTCTGTTGTATTAATAATCGTATTTTTCTACATCACATGAGTTGGATTTCATGTTGACGTGACACAAGTCAAAAGCTGCTGACCACATTTGTAATAATATGAAGGAAAAAACATGTTAAGTGTAATGCAGGCCATAGTGTATCTCTTAGAAAATATGGTACAATTATGTAACTGGGTGCATTGTCATATTTCACTGATTTTGTATGTTGTGCCTTCTTTTCTGACAGAACAATTGTAATATTTTTGCACTGATTTGAATAAAAACAATAAATGTGTAAATGAAAACTTTCGTACCAGTGACATGATTTTTAATCATCCTGTTAACCTGAGCTGACATCATGCACTGCGTAGCACGCTTATATTATGACACACTAAATTAAAAATAAGTTACCCAGTTGTCCACTGAAACACAAGCTGTATTCTAAAGTAAGTGTTTCTCACTAAAACTATTCAATAGCTTCTTGATATTAGAGACATTAAGACACTTCGAAAGTTAAATATAAAATCATGACATTCTGTTAATAAACAGCAAACATAAAGGTTAATTTTATAAGTAACTTGACTAGCTTGAATTCTTTAAAGTACTTTTTTAATTATACTAAAGTTTCTATAGCATAATTTCATTGGTATGTTCCAGAAATGTAATGCATACATTTTTAAAGCACCCCATAATCATATTTATTTTTTAAAATTACATATCAAAAGTTTGAGTTTATGTATAATTTACAGAAAGAAATCAACAAAACATTTGGAAATTAATCATCTTTTTATAGCTGTGAACAAGTAGCATATACAATCTTTGTTAATCTCTTACAGGCTAAGAAAATAGAACTACAATATTACAGAAATGTTTTCTATATCAGTAAAAATGTAAACAATAGTCAATTGATACATCAATAAATATATAAAACATACAACAATGAATTATTGTGATGACAATGTGTTCAAATTTTGGTATTTAATTGGTCAAATAATGGCCAGAAACAGTGGTTGGTTAGGTGCATACTGACTCTTTAAATATAAAAACAAAACAGTAAAAATACAACCCACCTGCAAGGTTTATTGTCATTACAAAAAAAAATGATGTGAAAAAAAATAAAGAATAAAGGTGAAAGGATTCAAGTTTAAAACAATCATATGTCCATGAGTATCATGTATCAGGCTCAAAGGCACCGTTAGTCCGGCCTGTCGGTCTCTTTGGGAGAGGTCTGTCTGTTGATCTGCCTCTCCTCCTGGTGCTGGGCAACTCTGAAGGGTCTGCATCTGAAAATGTGGCTTGAGAGGACGATGTAGGGACTCCTGGCTTTTTCATCTTCTTTTTCCTTCTAGCTCTACAGGAAAACCAAAGTTCACAATCATTTTTTTTCTAAACCACAATAACATGTCAGTCATAAACCTGTGTTATCTTGCTTTTCTTAGAGAAAAACAACACTTGGACCTTCATGCAGTGTTCAGTAACCCTGTGAATGTAGTCAGGAGGTAAAGTGAGCCACTAACCTGGCATCGGTCAACTCAGGTTCGGTGTCAGAAAGGGTTGGCTCAGAAAGATACCTAAGTTCCCCAGAAGAAGTAATTGCAGCAGAAACCTTGGAAAATTAAGGAAGGAGAAAAAATGAAAATGATAGAAGAAACCCCTAAATCCCAAAGTCTCTCACTCACCCACCATAGCTTCATTAGTGGCTCATGGTTGGTCACAGTTTCACCAAAATATGGCAGGATAGAATAATGGGATTAAAAAACAAAACATGAGTCTACAGCCATGCTAAAAACTTGGTGATGCTGTACTTTAGTTTTAATAAAAAGTACTGCTGAGGCTGAGTCATACAGCTGGGGACAAATTAAGATTTTTGTCAGTAAATGACAATTATCCAGAGGGTGGATAATTAATGTATTAATGGATTTAATGTTCTGTACCAAATGACATTTCAGTCATGACTATCATGGCTCAACTGACCAACCAATATTGCCACACCTAGAGTCAGCTGCTATCTCAATCCCAAACCTTCTTTTATTCTTCACTGACATTTCAACTGCAGATGATAAACCTCTCAGTTTTGGTCAAACTGCTGTCACATCTACAGAATGTGGAATAAAGAGGAAGGGGACAAGACAGCAGTGTGCTGATATATTTTGTTGTATAATCTCATTGTAACTGATGGGAATTCAATTTGACCAAACATTTTAGGCCTGCAGAGAGTGTTTGATGGTCAAAATAAAGATTTATGGTATAGTATATACAAAGAACAAGTGATACTAAACAGAAACAAAAGCACCATAGACACAAGAGAAAGAAAGCCTGCATCTGGAGTGCAGAAATGTATACCTTACCACACCATTTTACCCCTTTTAGCCCATATTCATTACTGATGAAACGATGCGAGTCACAGGACAAGTGCAACTCATCTTGTCTCCTTACCCTAGTCGGCGTGGACCTGTCAACAGTCCCCTCAGACAAGGCTGTGCGTGCATCCACTGGCGGACTCGCCTCTTCATTGAAATCTCCTACAAAACAAAATCACTCAGCATCCCATTTGGAAGTTTCATATACATTATCCATCAGCTGTCTATGACAAGAAAATATAATCCACTTACTCTGATCTACTACATAAGAAGCAAGAAAATATCCCTGCTGCCCATTGGCCAGATGCCCAAACCACCAGCTGTCATTGTCTTTGTACAGCACTTGGATGACATCACCACGGCGTATGGTCAGTTCATCAGATCGATTAGCTTTGTAGTCATAGAGTGAGACGACCTAGAAGAGGAACACAAAAGGTGGAGGGGTTGAATATGAGAGTAGGGAAAGCTGCAAGTGACTGAGCTCACAGCTACAGTGGATACTTACTACTTGTTGAACAGGCGTGGAATCTGTTTCCACATGGATGCCTGAAGAAATGTGGTCCGGAAGGGTCTGATGGAGAAAAAGAACATTATTTTAAACCTGTACTGGCAATTTATGTGGATATATGTTATTTGTCTGACCCCATTAGCAGTTAACTAATAAGTGCAGTAATAAATGAAGAAATAAAGAAGAAATACACAGAAATACAAGAAATAACATCCTTACCGACTGTGGCCTGAAAGATGAAGCTCCTTTTAGACGCTGACCGACTGGACTGAACCCGCCTGAAATTAGAAGAGAACAACAACAAAGATCTAGCATAAATATTCCACCTTGGACTGCAACACAAACCAGTGACTTATGTTTAGAGAGATTACTTACGGACACAAGTGAAAATCACAAGCGGACCATCTTTGTCTCTGTGTATGGTGTACATGCTTAAGGAGACTCTAAACCACAATGCTGGAAGCTTGTGGTTATAGTCACCACATGCTATATCACAGAGCTGCAGCTATAATCTTGGAAAATATTTGACCTCACATATCTAAGAGCTGCAGGAAAGCCATTCATTGGTTGAAAACACATAACAGTGTGATTAACTGTACAAGCCACTCACGGTTTAGGGTGCTCAGAGCTGCCTGGGGGATAAGCTGCTCCGCCAGAGAACCAGACATCTGCAGCTTGGAGTGCGGCGACAGGAGAGACGGAGGAGGTAACGAAGCATTTAACCCCGTCTAAAAAGACAAAGCTGGACTTCATTTGAATGGCAATTTATTATATTTCTAAAAAGCAGCAATATAGTAACTATTTTCTATTTCATGTAGATAATTTTTTTGGTCAGTGGTTGATGTCTAGATGAACAGAGGTCAATTTAAGGACAAAATCAAAAACTTTAAAGTTCCCTATTATGTCAAATACAATATATAATCAAGGTAACAGTTGAATAATTCACTAGTATTGACACATTTCCCCAGTTTTATTCCTCCTTTTTTTTAAATTGATGCAGGTTCATGATGAAGTGACTCAGGTTCATTACAGGTATGTGGTCAGTGTTTATGGGACACTTCCTTAGCTTTAGCTCACTTTCCTCTGTTCTAACCACAGCCAAGTTTTCTGCAGCATATCCCGTGATTGACTACATTTTACTACAGTTTTCCTCTAACCTAGGTTATGTAGGTGATCTGAGTGAGGGGCTAAAATACAATTAAAGTTTTCCAGGACAATATAGATGATTATCCAAGATATTTGGTCATTTTAATCATTCCAGGAAGTTTGGGAACCCTGATTATGGTAACCAGCAAGATAACCTGTATAACAAATGGCCTGGTGGAAATGTTAATGCTGTGCTAACCTGTGCTAACATGTGAGTTCACACAGACTTTATATCATTCTAAACTTATTTTTGTGGTGTTTCCTTCCTCAGCACTTGAGAGGAAAGCCAAGAACAAGCTGGTTTGGACAGAGATTAGAGAACAAAATCAATGTTGGCACGAAAGGCTCGACAGATTACATAACCACCTATGACCCGAATAAAGACTGACTATACAAAGGTGTGTTTAAGGAGTTCTGATCAAAAAACTTACGTTGCCAGAATCTGATGTCAAGCTCCTCCCTGTGTGAATTATCCCCATTTTGTCTGCAAACCAAACACAAAAAAGACCATGTAAATAAAGCAACAGCACCACTGCACTAACACTTAATCCAGATCTAATGGAGCATAGCATGTTCATTATATAAAACTGTACACACACACACACACACACACACACAGTACCTTGCTCATAAATGTATCCAGAAGTTGATGCCCTGTGATGTGGTTCCTAAAAATGGATTGAAAGGGTGAGTTCTGGAATATATTATTATTTGAATTATTGTAAAGAAGATAGAGGATAAAAAAGAGGACGGGTATTTACAAGTACGGAATTCAGCTGCTCCTTAACAGACTGCATTTTCAATGCAAGTCTTGTTGCTTGGGCAAATTGATCCATGGCTGAAGCACCAGATGTCTCCTGTAAAGCTGGGGGATCTGGTGTTTTCCTGATGGTTTTGGTGTCAGCAGACGCTGATCTGCTCACACTTGATGCTGCTTTTATTTTGTGCAACTCCATCTGGGAAACTGTGTGATAAAGGATAACAGTCTTAGCTTACTTTGTATTTAAATTCCTAAAAAAGTGAGCACAGTTGGTGAGAGATTCAGGGGTTGGATCAACAGAAAAAATGGCACTTGTCGGCTGTTTACACAAACCTTTGCGATCGTACAGGTACACATGGACAGGCTGGCCCTGACCGAAGGCACAGAAAGCAACCATGTTTTCATGAGGGTGGAATGACATGCCGTGGAGGGCAGTGGGGTAACAAAGCTCCGAGTAGACTGCAACTTGGTCACCTGAGAAGACAAATCGGCTTACTGCTGGAGCCACTAGGCAGAATACTGTCAGCCAACTGGCTTATTTTTTTTTACAGAAAAAAACCCTGTCCTCACCTGTGTCGGTATTCCAGACATATGCCATCCCATCCTCGCTACCAGAGAAAATGAAGTTCCCACATGGTGTGAAAGTGCTATAGATCCTCTCTCTGTAGTTTGTGGCTCCAGTGTACTTTTTCACAGCCAGGCTGAAAGGGGCAGATAAATTGTTGTAATGATACAAATAGATACTTGGATCGGTTCAAACATAAGATATATGTCTTTGGTCTGTACAGTACTGGCCAATACAATATTTTTCACCCATTTTTTGATCATACATTTCCTTGACATTTTCTTTTACTACCATTAGAGTGTTAAAATATTTTCTTTTGCTTTATCCTATTTGCTCCTACAATTCACCAGTTATCGGTCTTTGAGGAAACAGCAACATCTAAAACCAATTCTGTGTTTTGGTATGATATGTGGTTTTCACTTAAGTGAAACATCATCTTATTTTGTCAGTATTTTAGTTATGAATGGTAGCAATTTGTGGTTTCAACAGCTCTAATGGATTTTGTCCACCTAGAAATGGGGAGCAGAGGTTTTAATAATTCAGTAATAACTGAAGCTATATAATTTAACTTTAATAGCTGCTCTGTGCTGTCAACTTTGTGAAAAGTTGTATAATGTGTTAGTAATGTTAGACTTTACCAGGGCACTTACAGTACGTTAATGCTATTATTTAGAATAAGTTATCATGTAGTCACAAAGGCTAAGATGCACCCTCTTTCTCCAGTCATAACAAATCACCAAGCCTTTATTTGCACTGTGTAATTAAAGTGGCTATATAGAAAACCCCAAAATCAGTTTCCTGTAATCACAGATGGTACTATTTAAGTTTTGCCTTATCTTATTTACATTCTCAAGTCCATCATCCTCAGGACGCTGTCTTTGGCATGGATGAGCAGGCATCGCCCGTTTGGATGGAGCTGCAGCATGTTGATTGGGATACCCCTGAGGTCACTCTCATCAATTTTCTGCCGAGAAAAAACATGCAGAATTTTACGTTTCTTTCAAAAACATTTTCTACTGCACAAGCAGGAGACTTATGTTGTGCAAGTATTCTTGTTAATTATCTAATTAGACCAATATCTCACAAATCTTAAGTATACTGTATGATATGCACAGGTACTGTACCTTCTCTATACACCAGCGACGACAAGGTTGATGCTGCTTGCTGTCATTCACTGAAGTTTTCCACACAATGATTAGGCCTGTATTGTCTGCAGAGAACATTCTCCTTCCTAATTACGACAAAGGGAACATCAGCTTTAAAAAGAGACAAGAACAAGATTCTTCATTCACATTACAAAGGAAGCCAACAGAGCACAGCAATTTACTTCATAATAGATGGCATTATAAATACTGAATATAATCCCCATCAAAAATAGTTAGGGTTAGAGTTTGAGCAGCAGCAGCAGTTTATGAGTAAGACATACACTTTATAATAAACAAATGTTTTTAATTTACTTTTAAATTAGCTCAATAAAGGCCTTCAGAAGTCCACTGTTCATAGACATCCGTTTATGACTATGAAATGTATTTTTAAAATCCAAATCCAAAAGTTCACCTTGGTGGCCAATAGACATAGCAAAGAAGAAAATCTAACTATGGCAAGCTTAATTTAAATTTCATGTGTATGCATACTTGTATGAGGGAAATACTTTTTAAGACACAGCATCTATTCTGGTGGTTGGGTGGTTGTGGGCCTATGTTAGCATGCACTGGGTGGGGGGTACACAGCAAGGCCAGGTTGCCAGTTTATGACACAACATCAAAAACACAATACCTTCGGAGTCAAAACAAACGGTGTTGATGAAGCTGTTGTGACCCTCAAACTCCTGCAGCAGCTGACCATTCACATCATCAACATCAAGTCTCCACACCCGCACCAGAGAGTCGTAGCCCCCGGTCACCACCAGGTTCTGGGCTGTGGGGTGGTACTGAGCACTGTACACAAAGGATGGATGAGGGAGCACCTTCTGGGCTGTGCCCTGAAGCCTCTCCACATCCCACTGTCTGAGGGAGGCAAGCAAGAACAACTGAATAATGCAAATGTTCTTTTGTGCAAAGAAAGTGTGTTCTTAAACTAATACTCTTGAGTCAGACGATCTCCACTATAGCCCAAAACATGCTGTGTCACTGGCAAAAGACATAGTGAGCCACTTAATATGAGGAGTACTTACTCCCCCTAGAGGTGCTACAAAAAACAGCTATTACAGCAATTCATTCACCAGCAGTGACACCTCATACGCAACTATTTTACTCACTCCTAATCAGTTTTATTTATTACTTGATCAAATAAACACAAACGTACCTGACAGTTCCATCAGAGGAGGCAGACAAAAGGGTCCGATCATCTCTGGACCAGCAGAGATCATAGACTATTTTGAGATGGCCACTGAAGGCTGCCAAAACTTTGCCCGAGGGAATCTCATACACTGAAACAATAAATAAATATGTTATTTTTTGAAGAATGCATTTTCCCTTTTTTGTATATGCTTGGAAGCTGCAGACTCCTGAGGTCATCCCCAGAGCTGTTCATGCCTACTGCGTATAAACAGCAAGTTAATTAGCTGGAAATGTCTGCTGAGGTGTCAAGAGGCACATCAGGAGCTTTACACAGACAAAGTGTTGCCTACCTACAACAGGGAAAGCATCTCTGTCAGCACAGGCAGCAGCCAGTATTGTCCCAGCATGAGAAAAGAGCACTGTGAAGCAGCCCATCTGACCACCACGGAATGACAGCATGGGCTTGTTAGGAATCCGGCAGACCTTTAACAGAAAGACTCTGGTAAGGCTTTTTGCAGTCAACCTTGTTTTAAAGATAGGTCAATTTTTTTCCCAAAACAATACAGATATTCCTTCTTCTTCCTTCCCCAGACATTGCTTCCTTGCTGAGTCACTTTGGAAAATACCAGCATGACTGAGTTGTGTAACTGGAGCTGCTGAAGCATTGGCTAAACTTTAGAAGTCATTTTAAACAGAACAAGGATTGTGGACATTTTTTTTTATCTGTTACAGTACATTGGGATTGCATGAGGATGAGATCACTTCACAGCCTGTATGGACAGTTTATATTTAAACAGTTTCTTATTTCAAACCGCATCTGGCTGCATGCGAGTTAAAACAATCTACAACAGTGTTCCACCAACCTGTCCTGGCAGCCGGCTCCACCTCAAGATTGGCGGCTTGCTGTCTAGAGGCTGTGTCAGGCTTCTCTTGGTGACCTCATTCTGCAGTTCACTGTAGGAGGTGCTACCTCTCTCCTCCTGCAGGGCCATCATGGACCGAATACAGGGGTCAACCTGCAGAACAAAAACAATCTCAGCTACAACGTATTACTGAATCCAGCGTTACACAAGAATATCTGAAACAACTTTATCTAGAGTTTTATTAGTTACATGTCAAACATTTGCATATCTACATACCTATAGTAGAAATGTAAGACATAAGTATGCTTAATAAAGATAAACAAATTAATACTTATTAGCAGCTAACTTACATGCTCTGGAAGTTTAATGCCTTTCACTGTAACATAAAGAGTGGATGCGTATTTGTTTCTTGGGTATTTCTTCCACCACTCGACCACCTCAATTGTTTTAGGTTGCCTCTTTGCCCGAGGTGGAGGGCAGAAGAGCTGGAGGCGAAGTTTACTGTCGATATTCAGTACACCATTTGTACCGACAAGCTAAATGATACAGAGAAAATGTGAAATAAGCATTAAAATGAGCAATAAAATATAAATTCAGACTGGATTTTCCAGACCAGGTCAAATATAATACCTTCAGGAATGCCCATGCAATCTTTCTGAATCCTCGCTCATGCTTGTCAACATCAACGTTGGCTCTTGCTTCTTCCATGGTTATGAAGTCCAGGATCTTTACAAAACATTTAAATAAAACCAGTTATTGACAGCTACATTATAATGGGCCAAATAGGTCTAAATAAAGTGTCTCTTACTTCAAAGAAGAGTATAACTCTGGGGCTTTCGTCATTTTGTTCAACAAAGTAACCAAAGCGTTCATTGAAGATGATCTGTTCCTGCCACTCAGGGATGATTGATTTGTTCTTCTTGAAGTCGAAAGGCTGCGTCATGATGGGGAGAATGTGGTCAACGTTCTCTTGCTCATAAAATGAGGAGACTGGACGATGGCTGTGAAAAACAAGACAAACAAATACTTTTCAAGCAAATACATAAAAATATGGAGACTGAAGTCATACAGTTAGTGGATTTACATTACGTTGTGTTCATTCAAAGGTTTTACACTCCTCTACTCCCTTTGACAAGAAATGTTAAAACTGTACAGCATGTCTAGATTCAACTAAAGCACAAGTAACTATGTTTTTAATGTCATGTTACAATTTAGTATCCAAAGAGACAATATACGCAGCAATACAACATCAATATCAAGGAAAACACACTGAAAAACACACTGTAGGTATCTGAGAGTGTCCATTCTCACCTGTCTTCCTTCTTCACATACTGTCCAGTAGTTTCATCGATAACATGGATCTTCACCATGGGGTGTGAGATCAGTAGGTTGTTCTTGAGGTGATCTGTTCTGTGGATGTACACCCCCAGCACAAGGCTGTTATCAAATGTTGGTTGCTGTGGTACTTCTGCCTCAGTTTCACTCTCTTCTTTGACAACTGAAAAGCAGGAAATTAAAAAAAACATTAAATTCATCAATATCGTACATTTAAATGGAACTTAATGGAACTAAACTAATTCCTGAAAATTAAGATCCAGTTACCATGTTTCTTCTTCTTCTTTTTCTTCTTTCCCGTAGATTCTGTTTCATTTTCCATATCCGCATCCTGGTCACCATCTTTATCTTGATCCCTAGTGGACAAAAAGGAATTAAATCATACTTCAGTATGCTGCTAAAAACATATAACATATAGCCTTAGTACTAAATGCAAAAAAAATATCACATTAGTAGATACTGTATACACACCCTACTTCTGACTGTGAGATTACAGATTTCAGCTTCTTCTTTTTCTTCTTCCCAACATCATTATTTAGCGTAACATTTTGGGAGACAATACTTTCTTCCTCCGCCTTGACTCTTGTCTTCTTTAAAGTCCTCTCCTCCTTCTGTGCAATCTGCTGTTGGTATTCATGCAGCAGCTTATCCTCTGCGTCCTCCACCTGACTCTCCGCCTCTGTAGCTCCTTTGTTTTTCCCCTTCTTACTTCTTCGCTTCGGTTCCTTTCCGCCATCTACATCATCTGGCTCCAAAGCGATCTCAGACTTGGAAGCATCCACGTCCTCCTGGATGTAACTTGAGGTGTCCTGACGTACAGGGAGGGGGGGAAGCTCCCTCTTACTTTTCTTCTTGCCTTTTGAAGTTTGACTCTCATCTTGGTTCCTACTGTTGTTAATATTAATCTTTTCAGCTGTTTCCCTCTCTCTGCGTTTATTCTTGGTGTAGCGAGGGCTGCCCTGTTCGGGGTGATACGTGTTTTGGAGGATGGTCTCGTCCTCCTCCGTGTCCTTCTCAAGATTGAGATTCTTTTTTAGATTCTGAAGCTAAAAGAAACAGTGGGAAGGGAGAGCACACCGATGTCGATATATATGTTAATTTCTTTTTATTTAATAAGACCATTTAAATAACTGTGCAGTGTATTTTTAAAAGGTGACACAGCAAACAAACCAGGTGTAATTTGAAACACAGTCGTAGTTGTTCTGCTGAATCTAACCAGAATGATTCAAATAAGCTTCTGATTCACGTTCTGCACATTCTCTCTGTTTTCCTACAAATATTTCAACACTAAACTATCAGATCTTCAAAGCTTGATTGTGATGTTCTCCACCACTGAAGGCAGAAGTACACACATTAGAACACTTACCACAATAGTCTCCTGAGTTTCCGTGTTTTTCTTCTTCACCTTTTTCTTCTCTGTTTCAGTGTATTTCTTGAACACTTCATTGAATCTTTCCCGGGTCTTCACCCGGTCTTCACTCTCACCTGTAAAAAGGTTACACTATAAGTAACGGGCAAGGGCGCTGGATACATACAGATCAGGTAATACGGCATGGAAATCAAACAAATTTGACATACTTGTACTTGGCTTGAGTTTTTCCATTTTACTTCTACTCCACCACATTTCAGATTTTAAATACTAAAATTATTTATACATACAGATCATATAAAACAAATAAATTATAAATTAGTTTAAATTAGCCCCATCTCAATTAAAATGGTGCTTACACACTTAAATGCCTAAATAATAGTAATCCACCAACATGATATAGAGTTATATAATAACATAAGACTCTGAAATTAGGTTTTCTGCTATATATTACTATTATTTCACGTTTGATACTTCAACTACACTAAGATGATATCACATCTGTACTGTAACGAGGCATTTTTACTGTGTGGTATTTCTACTTTTACTTAAGTAAAAGATCCAAATATTTCTCCAACCACTGGGGTGTTGAGAGGACAGCAGGACACTCACCTGCTGGCATTATTAGGCGATGTAATGTCTCTCATTCTGAGTGCAAAAGGAGTGTAATCCAGGGAGCAAGGCTTTCATCCTAAAAACACCAAACAGGGATAACGTTAACGCTGCACGACAAAATCTCTGCTGGATCGTAACGTGGACAATTGGTTTAAGTGTTTCATGCAAGTTTATCATTATGGATGAAAACACTACAACAAAACCGCAACGTGTGTTAACTTGTGTGTTTTCTGCGTCGCTGTGGCTGAAACAATCTTTAGGAAAAAGCACATTTTTGTGAGAAGCTCCGCTAGTTAACGTAGCTTGCTAAGCGCTAATGTAGCTTGGCATTGTTTACGTAACGTCACTTACGTTTGGTACAGTAAGATTTAGTTCCTCCAACAAACAGTCTGAGCTTCACAATAAACCAAACGTTACGTGCATGTCTTTTAAAAGGGTTAACTGAGGTTCATGTAGCTGCTGTCCTCCAACTTCACCAACAACGCCGAGACGGTTACCAAGCCAACAACAACGAGGAGGAGGAACGTGAGGGCGGAGCTTGGCGACCATGTTGGTGACGTAAGGGTAAAAAACAACCGGATTGACCAATGGAATTCGAGGACAGCAGAATCAAAATTACGTAACTATCTACGTATCTACGCAGCTATCTCTCAGCATAGAGACAGTGGGATTAATAATAACACAATCAGAGAAAGAAGTAGTATAGTAATTGATTAACGTTTATTTTGCACTTTTTTTTTTTTTTTACAAAGAAAACTTTCCCCAAGAGACAGTTATACATCGTATAGAGGAGGCTGTAACCCATACAAACAAAAAAAAGAGCCTAAATTAATTAATTAATACAACAAAGAAAATAAAAACTAATACAAATATAAATATATAAGTAAAGAGAAAAGGGTATATATTTTACATGAGATATGGATATAATATGAGATATGGATATAAGATAAACTAGCGAACATGAAGTGATCAGCTCCACTGTTAACACTTACCTAAAACCTGCTCTCGGTACAGGACGTTTGCCTTTTAATAAGAGTTATGTAAAGAGTCTGAACAATGAAATGTACTGTAACAAAGAAGTGCAATTTACCTTACAGTCACGTGACTTTCCAGTAGGCGTGTCCGTGTGCAGGTTGGGTAAAACAGACAGGTGCTGTACCTTTCTGCTGAAAATGTAGTCATGGCCTCTGGCTTTTGTGAGGATTGCAACCGACTGCTCAAAGAATTTATTGCTCGTTTGAGGACATTTTGCAGAGAGTTTGAGCAAAAAATAAGGGACATTTTCAGAGAACTTTGTCGGTGCACCTGCTTTAGGATCAAACCTGAAAGGAGTTCTCAGGAGTCGCCCTCTGTACATCTTGTGTATGGTAGGAACATTGTAGCTGTTCGTTTTCTTTGTTGTAGACAGCCATGTGATGGAAGGGAAAAGCAACATATCTGTCCAACTGTGTTCATTTTAGACTGTTCATTTTAGAATGATCCCTAAAGTTTGGGAATATTCATTATTGTTAATCTGTTTCTCCTCTCAGATGATGAAACTCAACTCCTTAATCAGGGAAGTCTACAAGCACTGAGCAGGCTTGCAACCTCAGAAAACCCTGATCTACAAATGACTGCAGCCATGTATTATTTACATCTCAGTCATCATTGTGAGTAAAGAAGTCAAACTGATTTTTATGTTCCTTCTGACAGACTACATGATAGCAATGACTTGCAGATCAGTGGCACATGAATTGAGACTACTCTTGGTATTTCAGTTTCCTCATATCACTCAGTGTGGAGATAAGCTCCCTAACGGGTATGACCAGTATCATGCAAATTTGCAACTGTATTCTTTTCCAGTGATGGCAGATAATACCCAGCGTGTGTGGGGCTTTAGTGTTGTTACAGTACGCAGAAAACATTGATAGTTTTTTTTCTTTTTAATATCCCAGTGTTAATTTCCTTTACTATGATAAACTGGTAACTTTTGGGGCAGTGGCTCATATAATGTGACTGTAGTACTCATAGTTCGCGTAGTTCAGGTTTCTCTTTTGTCAGATCATTTATTGATAAGATAAGTGCAAGTTATGTCCAGTAGTGTGCTAATATGTGACCACATATTGTATTTTGCATGGACGTGGCAGTTACTGTGTTTACTTGGTGGGATATCTCTTTTGGGACTTTTTGGGTCGAAGATTTCATGTTAATAACTAACTTTTGGCCTTATCTAGTAAGACAGACAGCTAATTTAAATTGTGTTTAACCTGTAGATCATTCTTGGTTGTTCTAAAAATACACAATGAAGACATTTAACTTACATACAGTTCTTCTCCTTCAACCACAGTCATTTTTTGTTCATTATTTAATAACTTTTTTCTGTTTGTAATTGTGTGTTACAGTGAACTCTCCCTTACCAGATGCCTTCATGGAGCCAGTCATGGCCTTACTTTTATCAACTGACCTCGATGTGCAAAAGACTATCTGTCTGTCCTTGGTAAATCTGTTAGTAAAAAATAATGGTAAGATATAAGAATAACAAGGTATTTAAAGTAGTGTCCTTTGTTAATTCACAATCCTTAACCTCTCCTCTGTATTTATATTGTTTTAATGGGTCAAATCAATGTGTCAGGCATTCAACCTATGATCACATAGTTTGTGTGCGTCAGATGCTCATAATTACTGTCCATGAAATCCGATTTCAGCGTGCAAAGAGTTAGTGATTGAAATGGGGATGCTTGTGCCGATACTGGAGTCGTTCAAGTCTGGGGATGCCACCGCTCAGTGTCACTCATGTGCTTGCGTCACCATGCTGGCCTCCTCAGGTTTGTACAGACAGGGAGAACTCTTATTTTTTTATTATTATATTATCTATTATTTTACATTTTACTTTTATTTTACACTATTCATATATTGTTACAGTAGGCTTTAATAGTGTAAATGTACTTGTAATCTATTTTTAGAGACTATTTGACAACATAATATGGTAGTTCTGTCTTGATCAGCTTGAGCTTATGTGTGGGGTTATTTTCTTTCTCTTTTTACAGAATCAAACATGGAAGCCATCATGGTGGATGGAATCATACCACTGCTGGCTTTGGCAAAATCCTACGACCCACTGGTGCAACAGAACGCAACTTGGGCTCTGTTACATCTTGCACAGTCAGGTGGGATCCTTCAAATCTCAATATTCACACATTTTTCCCAAGAACAGAGGCTGCTGTATTTGTTTTCTCTCTAGTGTTACTTTGCTTGAATATAACACAGAAACATTATCTAAAAACTGTCTCTTTTTTTCCAGATTGGTCAACAAGGATCTTATGTCAAGCAGGAGCCATTCCTGTGCTGGTACTTCTACTGCAGTCCTCAGATTCAGAGGTTCAGTTTTACAGCTGCACCGCTCTGTGCAACATCGCTGCTGTCCAGGAGCACCATCCAAAGTTACTCAGCATTGGGGGTCATTTTTTGTTAAAATCTCTTCTCACCCTCATGTCTTCCTCTGTGCAAAAGGTAATTGTTACCCTTAGTGGCTGATAGATGAATTTGAAGTTAAATCAGCAAAAACATTTTTTCATTCCTTTTTCAGAATTCAGCCCAAGCGTGCAGATGCCTCCAAACGCTCTCAAAGAATGGTAATTGTAAACCGTGAAACCAGAAATCGACACCATACCCTGTCATTTAAACTGTATTTTTTTTTGTGTAGTTCTAATCCAGGAGCAGCTTATGGAGCTTGACTGTGTGTTGCCTCTGAAGGCACTGCTGAAAACCTCTTCTCCTGAGTCAGCCATAACACTACTGTCTACACTGTCTGCACACCCACCAAACAATGTACGATCTCCTACATGAGTTGGTACCTAAATGTGGTGTATTACAGCTGTGCAGTGGTTGGAAAGTCTGCCTGAACCTTCTTTTTCCTTTTTCTTGTCATAATCAATGGATGTCAAAGAAAATGACAGCAGAAATGAGGCAACTAATCTGTTCCAATTCCAATATTGATCATATTTTCATGGTGGTTTGATTCCAGGACATCCTGGTGAGCGAAGGGCTGTTGGATGAAATTGGTCAGCTGCTTCATCATCACAGATCCAGCTCTGTTATAATCACACATAGCTGCAAGATAATCGCTGACCTGTGTAGCTCCTGCGTGGGTCAGCAGGTACGCCATGGCTACAATTCATGATTTCATGTCACATGTCTGTAGTAAATACGTGATTTGTTTGTACATCGTGCATGAAATAGATAAACTCCTGATAAAGCCACTTTGAATCCCATTATTGTTGTCTAGGCTGTGATGGAAAGTCCGTGTTTATCAGGACTCCTCTGGGCTCTTCTATCTCCCGCCCTGTCAGATGAGACCATGCTGCATGTGACGTTACACTTACATCAGCTGATGACCTGGGGTGAGTGACCAGGACATTAATTTGTATTTATCTGTTCTGTTTTAAATGTTGCTGCTCTACTTTTAACCCCTTTTTTTTTATATGAAAAGCATCCACAATCTGTCACTATTTCAGATCCACTCAAGTCTAAATTGTCAGCCACAATAACATCAGAACAAGTTTCAAGACTGGTGAAGTTGTCGGAGCAAATACAAAATCCTGATCTGCCATACAACAGTGCGGCCATCCTCAGCAAACTAGAAATAACTGGTAATGTTATGTGCAGATATTACTCACTGATGGAAAACATCAAATAATCAGTTTGGTTTTATATTGCATATTAAATATTGTTATATTCTGTATGTTTTCACACTGTTCACCCAGGGGAAATGGTCCAGTTGCTGAGACCTCACTATGTTACCATGCTGGACTACCTGTTGGTGTTTCTCCAAAAGAAAGATGTGAAGTTTCAGCAACTTGCCATAGTTACAGTATTCAACCTCAAGAAAGGTTTGTATTTGTTGTACACCTACGTATTTAGCAACTGAGGGTACTGCAACAATTTCAATGATCTGATAGCATATGTCCCCAAGCAAGTCTAAAATAATCAGGCATCGTAATTCAGCAGTTCTTGGGATGTTTTTTCTTCCTCTACAGATGGAGACTTTTCATCCCTGTTGGCTGGCAGTGAGTTGGAGATTCAGCTCAGGAAGGTGCATGCGCAGACGGAGGAAACCAGACGGCTGCTGCAAATGATTCAGCCCCTTTCTCCATCTTCTGTTAACCCTTAAAGTTCTCAGTACAAATACTAAGAAATGTGCACAGTGTGGACTGTATGAGGTGTTTACATTCATGCACTGCATGGACAAGCAGCATTTTGATATCGTGTTTGGTGTTTTAATGTGTTTATTTTACATTTTTTATGAGTTTTTATGTTTACAGTCAACAAATTAAGTGAAAAACAAGGCAGAGATGCGGCATAGTATTACCTTTAATTAAATATGGCATATGTTTCAATTTTATAACAGGTTAACAAGTGATAGGTATAAGCAGTACTTAAACTATAAGATCAAATATTGATGATCAGATACATTTGTTTTTATATTATTTTATTGTAATAAACTCACTTAACTTCTTAACTTCTGCCTTAAACTTTGCTTTGTAAAGTGATTGCGCAATATCAAACATAGCAACTGTCAGTGCAATAAGCTTTGTGCATTTTATTCTCTAAAACAACACCCACAAAACTGAAGCAAAGTCTTTGGAAACTAAGTTCCGTAGCAGCTTTGAAATATGTGATTGCTATATTTCACAAAATCAAGGGATTTATGTAGGAAGTGAGCTTAAAAACTCTTGTGTTCTTAGCGCAAATGGCCACTTGAGCTATTCCACAGTGACAAAACTGAGGAAGGAAAAGTGCTTAGAATAGCAAGAAATATCAGGAATAAGCAAAAAGCATATGGCTAACATATGTTGTGATTGTTAGAACGGCTATTCCTAGTATTTCACAAAGGCAACACTCTCCATAACTGAAACTGTATTTGCCAGCAAACTATCATTACCACTGTCTACATCTACAGTTTTTTGGATAGTCATTATTAGTTCAGACACCTGCTGTACTGAAGAAATTAATAAATAACTTGCCCAGTATTTGTGCCACTTGTTACACACAGAAATGTGACCAAATGCTGATGTCCTCAGTGAGAGGCAAGGCTGTAATTTTACATGCTCTTTCAAGGTGCCAACGGGCAGCAAAATGGCTGTGCTGCAGCAATTCCTGTGTTTCACAGAGAAATCACTGCTCTCCAGTACGGTCTTTGAATGTCTGCCCACTTTGCAGGTGCTCAGATGACCTCTAAAGAATACACAACAGGGAGACAACAAAAAAAATATCAAATAAAATGTTTCAGAGCAGCTGAAGAGATGAGTAATATATTTTTAGTTTTTTTTATTAAGGGATACTGTATATAGAGGAAAAGAAAAGGACACTTAAATTTGCAAACAAGTCATTATTAATGCAATGTTTGACCTGCAAGCTCTTTGTCAGGCAAGACAGTTTTTGCTTTGAATACTGTCGGGTTTTGCCTGACAAAGAGCTGGTTGGTGTTAATTTCCCACTCTGAGGACAAATGTTCTCAAGTGATCTGCTGGCCGTGTCTCACCTGCTCGTTGGTGGGTCTGGATTTCCTCCAGGCCTGTGAGAGTCCTCAGAGACCTACGTTCTTTGAAGGCCACAACAGGTACCATGTCCTCCTCATTGTTCAGCCCCAGCTGTGAGGTTTTAGTCCCCACTGGCAGTTTGACTGCATCTTCTATAGTGCCATTGTGCACAGGCTCTGTGTTTTCCTTTGGTTGGGCTTCATTTGGCGAGGTCCTCACTGGTACAGAGTTCTGTGATAAAGAAGTATTAACCAATTTAGTCAAGCTTTTTGGCTTTTAGACATGGAGCTGGTTAGTTATTAGTGGATACTGGATGTGCGTCATAAGAGCCCTGGGGCAATGTACTTTTTAAAAATTGAATTCTAAATCTCACCGTATCTGGAGAATCTGTCCTTCTGGTTCTCCGCATGATCTCCTCAAGTCGCTGGAAAAGAAAACGGCTTTCATTAAAACACTGTCATACTAGACTTTGAAAACATTCAGATTCAGTCTCTTAAATAAGACAGAACTTTTGATATTATTCATTTTGATTAACACAGATAATTCATAGTTGTTTACGGATATAGCAATTTAACTTTTTTTGTCATGGCAGTGGCTGACCATGTATATGCAGTGGCCGGTAGCTCCTTCAAACTCGCTATATTTTTGTTTTATATGTATTTATTGCTAAAAACATAATTGAATCATATCTGATTAGGTTTTATTTTGACATTTTTAAATGTCCAGTCTGGATGAAATGGGACTCAGGCTGACCAAACAACAGGAAATCATAGACAGTTGTGCCCACATCTTTACAAAGACCTGCTCCATCATCATCCCGGTGGACCATGTTCCGAGCCGACAGAGCCCAGGTCAAGGAAAGATGGACTTGATGAAGCTTCATGCTCAAATGTAGTCTATGTGAATGAAAACTGTTTCTCAAATGTATTTTGCTACTGCTGTTTACATTCCCCCAAGATGCAAATTCAAAATTCACTGCAGAATTATTTCCTGGGGGTATATGTGTATGTATATATGTATATAAATAACTGTATATTTTGGTTTATTTTATCAAAAAAACAAACAGTATATACATTCTATCATGTAGCATGAAAGAATTACAAACTTGTGTTGTGTAATGATAAATACATTTCCTTAATTCCTATTTAACATTTTCAAACCTTTTTTCTTGCTTGGCGGGCTGCCTCCTCTTTCTGTGCGAGTATTTCTCGCTCTTGCTTCATCTGCTCTGCTTTGGCCTTTTCTTTGGCCTGTTCCTCCTCTCGCTATATTAGACAGAAACACACAAAAACAGGGAACACAAAGAAATTGTCCATTAGCAAAAAATCCCAAAAAGCATCCACAACATTGCCTGTAGGTGCAGATGTAGTTCCTTCTGCACTGAGTAACATTTGCATTTCCGACCTGTTTCTGCAGAAGGGCGGCTTCCTTCATAGCCTGAGCTCTTTCTTCCTCAGCTCGTCTCTGCTCCTCTTCCTCCCTTCTCCTCTTCTCCTCTATGAGACGTTGAGCTTCGGCCTGCTGTCGTGCTCGCTCCTCTGCCCTCCTGCGCTCCAGTTCTTCACGACTCCGCCTGAAACATGTTATAAATTGTAATAGAACAGACTTAATGCCCTGCTACTGCAGTGTTTCTGTCTCATAGGTGGACATGCTTTTTACCTTTCAGCCTCCTCTCTTTGCAGGCGCTCCTGCTCCTCTTTCTCCCGTTGCAGTCGGGCCTCTCTCCTCTTTTCAGCCAGGAGACGTGAGGCCTCCTCTGGGTCTGTAGTCCCAGCTGAAGGCCTGCACATGACTTCAGGAGGCTGTGGAGCTGGACGAAGAGGCGTCTGGGAAAGACCTGAAGAGAAATAATATCAACTTCAAAATATATCTGAAACACATTAAATACCACTTGAAATGCTGCACTTTATGTGTCTAGCTTACTTCCATCTCCTGCAGTTCTGCTTATAGCTTCTATCTTCTTGTTGGGCAGGTTCAAACATGGAGTCTCTGGTGGGTTTTCGTTCCTCATTTTCTCTTGCTGACCTTCAGCTGGTGTCCTGACAGGCCTTGAGTTACCAGGAGAGAGGGCAGAACTACAAATTGCAACATCTTCCTCAGGGACCGATGGGAGCTCGAGCTGCAGCGGGGTTGAATGTCTGCTGATTGATCTTCGGGGGGTCCTTTAAGATCCAGCAGAAGAGAGCAGATGTCCCACTTTGTTCAGTTTACTGTTAATATGTCATGAATGCACAGTGGACAAACATTTCACCTACCGTTCAGGTGAGGGGGAGGGTGTTCTGCTTTGTGTAACTGTGGCTCGTTTGACACTGGTGTTGACGGCAGGTGATCTAGAATTTGAGCCACTGTTTGAGTTCTTCTTATTGGTGTCTTGCTTTCTCGCTGATTTGATCTAAAACAAAAAGAAAAATACTGATCTAAATAAACTAATCAGAATAAAATCTCCGCTTTCAGTACATAAATCTGACAAAATAATTAAAGACTGAAAAAAAAAAAAGACAGCTGGGTGATCCAAAAAATAATAAGCAAGACAGCATGTATGTAAGACCAAATGCACAGCTGAAATTACCTGTGCCAGATTGATGCTTCTGTGCTGGCTGTTGCTGGGACTGGGGGAGGCAGATGGCCTGTGGTGGACTGAACCAGAGTGGTGCTGGGTTTTGTGAGGGGTGGTGGTGGTGGTGGTGGTGGTATTCATGGAGTGGAATGAAACTGCACGGCGACAAATATGGACAACTGAGCCAGTGATTTGTGCCATCATTACGGGAAATTGGGGGGAAATATAGACATGGTGAAAGCAGTAATGGAAATGTGAAGCGGCACGTGAACAGAGAGGAAAATGAGCAGCGTTAGTAATCAAAGAGCTGAGAAATGTTAGTTGTAGTAGTATCAACAAACCATTAGCATTGCATTGCCATACAATTAAAGCAAATGGATTCTGTTATCATGAGGGAGAGAGTACCTTCTTCTCCTGACTGACAACCAGCACTCTTGCTTCTGGCCAGATAAGAGCATGTGGGGGTAAGGAGGCGACTGACCAAGTTCTTCTCCCATGTTGTCAGTGGCAAGCGACGTGGAGCTAGCGTATTGATCAGTTTAAAGTTTGAGAAGTGCAGCAAAAACAAAAGATAAGGAACTCCAGGAATTGTGTTGTGTCAAGATATGATACACAGAGAACAGATACTGTTAAGTATGGGTTAGAATTAGAGAACAGATACTGTTAAGTATGGTTAAAATTAGTTTAGAAAGATCCTGTTAAAAGAGAGGGAAAAAAAGAAAGCACATTAATTTCTACTTACCGTACTTGGTGAGCTTCCTTCCTCTTGAGTTTTGATTGAGGTTCTGTTGGGCTTTTTGGCTCTTCTCCAGTGTCCTACGCACTGCAGATTCATATCGGTCCTTAATTTAAGAAAAAAAGCTTCAGTGTTGATGTTACTCAATCGAGAGCTGTGAAAACATCAGCCTCACTAAAAATAAAAGTGTTTTTGTTTTCCACCATCCAAACTCACTCTGTCCTCCTTCAGTCTCTGCTTGCGCTTCTCCTCCACAGCAGCACGCCTCCTCTCCTCTTTGAGCCTCTGCTCCAGGAGTTTCTTCTTGCGCTGCTGCAGTTGTTGTTCATAGTATCGCCTTGCCCGCTGCTCCCTCTCCACCCTGCTCAGTTCCCGAGAGGCTGGGAGAAAATAATGAATCAGTTTAAATAGGTGAATCGGCTATGCATGTTAATCTTATTAGAAATTGAGGACAATGCATTAACAGCGTCGTGTGAATTGTACCACCGCAGGAGCTCACATACCAAGTAACTTCTGTTGTTCCTCTCTTCTTTCCCGTGCTGCTTTCAGCCTCTCATCAACATTTGGTCCATTAGCCACTAGAATGGCAAAATAATACTTTGATGTCACAAATTACATGAAGTACTATTAGTTATATTAAACATTAAACATCAAGTCAGTCTGTAAAAGAAAAGTCATGCTGAAAGTTGTCATAGTATCCTATTAAAATGACAGCAGCCTCATAAAATGGTGAATGTGAGAGCTGTATCAAACCTGCAGTGGCCCGTGGAGTGGCTGTGTGGCAGATTTGGGCAGAGTTGTTGACAGAACAGGCCGTTTTCTTTGCCTGTGAATTTGGTTTGATATTGTCTAAGAGTGAGAAAAAAAAACTGCATGTTATTCCGTAAGAAAATAGTAATAACTCTGACCCATTCAAGGTTTTATTCTTCTCAATATTATTTTGGATATTTTGATTTTCTACTATCTGTAAACATACATTATGATTCTGCCTCTAAATGCATTTTTTAGAAGTGAAGTGACTGTGACATATAAACCAAAAACAAATCATCTTCAAAAAATCTGTCCCAAATAGTGGCTATTATGAACTGGGATGGCCTTAGGGTCAGCTGCAAATAAAAGAGCCATTATAAACTGCCTGCGTATAAAAGGCGAGGAGAACATGCTAGCACCTGACCAGTCCTCATGAAGATGACTGAAACAAGCAAGGAAAAAGGACAACACAAGACCGATGAATAATTGGTATATATGAACAAGGGGGGGGGACAAAAAATCACATGGATGTATTCCTTTAGGGTTCAAAAAATATGAAGAAGGTGATTATTCTATGTGTATTATGTAATCTGTGTCCACAGTTGCCCCCTGATTTTCTCATGTTTATGGTAGCCATGCTCAATTGTAAAATAATAAATGGTTTCTCAAAGGAAATGTATACTATATATTCTATGAATGCGTCATCAATATGATCAGATTATCCTGTATCTATGATCTACAGTCATTCTGGCTTTCCTCCAAGGAGAGGCTTGTTTTGTTATGTGATATGGAAACCATACAAATCCTTCATAGACAAGAGCACAGGTAAAAGCTACTAACCTCTCGTTCTTTCAGATCCATTCCCCTTCCTCTGGCTCTCGACGGTACGTGTAGAAAGTGGTCCCTGCGATGGAGGGATGACACTCTGTTTCTTCTCCACAGCCATGCTAGATATTGAGCCTGGCATACCAATGCTCTCACTCAAAACCCCCTCCTTTCTCTCCTCCTTCTTCCCCTCCTCCTCTTTTGAATTGCTATTTCAAGATGCCTTCGGGTTGTCGCTTTCTAAGTGTGCTGTGCAAGGAACTGCCCCCTGCATCAGCTGCTCGTCCATCTGTGCCTTACAAACCAATAGAGAATAAAAAAGCATGAAAACAAAGCATCCAGTTATATCTTATCCAGTGGGTTAGAGAAGAATTAAAGAGAGGTTATCCACGTAGGTAAATGACTCCTGTCTCCTTAAAGGTTATGGGAGTCTGGAGAGAGTCTGATCCTCAATGAGTCTCGTCTATAAAAAGGCTACTCCCCCTTCAAAGATCTCACCCCTTGTGAGCTGCTCTGCTTTACTTTCAACATAATATAGCTGTGTCACTTTAATTCCCCCACCACACTCCCTGCTTGCTAGATGGAAGTGGCCGAAGGGATGCAACGTTTCCTGGAGACAGAAAAAAATGGAAGCAAAGAAGAGAGCCTGCCCTCATGAATAATTACCATGACAACGGTGGTATAATAGTCAGTGACATACATTGCTTGGACGTTAACTCTCTCTCTCATGGAGTCAGTGCCCTCAATACATAAGGCAAAAGATTTAGTGGTTTTTTTGGGGGGGTTTTTACCCATGATTCCTCCTTGATGAATCAAATGGTATGACCACTAGATGGAGGTATTTCTTTCTAAAGAACAAGCTGAAGTCAGTCTTTATAAATGGCTTCAGCTAAATTCACATAAACTGAGTTTTAGGGTTAAATTAACACAAAAGCCCCATCACACAGAAGTCAGTGAAACATGAGACTAAGTATTAATGTATTTGACTAATCTGACATCAATCAGTCAGCCACATTAAAGTTGTTTTCTAAAATAGCCAACAGGAAATACCATACATTATGAAATCAAAAAGTTTATAGCTAAAGAATCTGTCAAGTTAAGAGATATCTCAGCAACTATTGGCTGGATTTCCACAAAGATGTGTATAGACCTTTATGGTTCCCATAGGATGAATCCCACTGACAAGGTGATACCTTGACTTTTTCTCTAGCGCCACCAGCAGTTTATAATTATCCCGTGAAATATATTAACATTTACAAGGCAGATTGGCAAATAATTGGTTACAGATGTGGTTTTTATACAATTGATATATCCTAATGATTTTAGTGTTCCTCTGACTTCTTTTGCGCCACCAAGATATTCATATTTGTGGATGGATGGATGGATTTCCATACATTTTCACATCTAATCTAGTTCCATCATCAGGTTTTATTCTTTGGCAACTAAATGATTTAATCTACTGTTATTGATAAATCAGTGTCAGCCTTGTGATGAACTGGTGAGGGCCCTGCCTCTTACCCAACAGACCTTTTTCACAGCAGCCATTTTGACATCTAATACTAAGGTCAAACCAGGTTGTTACCAATGATACTAATTAAGGTGTGCCAACATGCACAATAGCAGCATCCTGACTCTGGTTGACCTGAATGGAACAGAACCGTAATTAATATAATTGGTAACACCTGTATTTCAAAATGGCTGCTGGGAAAAAGGTCTTGCAGTGATACTGCCTGTTAAATAAAATGAATTAATTATAACCCTATAATTGTTTGTAGAGTTTAATAATTTTAGTTCAATAATTACATGTAACTGAGTTACGTAATCAGGATACAAACCATAACTGTAATCCATTACAGTTACAGAAAAAATATGTAATCAGATTACAGATACATTTAGTAAAAATGAGGATTATTTATCAGGATTATTAACCCATTTTTTTCCATTTTCTTTTCAAGATTTACATTGTTATGTTGTCTTAAAGAAAACACTTGCATCAATACTTCTTATTGATAATTATTTTCTCTTGTTTATATTTATATATTTGGTGTTGAGCTAATCCAAAAGTAACGGAAAGTAATCAAGTTACATTACTTTCACATTGTGATACTTGGATTAGGTTACTGCCTACATTTTTTAGCAGGTAATTAGTAACTGTATCGGATTACATTTTAAAATTAACCCTCCCAACCCTGTGCGCGTGCGTGGGACTGTGATGACGACTAAACACGCGTCAGATAAACTAAATAATTTAGCTAATTAAGCTAACTGCAACGCAACGTAACATAAGGGTTATCTATGATATCCGGGTTATATATGATAACGTTGGCGCCAGATTTTCTAGAGTATTAGTTGTTCTTAAAGACTGTCAGCAGAAGCAACAACTTATGTACATGTTTAAGTATAAATGATTGCACTTTAAATAACCCGAGAAGTCACTTTAGCATCAGTGGCAGTCACAACCATAGACATATAAACACTTATATGTCTAAGGTCACAACTAGCTCGCACTTAAGCAGGCTGTAGAGCTAGCTTAGCTTAAAGGATATTAGTCACCTTTGCAACCGTAAGCAGTGCAGTGCAATTCATCACCAGTCCAGTTTGAGTTAAACAGGTGAAGTAAGTTTCCTTCTAGCTACAACTCAGAAGTACACAGTGCAACCTACAGGTGGTGCTTCCATTCATCTCTGTCTCCCCAACAGGTGTATACAGGTATACAGTTAAGTATGGTATATTATCTTGAGTGGGCATATCTAGACATACAGTATTTTTTTTTGTTGTTGCTAAAGGCTGACCTAGCAGTGTTCATAATGATGGTATTGGATGAAAGACAGAGAAGATATTGGAATAAGCACTGTCATAGGGATTAGGGAGTTTCGTGATGAGCCATTGGTGAAAGTCTACACAAGGTACACAGTATAGCTGAATCTTTGTGTCCATTTAAGTAACATAAGTTACAAGGGTTTGTTGATATAGGATATATTTCAAATCATAGAATAAACAAACCACGCATTCATTTTTTTTAGTAAATAATTTTAAGTAAGTTCCTGGGATCACCTGAGGTCAGATCCACCTGGGCCCTACGTGCTGGCTGTCTAGTACAATGCCCCTCCCCCAGATACCAACAGGAACAATGGCCTCTGGCTGCGTTTCACTGATGAAGCTTGCCCAACTCCCCCATCAGGGAGTCTAAAATGTGTCATAAGGATACACAACACCATAGTCAGGTGGTGTGCCCACAGAGTCACTGGAGCACAAACAAGATGGTGATAACCAGCCTACAACCAACAGCCAAGAAAGGGCTTTGGACACTGGACCTACATAGGATAAGATTGCATGGTTGGTATCAAGTCATTCTGTGGTTCACCCTAGACGACATTGTCAAAGGTGTCAATTTAAGGGCTTGGTTGCTTGCTTGTGCATATTCGTTAATGTTACCTAATTATTCATCCATAATACAATAAATAAAGCTCTTTTATATTACATACATGTTTTCTTAGCTGATATCTTGCACCTGAGACGGCACATCATTGTTTTTTTTAATAAAGTTAAAAAGCTTTTTGTTCTTCATCAGACACTAAAAGTCAACCATGGTGCACTGGTTTGGTGTCAACTTCAAAGTGTTTAAAGTTGCTTCTGATGACAACACCCATCAGAGAATGAGGTTAGTATATTAGACTACAGGGAAGGCCAGTAACTTTGCACGATTGATGACATGGTTACCGGCCATCCTCGAGGAACAAGGACAACTCCTCAACCCCTTGTTGCCGTTATAGAATCATGTAATTAAGGACAGAATCCCTCAACAGAGTGGTCAAGTTGGTGTCACTGAGAGTATCGCAAACTTCCAGCTGAGCAGGCAAGAAAAGGATGCATCTGTTAGAGTTCTAGATAAAGACAAGGAAAGTTGCATAGAGATAACAATGAAGTTTTGTTTAATACACATCCAGTAGATATCTATTTAAATATGCATTTTTAATGTAAAAAGCTGTCATTTCCGGTTGTCTGTAAAACACAAAAATATGTTACCAATTTAACAATAATGATAACTTGTTTCCTTGTTGTTCCCTCTAAACAAAATTTTTTTCTTTTGTTGTGAACAGTGATACCTCCACATAATGAGGATGCCATGCAACACTGACTTAGCGCTGACTAGCACTTAAATAATTTAGAGCCTTGTTTCATCGGATACCAGCAACTTTAGACTTTGACGTATGGCTTACAGACTGGCTGTATGTGTAATTGATGAGTTGATGAGTTGTACTCTGCATCGAATAGAAGCTGCATTGAATAGAAGTTGCTAAAGCATGCCTCAACTCAGCAAAATAATGCAACATAATCAGTGCTTTTAACACAGCTTAACACCTAACACATTAAACTATGTTTTCCTTCTTTGATCCTTTTGTATTCGGGAAAGTTCAGGTATGCAAAAATGTATCAACAGTACTTGTGTAATTCAAACTTGAGGTCAGTTTTTAAACCTTAAGGTTAAAGCCTGAAAGCATTTAAGGCACAAGGATTTGCAAAGGACTTGACACCATTTGGTGATTCCATGACAAAAGACAGTGTGGCTGCACCAAGACCCAATTTGGAGCAGCACCGTATTAAAGATTAAAGGGAGCGTTCTTCCAACTAGGCTGGGTTGACATTTTGTTTACTTGCATGAAATTCTATAGTGACATGGCAATATGCTGATTACCTCATGCTCTCACATTTGGAAGCTTTGCCAGTGAAGAACTGTTTTCATATTACAATTACAAATAGCTGCACTGTGCCAAACTCATGAATATAACCTCTGAAAGGCACGTCTTTGTGACCTTACCTTAACATTACCTTAGTTAGGATGAAGCTTCTTGAGCTTATGCGGAAGCACTATACAGTTGTAGTTTAGCAGTTAGAGTCATTTGATGGTCTCTTTGCCTGTACATAAAAGATGCCAGTTGGCTTTTTAGCGACCATCGTAAAAAGGTGATTTAGGATTCAAGAAAAAATGTCTATTCTTCTTTTGTTTTGTGCACAGCCAATGCGGATTGTCAGACTCTGCTCACAATGACGTCCCTCATCAGTCCCTAGTTATAGTTACCAGTCTCGGGTTCAACACTCATGCACTATTCATTGGTGTATCACATCACTCCTGCCCAACTTCAGACCTGGACCAACCCAATTCTTTTCTGTACAACTTTACTTTGTAGTCTTATTCCCACTGCTGTGTAAATGTCTAAAATGTTTATGTAGTGTTGCTTCCATCACAGAGAAAAAAAAAGAAGTTGCTTCCTTGCAGGAAACCTCTTGGAGGTACTCAGAGGTGGGAGACAAGAGCCTCATTTTCTTGTATGGTATGTATGATAACATATTATTTCTTCTACAACATCATGTTGAGGAAAGCTCAGATGTAAGAAGCAAAGCTTTGGCATTTAGACCTCAATGTTTTGCAGAATACTTGAAAGCCAGATTCTTTGAGGAGCGACTTTCTCATTAAGAATATTTGTTCTATTAAGTTGTTGAGCTTTTTCTTTGGATACTGCACAGATATTTAGAACTTTGCATTCTAGGTTTCTTGCAGTTGTTTTTAATTGCATGCCTTTTGCTTTTATTCTAAACCTATTGAGTCTTTTTCTGTGCAACATAAGGCTGTTTCATTACTTTTCTGAGCTCCTGTTTTTGACTGAGTTTCAATAATTGTGATGTGTTTTGTTTCTTTTTTTTAGTACCTTTTTTATTGGGATTTTTTTGGCACACTTTTTACACTTGTATTAATGGCAAATACAATTGCCTTTTATGATGTGCCACAAAGGAACAAAAACCTATATTTTTAAGAAGAAGTGGACACTTGACAATAATTGTGATGTGTTTAAAATATATGGTGAATGGTTTCGATGTGTTCAACTTAGTTTTGTGTTTTTGGCTGTGACACAGAACTCTGAAATTGTAAAGAAAATATTCAAAAAGTTAACAAAACATTTAGGAAATAAACAGCCGTGAAGGGCTGTAGGTCCTTTGTGTGAACCTTTGTAAATGCCAATCTAGGAAATAATTAGCACACTTGATCACGTTCAAAAAAATTAATTGGAACTTTTTAGATCAAAACTGCACCTGTGGAAAGGGCACTTTACAGATTAATTATAGCAGATTAATTAATTTAAGTGTATTATTTTTCACAATGCATGTGAAATGTATCCTGTTTAATTGATGTATTAAGGTCAGCTGATTTGAATAATTGAAAGCCCCTTTTGAAGGCTAAACCAGGGAGTGGTAGCACACAGACACCCCTCTTAAAATGATAATATACATGCTGTGCTTTAGTTCGTTCATAACACTTGATATATGTGTCCTATATGTTTCGGATATGAATAAGTATGCATTACATGTTTTAGATGCTCTTAATAATTTAGGCATTTTCCAGTTGCTCTTGTACAGCAATTATTGTCGGCCTCCTTCTTTCTCTAAGACATTGGAGAAGTGCTTCATGGTTTAGTCTATTGTGGCTTTACCCTCCTTTTTTTGATGTTTTGTGACTGTTAAGCCACAAGAAGTGGGGTTCTGACTGCAGAAAATGCATAGAAAATTAGATCAACATGCATAAGACACAAGTTAACTTCTTTGGTTTTTAATGAATTGAAAAGTGATAATAAGGATGTTTAAGGCAATCTATACCAATGTTTTCTTCAGAAAAGTGCAAACCAAGTGCCTATGAAACAGTAAATCTCTTTATTTCTTTCACAGAGCATCCAAAGAATTGTTGTGAACCATGAAGCGCAGTAAGCACCGTGGACACAAGGAGGACAGAAACGGAGGTATCAGTAGCTTAGATGGATGACAGAAGATTAGGTCAATTAAGCTAGGAAATCCTGGCTGATATTACAAACTCCAGTTGGCTTACAGCCCCTTTCAGCCCAACTCACCTCATTGGAGAACATTTTGTCAAACCAAATTAGAGATATATTCTTATCCTAATCCGTACTTTTAAGTTTTGAATTTTCTTATTTACGTTTTATTTACCAATGCTGCAGTAGATTAAATACATTCAGCATTACTGCATGTATTACACTTTCTTTCTACTTTTAAATGTGCTTATACTTTCACTTGCAATACCTTGTCACTGACTTTTATAAAAAATATCCAAGGATGAATTTAAGAATAAAACAGAATAAAACACAATGTTTAACTTTTAAGTATTTTAATACAAGTTGTCCTTATTGTTTGCCTTTCATATGATCTCCAGATGAGCCAGCTATTCTGGAGACAGAGAACCTGGATCGTCAGGGCATGTTCATGGGAGGAGGCCCAGATCCTGACACCATCTCACTGGCCTCAGTTACAGCCGTCACCACCAATGTATCAAATAAGAGGCAAGCATGGTTCTGTTCTGTACATATGGCTTCCTTTTTTGTATTGCTATTGTTAGTCATGTGAATCTGTCTAAAGATTCTCACTTATGTCTCACACCTCATTGTCTTATAGATCAAAGCCAGACATAAAGATGGAGCCCAGTTCTGGAAGACCAGTAGATTACCAAGTAAGAGAAATCTTAATCATCATTTCATCCTGAGTCATTGTAGAGTATATTAATGTCCCTGTATTTGCACAGGCGTGGATGATCTTAATTTTTAGTCTGACCCGATTACCTGAATCTCACTGTAAATTACTTTATCATTTAATTTCAGGTCAGTGTGACAGTGATTGAAGCCAGGCAGCTGGTGGGACTGAACATGGATCCAATGGTCTGTGTGGAGATTGGAGAAGATAAAAAGTACACCTCAATGAAGGAATCAACCAACTGCCCATACTACAATGAAGTGAGTCAGCCATCTATATTAATTTCTGTTTGGGGAAAAAAGCTCTCTATGTATCTAAATACAACGTTGTCACTAACTCTTTTCTCTTTCCAGTATTTTGTGTTCGACTTCCACGTCCCTCCAGATGTTATGTTCGACAAAATCCTGAAGTTGTCTGTAAGTTGTTCACTTCAAAACAGTGTAACATAAAACAGATTCAGACAATTTCTTGTTTGCTACAAGACAAGTGTTTTTAATGTGGCAATGATTATTACCCCTTAGGTAATTCACTCCAAAAATCTTCTGCGTAGTGGAACACTGGTTGGGTCTTTTAAACTGGATGTTGGCACAATCTACTCCCAGCCTGGTAAAGAATGATGGAAATCAGCATTGTTGTTATGAGTTGATAGTACTGATATTTAAACTGATTTGTCTCCTCTTTTGTCTTCCAGAACATCAGTTTTACCACAAGTGGGCTTTGTTGTCTGACCCTGATGACATCTCAGCGGGTTGTAAAGGCTACGTCAAGTGTGATATTGCAGTTGTGGCCAAAGGAGACACTATAAAGACTCCACACAAGGCCAATGAATCAGATGAAGATGACATAGAGGGGTAACTAAAAGGGATTCTTTATTTTTCTTAAAATTTGCCAAGAAATGTGTCTTGGTAGACTTCAAATAGTAATCAGTGTGTAGAATTTAACACCTGGTAACATTTGTGTTGTTATGTAGCTTAATTTATTAACATGATGATACTTGCACCATTAATGACTGAAGTATCAATCAACATTTAAGCATTTAAACTTAATGGAAAAAATCCCCTTTTCAGATGTTCACTTGTTTGTCATCTTAGTTTGTTGTGTCCCATTTCTGTTTCAGCAATCTCTTATTGCCAGAGGGGGTGCCGGCAGAGCGACAGTGGGCTCGTTATTATCTGAAGATCTACAGGGCTGAGGGACTTCCGAGAATGAACACCAGCATCATGGCCAATGTCAAAAAGGCCTTTATAGGGGAAAATAAGGACTTGGTTGATCCTTATGTCCAAGTACAGTTTGCTGGTCAGAAGGTAAGTAATACTACGGATCCCGAACATTCATTGCCCTCTGTTTTTGTGTGTTTCATCTGACCCAGGTCATGACAGCCACATCAATTACAGTTGAGTTGATTCAAATATAGCTCTGATTGTAATGTCCGATTACAGGGGAAATCATCAGTTCAGAAGAGCTGCTATGAGCCTATCTGGAATGAGCAACTTGTTTTCACTGAGATGTTTCCACCACTGTGCAGGCGCATGAAGATCCAGATCCGCGACTCAGATAAAGTGAATGATGTTGCTATAGGAACACACTTCCTTGACCTAAGGAATATTTCCAATGATGGGGACAAAGGTGATATGTCAATATTTTCATTCTGAATTTGTGAAACATTGTTTTGACATGGACAGAAGCTAGTGCCTTTTAAGATACAAGGAAGCTCTTCGCCAGGTTAATTGTTATCCCATCCATGGTTCTTGATCTTGCATCAATCTACTCATTGCTGTTGAAAGCATCTGTCAGATTGTACCATTCCAACCATAATTTTCAAATTATCAGATGCAAATTATATTTATTTATTATCTTTCAGGCTTCCTTCCCACACTGGGACCTGCCTGGGTTAACATGTACGGCTCCACTCGTACATACACCCTGATGGACGAGTACCAGGAGTTAAATGAAGGACTTGGAGAGGGAGTGTCCTTCAGGGCCCGTCTGCTTATCAGCCTGGGTGTGGAGATCCTGGACCCCTCCTCACCTGACATTACCAACTCCACAGAGGTGCAGCTGGAGGGAGTACCCAACATCTCAGAGGTGGGTCCCTGCTCAGATGGGCAGCCATGCAGAGGAAGCCAATTGTTACTCCTGCTGACAGGTCGTTGTGCTGCAGTTATTGTGAATTATTAATTATCTTTATTTAGCCCACTTGATGCATTATTAACATGCTCTTTTGCATTCATGTGGCTTCTTTTTGTTGGTACACTAAGTCACACAACTAATTCAATTGGGACCGTAATTCCAACTCCTCAGGGATTCCATTTTCACTGTCTGACAGCTTGTATTACAGGGTTGTCAGGACCACTGCATTCAAAGTTCGACAGCAGTCAAAAGTTGGTGGATTCAAGTGTCTTATGTAGTTACTAACTTCTATTTAAAGGCATCGATCACTGTTTGCAAACACACATTTCAAAATTGACCCTGGCTCAACAAGCGAGATGGTCGAGCCAGCTAGAGATTCCTTTCTGATTGTTTTACAGCAATTACATTGTAAAGCACAAATAAACATGGCCACAGCAACGTACAAATCCTGTAGCCGATGCCATGCTTCATCATAGCTCAGCCCACCCTTGGTCAAACAGACACACAGACCACAGCAAAATAGTACAAAAGTAAACAATACAGGCAGGGTCTCAGCAGATACAGCCACCGCCACACAACTCTAGTGGGTCATAAGTGGTGATTGAGAGGTATTATTTTTGCATGAGTGTATACATTGTTTTTTAGTAAAGTCCTTCTTATTCTGCCTTTAATTAAGACAAAGTGAAGAAAGTGAGATAGTGTTTACTTGTATTTACTCACAGTTGTTTGTCTGTTTCACAGACTGCTACCGGGAAGGTTGAGGAGTTTTTCCTCTTTGGGTCTTTCCTGGAGGCCACAATGATTGACAGAAAGATTGGTGATAAGCCCATCAACTTTGAGGTCACCATAGGTATTTCCTATTACTTACCTATTACATAATGTTCGTAATGTCTCTCACTGTGTCGTTGTGAAATTGAATCCTTGGAAACTTAAGCTCAAATTCAGTGTAATTTGTGAGCAGAATTTAGTGAAAAGTTTTACAATTTACCATAAGTTATTAACATGATAATATTGTAGCTATAATTCAGATGCAGCACATTTACAGTATGGGTATGACTAGTAACATAGTTGCTGTGCGCCAGGTTACTATGGAAACGAGATCGATGGGCTTGCCAGGCCAAAAACGAAGGGGAAGAAGAGGGGAGGAGATGGTGACGAAGAGGAAACTGACCTGATCCACAACTCCAGTGAGGAGGAGATGGATGATGACGAAGACCTGACTTCAGTGGCAACCACCCCTCCCATGAAACCTGTCATCACTGATCGGTAAGAGATAAAAAATTATCATCATAGAGTGACGAGTTAACAACAAATAACTGTAGTTCAGACAGAGATTTATGAACATATCCTACTAAAAAGGAAAAACCTGATCCTAAGCAGTTTCTTGTATTGTGATTTTAAAGTTTAAAGTAATTAAAATACTCCTAAATAGTACTTAATTGTAGAATTGAAGGTGACCTATTTTGTTATTTGTATTAATTGCCTTTGCATATTAAAGTTTCTTTCACACAGTTAGATGCATTTTTATAGCATCAATGCATCTCAAATCAAAATTCCCAGTTGATTTCTCACCCAGGTGATTTCTTTTTTAAATCTATTCCTTATTTGTATCCTCAGAAACTACTTCCACCTGCCCTATTTTGAGAGGAAGCCGTGTATCTACATCAAGAGTTGGTGGCAGGACCAGAGAAGGAGGCTGTACAATGCAAACATTATAGACAACATTGCAGATAAACTGGCAAGTCATACACTTTACCAATAATTTGAAGAGCATATTATTATAAAAAGTTAGTTTGTAGTATTCATTTGTCTTTTGGCATTGAATGCACTTTTCTAAACATATTCTATTGCTACTACAGGAAGATGGAGTAAATGATGTGCAAGAGATCATCAAGACAGAAAAGGCCTATCCTGAGCGCAGACTGAGAGGCGTCCTTGAGGAACTCAGCCAAGGCTGCAGGTCTCTATCGTCACAGACTTAAACTACACATTGTAAAAACTAGCTGTTTTGAACATTAAGTTTAAAAGATTCATGTAGACTTTGACGTTAACTGAGTTCCTCTTCTTTCAGTCAGTTTCTTTCGCTGGCAAACAAGGACCAGAACCAGTCTGGCAGAACCAAACTTGACAGGGAGAGACTGAAGCTGTGCATGTCAGAAGTGGTACGTCAACTATAAAGGAGCTTTGTCTTTTTATGATCGTTAATATTTGTAGTGTCTTGCTAAATGCTGTGCTGTTGCTGGGTTTAGGAGAACATCGGCCAGCAAGCTAAAGCCATGAGGTCACAGGTGAAGAAAAGCACAGTGAGAGATAAAATCAAGCTTGCTCACAACTTCCTCACAAAGCTGCGCTTCCTGGCTGATGAAGTAAGATCTACAACATTATGTCTGCCATTTACAAAGGGTTTTGTTTCTTGTACATGCTTGATTCATTGTTCTCATTTCATGTTTAATGTGAGCGATCTTTCTTACTGCAGCCTCAACACAGCGTTCCTGATGTTTTCATATGGATGATAAGTAATGGGAAGCGCATTGCTTATGCACGTGTTCCTTCCAAAGACATCCTTTATTCCACTACAGAGGAGGAGAAAGGAAAGGAATGTGGGAAAGTCAAGACAATCTTTCTGCGGGTGAGTTTACACTAAATATTGTAAAATATATAGCTTGAATGTTGCATGAAATTCTCTTAAATTTTCCATAACCAGGCTGTTTTGCCATGATTAAACAATTTAGTTTTTCCTCATGTACTAAAGATCCCTGGTAAGAAAGGTTTTGGGCCTGCTGGCTGGACAGTCCAGTCCAAGATAGAGATTTATCTGTGGCTGGGCCTAAATAGACAGCGCAAAGACTACTTGAGCGGCCTGCCTAATGGATTTGAGGAAAATAAGTTGTCCAAAGGACCTGGTCTGCCCTGCTCACCTCCCATCAGCCTCACCTACATGAGTAAGACCATCAACCAATTCAACATTTCTTCCATGTTAACATAACACACAGTCTGAAATAAAGGCTATACTATTAAAATTAGATATTCACTATTTAAAACAGACAAAATCATATGATGTTTAGAGATCTAAAATTAAGATAATTGTTATGTCTGTAAATGCATGGCACACATAAGTGTAATTGGAGTTATTGATTCATGTATGAGCGTCTTTCTGTCCACAGTGAAACAGATCTTCCAGCTGAGGGTCCACATGTATCAAGCTCGCAGCCTGTTTGCTGCTGATAGCACAGGTCTGTCTGATCCCTTTGCAAGAGTCTTCTACTCAACACAAAGCCAGGTCACTGAGGTGAGCACACTCAAAAGGCTTTTTAGGAAGCCAGCGGTCAGCCTAAAATATGATTTATTGTATAACAGATGTTGCATCTGTATTAAATGTTTTGTTTCCCAGATCCTGGCTGAGACATTGTGCCCAACATGGGACCAACTCCTGGTCTTTGAGAATGTGGAGTTGTTTGGAGAGGCCACCGAACTCAGAGACGACCCTCCTATTATTGTCATTGAACTCTATGATCAAGACACAGTGGTAAGCGTTGAAATAGACGCCTGTCTGTTTCCATTTGTAATGATGTAAGAAAACAGTCTACCTTTGCACAGCTTGAATTTCCAGATAGCAATCGTCTATTCTTATCATCGTAATAATTTAAGAGTCTGCCTGTCTTTCACTTGAAATGTAAGACTAAACATGTCACTCAGTGAGTCTAAAACCAGCGTGTGATATGCCCTTAATTATTTGTTTTACTATTACGCTTTCATAAGTTCAAGGGTTTAGTTGATTTTAAGGACTTTTTGAGATGCACCGCTTTTGTTAGTGTCAATAGCAGCCTAATATGAATTATATTTGAAAGAATGCTTTTGCTGACTGTCAATTCTATATTTGCTCCTGGAATTAACACCATTGTTTTGGATGACCCTTTGGATAAGTAGAGTGTGGATTCTGATGGCTTGATATACTGTTGCAGCACTGTAATGTGTGCAGAGTAGATTGTTTTGAAAGGCATGCAAGAGGAATAAGATATGTCCATAAGGATAGATGGACCCTCCTTCATCAGTTTATGCCTGTTGCATTCCTTTAACTGACATTTTGTGCTTTTTTGTATGTGGCCAACAAAGAAATGTGGACTCTTCTTAACCACTAACTGCAAGAGAGATATACTATTAGATTTTTTTTAAACAAGTAATCATTCAGTTATCTTTTGACATAATTACACGTCTGTTTTGCAGTTCACTGGTTATTATAGGTATATTGCTTTTTTTTAACTTTTATCTTCAATGGTTTTTTTATGCAGTCTAGAAACATGTGCATCTCAAGCCATGTTTCTTCCAGCTGATAGGACAGATCAAATAAGTAATGACTACACATAAGTGACCATGTAATGTGAACACTGATGGATTGGATATTGTAGGCTAAAAAGACCATTCTTTCAAATATTCAAACCCGAATTCATGCTTAACTATGTGGTATGTTTAAGGTTTCATTTACCATTATGCTTCCAGGGTAAAGCTGACTTCATGGGCAGAACATTTGCCAAGCCTGTGGTCAAGATGGCGGACGAGCACTATGGTCCCCCACGCTTCCCTCCCCAACTGGAGTACTATCAGATCTACCGTGGGAATTGCAGTGCTGGAGAAATGCTGGCAGCCTTTGAACTGCTGCAGGTTAGGTCATCAGATACAGAGGGTACTGTTTAAAGGACTAAAGTTGTCAGATCATGTTAAAAAACAATTTCTAATGCTTTCTTGTGTCGTCTGTTAGATTGGCCCCAATGGGAAAGCTGACCTGCCTCCCATAGACGGTCCCACAGATATGGACCGCGGCCCAATCCTGCCTGTACCACTGGGGATCAGACCAGTACTCAGCAAATACAGGATTGAGGTGAAGACTTTGTTTTAGCACCAGTAGGATTTTATTTATTAGCAGCAAAATGTATGTGATGAACAAAAGTAAAAAACAACAAAATATCCCAACCCTTATATCCTTCAGGTTTTGTTCTGGGGCTTGAGGGACTTGAAGAGGGTGAATCTGGCCCAGGTGGATCGGCCTCGCGTGGACATTGAATGTGCCGGAAAAGGAATACAGTCTGCACTCATCCCCAACTACAAGAAAAACCCGAACTTCAGCACTCTTGTCAAGTGGTTTGAAGTGGTATTTTATCATTTAAATTACTCCGTTCATATTTATTGGCTTATAGTCATATATCATGCACATTAGAATAGAAGCATTTCATTTATTGCTGATTTAATTCTGAATTTTGTGTGTCAGGATTTGCCTGAGAATGAGTTGCTTCACCCACCGCTGAACATCCGAGTTGTGGACTGCAGGGCTTTTGGCCGCTACA
This sequence comes from Morone saxatilis, assembly GCF_004916995.1. NCBI lineage: Eukaryota > Metazoa > Chordata > Actinopteri > Moronidae > Morone > Morone saxatilis. The sequence continues at coordinate 6,136,967 of NW_023339873.1, forward strand.
CTCTTGTTGGCTCCAATGCCGTCACCAGCCTGCGCAAGTTCATCTACAGGGCAACAGACAAGCAGGCCAACAACTGGTGCACTACAGGTATAAACTAATACCTGGAGACATATTACACCCTAGTGCATTTAAATGACATTATTGTTACTTATGTTAGTGATCCAAATTAAAAAGATAAAGTACAGTATTTGTCTGCCTGTGTGCAATCTGCATGGTTGATTATGTAGATGGACACATTCACGTTATTTGTTTATCTTTCAGAGGAAATTATTGTTGTCAACATGGAAAGTGAGACTGGTTTTAAGAAGATGGATACTGTGGTCAAACTAGACTCTGTAAGTTTTCACTTACACAAATTTAATGTAACCTTTATTTAAAAAATTAGAATGATAATAATTCTCACTAAAGAATATGTTTAAAACAGACAGCCTGACAAACAGCATTGGTAAAAAGTAAACAAATCAGATAATGATTATGAAAACTATTTTGCAATTGTACAGAAGAATATAGTCATATAATTTAATATTATGCAATCTGCTCCTCTACCCAGTGCTCTGATGCTGTGGTCAAAGTTGAGGTAAGCAAAGTGCTCCACACCTAACCCTAATCAAAATTAAAAGATTTTGTGCTGTTGCAAGAACCTCTTAAGCTTTACTGACAACATCTTTAATGCATCCTGTATAAAAAGGACGATGATAAGGATGGAAAGGGGAAAAAGAGAAAGAGGAAGAAGGGTGATGAGATTGAAGAGGAGGAACTTGACGAGAGCATGTTGGACTGGTGGTCCAAGTATTTTGCCTCCATTGAAACTTTGACAGAGGTGAGTAACAGGAAAACAACACATCCATTTTGAGTCTTGAGTCAACTCCGATCTTGATCAAAGTATCTTTTGGGACAGTGAATCTTGTTGTGGTCTTGGTAAATCCAGCTGAGAAATTACATTCTGCTCCTGCAGATTCTCAAGGCTAAAGAAGCTGCTCTCTCTGATTCAGAGGACAAAGATGACATGGACATTGCAGATGGTGGAGGTAAAACCAGATAACAAGACCGGTGTTTTGTCATCATCAGTTTCAAAGTTTTATATTACCCAGCATGCTTTTGTGTACGTCTGTGTCAGCCCTAAACCAAGTACTCCTTGTCTTAATGTGGCCGAGTATTAAATCTGTGATGTGTCATGTATGGTCTTAAAACAGAGAGGAAAATGACACAAAATGCACTCAGAGACTTTCTTTGTTGTTGATCAATTATAAGCTCACTAACTCTGATTGTTGTTTCCTTCTACAGTGCAGTAGTGAACCTCTTTGATCCTCATAGCCCAAGAATGCCTCCATGTAGATGATGACATGAATCTAAATTTCCATAATGTGGGACAATCCCTTTTTCTCTCCCATATATGCTTATATTAGCTATATGCTTGCCATGAAAGTTGTCAACGAAAAAGGACAGAAAAAGAAAAACACAAAAAACGCTATTTGATAACATGATGGGATTATTTTAGTGATTTGAAACATGTTTGATTCTGTGCTGAGCCATTATAAGTAGTCAACACTGGTGCATATTACTGTCTGTTAACTTTGACACGACTTGGCTGTGGATGATAATGATAAGAACCAGTCAAGTTAATGAGCTTTATGGAGACTACACAGCTGCCTGCCTGGAGGATCCTGTCACACCACCAAGTATCCCCACTGAACTGTATACAATTCAATAGTATACAATTCAATGGTATGCTTGTTGTATGCAGTAACAACTGGTTTTGGCAACTTTCATGTGGAATTCATGTCTCGAGTGCTCTGCTCCTTCATCCCCCACTCCGCTCCCCCTCTTTACTCCGTCCTCACTGCTAACCTGTACTCAGATATCAAACCTGATGACTCTCCTGTGAAAGGCACCAGGAGAGGAAAAGGAAAGAAGGAAAAGAAGAAGCTGGCAGATCCGTTTGAGAAGAAAAAGCCAAAGCTGGATGAGCTGAAGGTACTGGACTCCTGAAAAACTATTCTCATTCAACCTGTTGTGTATTTGTACTTTTTGGTTGTAGATGACAACATGGTGCAGGTTGAAGTGTAACCTGGAAAAAGTGCCACATTGTTAGAAAAAAATAGTTATGCTTTGATTATTTTTGTGTTCTCAAACAAGGTGTACCCTAAGGAGCTGGAGAGTGAGTTTGACAACTTTGAGGACTGGCTCCACAGTTTTAACCTGTTCAGGGGAAAAGGTGGCGATGATGACGACCAAAACGTGACCGATGAGGACAGAATTGTTGGAAAATTCAAAGTAAGAACAGAATGTCTAAGTTATTCTTTCAGTTACATCAATTGTATATTGTTTGCAATATAAACATCTATTTGTCTGTATCCCTTTAGGGCTCAATGTGCATGTACAAAGTGTCGGATGACGTGCCCAGAGACATGAGCTTCGACTCCAACATGGGAATGTTTCAGAACATTCCTCACAACGATCCCATTAATGTCCTTGTCCGCATCTATGTTATCAGGGTACGTGTTCTGCACTTTGCTGCATTTTAATGAGAATACTGTTGTAGATATCTCAGGAGACGCCCAAATTACCCATTCCATTCCTGTGTTATGCTGTGTTTTTGGCAGGCAACTGATCTGCATCCAGCTGACATTAATGGGAAAGCTGATCCATACATTGCAATCAGACTGGGAAAGACAGAGATCAAAGACAAAGAGAACTACATCTCAAAACAGCTGAACCCTTTGTTTGGCAAGTAAGTAGAAGGGCTTCATTTATGAGTAGTCTCATTACTTTTATGATCTTACAAAGTTGTAGAAGCATGTTTTAAATATGCATGAAAACAAATTCCCATCTTATCAGGTCCTTTGATGTGGAGGCCACATTTCCAATGGATTCCACCCTCACTGTGTCAATTTATGACTGGGACCTGGTGGGAACCGATGATCTGATTGGAGAAACCAAAATTGACCTTGAGAACCGTTTCTACAGCAAACACAGAGCCACATGTGGTATCACAAGTAACTACGCCATGTAAGAATCAAAGACTGAACTCGCTGTAGCACACATATGTTCAATGTTTTTGTTTTTTACTTGAATGTAGTGTCTTAACCTGTTTTATAAGTAAGGTATGTTTTATTACATATTGTAGGGTTATCATTTATATAATGCATTTCTTGGTGGTTTTGCTCTTTTCTGTAGCCATGGTTACAATGTGTGGCGGGACCCAATGAAACCCACCCAAATTCTGGCTAAACTGTGTAAGGATGGCAAACTGGATGGGCCTCACTACGGCCCTGGAGGAAGAGTGAAGGTGGAGAACCGTGTCTTCATGGCACCGACTGAGATAGAGGATGAAAACGGTATAAGTTAATTTCACTAAAAACCTATTTGTTTCTCCCACTGAATTAAACAAATCAACCTACCACAAAGTCAGTATTATTTGCATGATTTTACTTATTGAAAAATAGAACAGTGTGATTTCAAATTAGGATTAAACCACATGGATTATTTGATGATATTTGTCAGGTCTGAAGAAGAAGACAGATGAACACCTGGCTCTGACCGTGTTGAAGCACTGGGAGGAAATCCCACGGGTCGGCTGCAAACTTGTCCCAGAACATGTGGAAACCAGACCACTGCTCCACCCTGATAAACCAGGAATTGAACAAGTATGTTCATTCAGTGTACTCATGTTGCCTCAACCCCAGCTAACTACACCTTTTTAACAGAGACTCTTTAGAGATTGTTTGCATACTTTTAGACCTTGTTTGATAAATTGCTTTTAGGGGAGAATCGAGATGTGGGTGGATCTGTTCCCTAAGGATTTGACTGCACCTGGCCCCGCACTTGACATCGCACCAAGAAAACCAAAGAAGTATGTTCTCTAGTCAAACCAAAGTCATGTTACAGCTTTTACCTACACTATACGCTGTTTTAGCCAAACAGGAGTGTTTTTGAGTATTTATCTAAATAATTGTTGATGTTTGATCAGTGCTTTCTGATTCTTATCATTACTGATTCGTGTTTCATCATATATGTTGTATCTTTGCTTGTGTCCAGGTTTGAACTGAGAGTGATCGTCTGGAACACAGATGAGGTCGTTCTGGAGGATGATGATATCTTCACCGGCGAGAAATCGAGTGATATATTTGTGCGAGGGTAATTACAAGCTCTGTGTTTTGATTTTTTTATGTTTTGTATTTTTGCTAATTTATCCCTGTCTTGTAACTCACCTGGTTTGCCCCATGTACTAAAGTCCTGAGCCCTTACCGCAGCAGCCTGGGTTTGATTTCAACCTGTGGCCCTTTTGCTGCAGGTCATCTCCTCTCTCTCTCATCACCTCCTCCTGTCACTCTTCAACTGCTGCTCTATCAAACAAAGGCAATAAAAAGCCCAGAAAAACAATGAAAACAACCAATTATGAAAAACAATGCTTGCTTTATTGAAGATTGTGACTCTATCCTACCCCTGTTCCTGTAACAGCTGGTTAAAAGGGCAGCAGGAGGACAAGCAGGACACAGATGTCCACTACCACTCCATTACTGGGGAGGGCAACTTCAACTGGCGCTTTGTCTATCCTTTCGACTACCTCATGGCTGAAGAGAAGATCGTCATCTCAAAAAAAGAGTCCATGTTTGCCTGGGATGAGACTGAGTACAAGATCCCAGCTCGTCTTAATCTGCAAGTGTGGGACGCTGACCATTTCTCTGCAGATGACTTCTTAGGTGCAGTGGACAATCATTTATAGTAACATTTGGCTTCATGAATCAATGTTAATGCCACAGAATTAAAACAGATGTGACTAATTTGGTGAATTAAGAGCTTTGTTGAAAAAGAAAATCCCCTTTAAAGAATGAAAATTTTAGAGTGTAATGCATCAAACATTTTTTACTGCTTATCATTTATCCCACCATGCCAGTTAAGTTAGATAATGTCTCTTTGTAGGTGCAATTGAACTGGACCTGAACCGTTTTCCACGTGGTGCGAAGACTGCCAAGCAGTGCACCATTGAGATGGTGACAAATGAAGGAGACATGCCCATGGTCTCCATCTTCAAGCAGAAGAGGATCAAAGGCTGGTGGCCATTTGTGGCCAGAAACGAAGAGGACGAGTTTGAACTCACGGTAGGTGAAAGTGAAGAGTGACCACGAACTGTTGGTCACGACTGCAAAAACTAAAAGGCATCAGAGTTGTCTTAATAGATTACACGCAATTGAGGATGGTGTTGTTGTCCTTTTTTAGGGAAAAGTGGAAGCAGAGTTGCACCTTCTGACAGGAGAGGAAGCAGAGAGAAGCCCAGTCGGCGAGGGACGCAACGAACCGGAGCCACTGGAGAAACCCAAGTATGAAGAATGTTCTGTTGTGGCCCAACTGAACATTTTTTTTTTATTACACACTCCTTTGATCTGTTTTCTCAGTCACATTGTTCACACTATGGCTTGGCTGCCTTTCACTCTTGTTACAAACACACGGACACACAAATGTACATATCCCACATATTGTAAACATATTGTTCAGCTCGACTTAGAAGAAAGCTCCAGAAAGTGGTCTAGTGCGAAACAGTCCAGAAATATCTAAATAAATCCTGAGATAAATAAAATCATAATAAATACATGAATATAAAAAGCTAAATCAGTTATAAAGAAGCATGAATTTCTAAACAAACATAAACCAACCATTTTTAAACCATTTTAAAATTACATAATAAAATAATAACCAAAATAAGAAATTTCCTGAAATGAGGAAAGACTTTTGAATGCATTTACTTCAACCAAGTTCTGGATTTATACCTACGATCTTCTTTCTTTACGTGGTAAGTTGCTGTTTCTTCATAACTTTTGTGTATTTCTACCCAGAATCATCTTAAGTTCTCAAAATACTGTAAAGTGTTTCTCTGTCTTGCTTTTGGCGTCCATGTATCAGTAATGTCAACAAAATGTACATTTAAATTGAACTTAGAAAGAGAGCAACATTAGATTAATATGCTTAAAGTCTGCGTTACTGAACATCTGTGTTTTTGTTCTTCCAGCCGCCCAGACACCAGCCTTCTGTGGTTCCTCACTCCCTTCAAAGCCATACAAAACTTGGTTTGCAACCAGTACAAGTGGCTGGCCATCAAGATTGTCACAGCTCTCCTGTTGCTGGTCATGCTGGCTCTTTTCCTCTACAGCATGCCTGGTTACATGGTCAAAAAAATGCTGGGAGTTTGAGATGTTGCTCAGACACGTCTGCAGAAGGTTCCAGCAGTTTCACTAACCAGATGGCTTCTAACCCTCTCTCTTCCTACTTTCTAGCTACACTTATCCTTTAATCAGAGCAATTAGAAATCTATTTAGAGTCAGTGAAATAATATTCATATTTTGTTTCATAGTTAGTTGAGTATCAGAATTGGTGTATCCAAATAAAATGTGACCAGAAAAACTACTCTCAAGCACATCTGAAAAATAAGCCAAAGTTTTCAGTTCAGTCTACACGTGGTAGTAAAGATTTGATTTGTCTGTCCGCATTAAATATATTGAAAGAAGAAGAATCTCTTTCACTACATGCTTCTAAAAGGATGTGTGCATTACAAGATCACAGTATGCAGTTCTTTATAGACATACTACTACATACTACTTGGGGAGTGATAACTTCATTTAATTCCATCATTGAGTGTATTTTACTTCATTAAAAGGTAATGAAGGTAAAACTGCAACTGAAAGCAGCTACAGCAGACTTGGGACCACATTTAGTCATTCCCTGCAGTAAAGCTCACTGCATATGACATTAAATATAGCTTTTATTGTGGTGATACGGAGTTTTATGGAGCGATTTTTGTCAGTATTCTGGTTATGTTTGCACTGATTTATTTTGGTTTACATGAATGTTTATTTGCACTTTAACACTGGACAGAATTTGTGAATAAAGTTGCAAAAAAAATAAATAAACCCAAACAGTTTCTTCCAAGCAATGTGTGGAAATGGGAATTAAAGATCTGAGAAAGATCTAACAGCTCTTAAAAGTTCAGATCTTATTACAATACTCACATGTCCATTATGTACATTGAAAGAGTTCCTGCTCACCATACTGTGGCCGTGAAACTATGTCTTCATAAAGCGACTCCAGTGAAAGAAATGTGGGATAAAAACCGACGTCCTCGTCCGCACAAAAAGGCTTTTAAAAGTTTAGCCAGAGTTATAATGAGGCTTCAGGAGTCTGAGTAGCCGAATCAAGTGTGTGTCTTTCAAAGTTTACATTTTAAGTGTGACTTACACTCTTTGTGTTTTGCTAAATGTAGACAGTAGTAGTAGTAGACAGTAACAAAAAGAGGGAGATTTGTACTTAAAAGACTGGAATATACTAACTACAGCATCATATACCTTTAGCTGAACTTTTAGTTAGCTAGCTGAACTGGATTGTGTCTGCTATTTCTCTCAGTAGAGTCACAAAGAAGTAATTACTTCACTTTATGACCACGATGGACAAGAAAATGAGGAGCCACTATTCAGCCTACAACCATTTAACAAAAGACCTGTCTGTAATAATAGGGCTCAAACACTTGCCTCTCGCTGTTATATGTGTTCTCTTCAACCAGCTTCGGTTAGCAGGTTTCCCCCCTCAGCTGAACAGAGCTTTGTAGGAACATCCTTCTGTGTACATTGTTTTAAACGGTGGCTGTGTTTGGCATTCAGTAACTCTGTCTCTGTGCTCCACCAGCCGCCCAGATGTCGCCCTCCTCTGGTTCCTCATCCCTCTCAAAGCTGCGAAGCACCTTCTGTGCGACCAGTACAGGTGGCTGACCATCAAGATTGTCACTGCTCTCCTGCTGCTCGCCATCTTGGGTCTTTTCCTCTACAACATGCCTGGTTACATGGTGAAGAAAATGTTGGGGGCCTGAGCTAAAACCAGCGGATGTTAACTTTTGTTTTCAAAGGGTGTGTTGTTTTGTGAGGGTTTTGCTATTTACCAATTTGACAAAATAATAAGAGCACTATTACAATAGCGGTACTAACAATGAAACTTGAGTGCATCCATCAAACATATTGCTACTGTTGGTGTGATAACTAAGCCGTTTTTCTTGTTTCTTGAAATGTGGGTTTATTTATTTCCATTCAGTGTTCCACGATTTCTCACCTATAAAAACACAACTATGAAAACACAAGCAGTTAAAAATATTAAAGGTTTTACCGATTTAAAAAACATGAGCATTTTTAGCATTGTTAGCTTGTATTGGAGTTCAAATTTTCTTGCTTGTTTTGTCCTATTTATTTGTCTATGTATGATATTTCAAATTTGTGCATAAATTGACCTCTGAACCATCTTCCCAGTAGTCCTGTCGTCTGTTTACATGTCCTTGTTTGTGTGGTATGTGTTATTATTTGTTACGTATGTATTATTCAGTTCCTCGAGGATTTCGAAGGCTTATTTTGGGATCCTTGCGGCCTGAAATGCCTGATTTCACAGCAGCTTTTCTAAAAGATTGCAATGTATTTCGATGCACTTTTCTGCTATGAAATTGCGTGAGAAAATCAACATTTTAATACTTTTTAAATATTTCATTAAAAATCAAAGACAACTTGTTCCAGTGGTAATAAAATCACCGGTACTTTGGTGACATATGGCTCAACGTTTTGCACAGGAGACTGCTATGATTGATTGAAAGTCGCGGAAAGGTTGACGCGATTGCGCAAAATTGCAAAGTCACGCAGAATTCCCAGGGAATTGTCGCAACAGTGCAACTCCCTGGAGGGACTGATAGTTATTATTTTATCTGTAAGTATAAGGCTTAAACTCATCACTCGGTCTATCGTATGGGTTTCAGATCATACAATCGAGCATCAGTAAGCTTCCTTTTTATGAAAACTTACCCAAAGTAAAAGTACTAAATAGCTACAACTCAAACAATTACTTAAGATACATCACTGTGAAATGACTGCAACCATTTCGATATATAAAAATACACCCAACTAACCAATCCCTTTCCAGTGATGCTCTTCAAAGTTAGGATCATCCTTTCTTCAAAAGTCTGAAGGTAAAGTGTCAAAAAGGTTTAGGTTTAGATTTAGTCATAAACCACCATTGCAACAGACCATTCTGGCTCTTGTTATTCCAAATTTAGTTGAGTATATTGTGTCATCAAAACCCAGTGAAAGCAAAATTAGTAACCTTCAAACGTGGCTGAGAGTAAGTGAATTCTCTCAGGTTGTGTACTTTGTTACCACTCAATGACACATACGTTGTATTTGGTGTGATATTTCTAATGGTTTGTCTCTGTGCTCCACCAGCCGTCCAGACATCGCCCTCCTCTGGTTCCTCATCCCGTTCAAAGCTGCGAAACACCTGGTGTGCGACCAGTACAGGTGGCTGACCATCAAGATTCTCAGTGTTCTCATGCTGCTCGCCATCTTGGGTCTTT
>NW_023339873.1:6146364-6146786 GCF_004916995.1 Morone saxatilis
TTTACAACTCTCGCTACTTCGCGCCATGCCCCATCTTTTGGTCAAGAGCAAAAAAAAAAAAAACTCTTTCAGAGAAGACACAAGGGCAACTTACAACTGAAAGTATTTCCCTTTAATGTGAGAACACGGTAAAGACCATCGAGATATCTACGAGGCCCCAAACAATTAATTTCTGGTCACCGATGCGTTAACCAGCCAATTCTGTCCGAAGGAAAAGACCGTTTTTTTTTTTTTGCCACTTGACCAAAAGACACCATCAAGTTGTAAATTATAAGCATTGGTATAGCTACAGTATGCAATAAGGCATTCTCATATCGACTTGTAATTGTTAAAATCCATTACTGCAATGTAGTGGGGCAAATGTGTTATTATTTCACAATCATGGTTAGTTTTATCTTTCTTAAATTATTATTATTATTATT
>NW_023339873.1:6146837-6147529 GCF_004916995.1 Morone saxatilis
GTGGTTGTTGCTGTTTGCAAGGTACTGACTGTCACCTTTGTGCTGATTTATTGTGAACTCAACAGTGTGCAGTATTTGTCTTGACTTTTGAATTTGTGAATAAAGTGACAACTACAAACGTTTCTAATCTTAACATCATCTGTCCAGTCATCTGTTCGTATACATGGATGTTACCTGTACCAACAGTAAGACTCTCCAGTGTTGCCCAGAGACAGCAGCCTTCATGTCTTTCAAAATTATTTATTGGCAATTAAAATAACTATAAAAATGAACTATATTTCACTTTTTGAGGGGCTGTCAGGTAAAGTTGTGTTGTAAGATTGGGTGATGTGATATGACTGACTATCCACTGAAACTGATCCCACCTAATTGGTCACAAAATAGTCAAGTCAAGTTATCATTTAGAGCCAAATTCATGACCCCACTACACAGTGTTAGATTAGATTAGACAGCTTTATTAATACAAGGAGAGCCAGTAGGATCTTGGCATGATGGCACCATAATGAGTCACAACCAATTTAGCTGAAAAATGACATCGGCACAGTTTCAGGGAGATGTTTGACCTCACTGGTATCGTTCCTCGCATGCTACAGCGAGAAATGTACAGCTAATATGTCACTTTTTGAAGTATAAAGAACAGTTGGGCTAAATGTGTTCTTGGAGGATGTGGGTATCGATCCCGCTACCTCTCG
>NW_023339873.1:6147629-6153679 GCF_004916995.1 Morone saxatilis
TCTACCATCTGAGCTAATCCCCCGTGTGAGCCAATAGAGGAGGTCCAAACATTTTAATGTTTTAACTTTAACAGAATGAGAGCACTGGTAGAGCACAGAGACTATTGACTAACTTACATCTACTTACTGAGCTGTTTTATATGAGGTAACTTGCATAAGTTTTGAACGAAAGATTAATGTCACCGAAATTGACGTTAAACCTGTTGGCAAACGTTACGTTTCCAATCGGAATTTTAACGTTACAACGGTAATTTAGCTAATTATGTTAGACTTAACGTACTCACTGCCACTTACCTTATGGTGAAGGCTACAGAAAAAAACACTTCCAACATTGCTTGGAAGAAGCCGTTATCATCTACGTTAAGTAAATTAAGTATATTTGACTGTAAGGTAAGATGGTGGAAAGATGGGACGCGAACCCGCGACTCTGCCGTGTTAACACAGACATTAAAAGCTTGACCTGCACGTCAGGAGACGTTTGAGGTATATCTTAAGATAATAGATCGTTATATTGATAGATTTAAATACACCTAAATGTGTACAATCTCAGATAAACTCTCTATCTAGGGTAAATTTAGTTTTTTTGTTAGCTTTTCCTTGAAACTGCATATCAACAGAGACACACAACCCCAACCATTTCTTTCACAACTGTTTTATTTATTCAAAACTCAAAAGATGAGTGTTCTGTAGATGTTTACATGGTCAATGAATGCAAGTTCCAGAGCAGACGACAGCCAGTTTGCAAAATCAAAATAGCTAGGTTAGGACAAGGAGACTTCCTTGGTTTAACTGGATTCTTATGATGACCAGTTAACCGATCACAGATCTCTTTATTACTGACTTTCTTCCAAAACTACAACTTGGGCAACCCATAACAGCAAATTAGAAGTGTAAACACAAGATTAGCAGGAAAGTCATGATGAAAGCTGTCATGTGAAAAATGTGTTTGTATTAATTCAGTGTCAGGCTCCCTTTATATTTTAGAATAAAACATTAGAACTGCTACAATCTATAACCATATTGTCAGTCTGTAGGTGGCTTTTCCACCCCGTCGACCTAAAAGATACGACTGCAATTTACCAGGATCGTGCGACATGGGACAAAATCTCCACACAAAATACATACATATACAAAATATCACTCATTCACAGTCAATGTGTAACATTCTCATGCTCAGATATGTTGCTGATCAATAACGAATAATCGCAGAGCACTGATCATATGCCTTGAGTCATTACACCAAAGAATTTCCTTCAGCGTTTCTACATGCCATGAACCCACCATAACAGAAACTAAAAGCTTGATGCTGACTCAAGCACAAAACAAAACTGACATAACACATGGCCTCAGCTTTCAGTTCATTTACAGTAGGTTTTTTGCACCAATTTTGCTACAGAAAGTTAATCGAAATGAAATATAAGTTAAATAAATAAGAAATTGTTATTAAAAAGTCACTTTTGTTACAGTTTTAGTAGCTCTGGGAGTGTCCTGATGGCACATCGGAGCAGCGTTGTTCTGTGCTCTAATAGAAGTATCACAGCGCACCAAAGGCAAATAAATAACTCCATTACGAGCTAAGACATTGTTCTCTCGGCAATATTTACAGACTTAAAATTCACTGTTTTTCCATAACAACCTCCATGCCAGGCTCGGTTCTGCGTTACTCATGCTGAAATAACTGGGATATGTTGATTATTACTGTTATTGGTACTGTGTGAGTGGAGGCAGGGAGGAGCGGCAAATGATGATGCAGAGTGGTTGTGTAGTATGTAGACGGCCAGAGGGTGAACGGAGGGTGAGGGGGGGAGGTTATAAACAGATATACATATGAGAAAAGAAAAGGAAAAGACGGACAGAGAGAGCAGGAATAATGGTGAGTATTTATAGAGCGTGCAGAGAGAAAGAGCAGAAAACAAACGAGGGCAAAAAGAAAAAGAAAGGGAAGATGGAGATGTTAGAGAGGGGGAAGGGGAAATGAAGGGTTCAGTATTCATCCTGGTCCAGGTGAGCTTGTTCATCGAGTTCATCATCCTCCGGAGGCGCAAAACCTTCCTGAAAAACAGAATAATAAAGATAGTATTCAGATTTTTTTTGTTGCTCTATTTTATTTTCTGTTAATAAACAAAAATGTTCCTGATTAAAGCCGACAACCAACCATAAATAATGTCCTCTATGTAGAGAGAGCCGAAGTCCTGACGTCACATCAGGGTTAGCCTCTGTCCCACTAGCTCACTGCAACCTCTCATTCATTTTACTGTCTATATACTATTATATACTATCAGACAACCACTACAACACTCTCTGTTAGAGGTGGAAACCTTTGTGGTTTTAAAAAAAGTTAAATAACAATTAATTTGTGTGCAAAAAAAAAACTACAGCCCCCATAAAAATGTACCAGTGCACTAAAGCTTCTGTCATCATAACTTAGTTTTATTCACATTTATTGAAATTACTCATTTTATCATCTGATGTTGACACATTTGTCCAATAACATCTGTAAAGTCTAGAAGAAAACATATTTTATCCCTTTAGCGTGTGGGAAGCGGCTGGAAGAGGACTCTGGTGCGCATGCTCTGTGGGCCCAAAAATGTGGACACATGAGGAAGGCTGCAGAGGCCGTTTTGGGCGTACATGCCTAGTGAACAACTTTCAGTTTGCATTGAATGGGGCGCCATCTTTGAACACGGTATCCAATTCTCCTCATTGCACCCGCGGTCCTCCTGTTATTATAGACATGTCTGAACTTGCCATGAATATCGGCTTACCTTGTCTGGCGAGTCATGATATTTAACCCATTACTATTTAGGATTTACAACATATGTAGTGCAAATATCGCTGATATTCGCACACTATAATTAAGTAATTTGTGTTATTACAGATGTCAATGGGATTTTGAATGAGGTTCACTTCCTTCTGGAACAGAACCCGGATGCTGAGGTTTCCCTTCGACTCTCTACAGTGAACCAATGAAATGGTGGAGTGCAGCCTGTGTTTGTTGTTGATAACGCATAGATACCTCTGTTGCGTAGAGAATGTCGATTATCTTGCTGAGGACCGGGTTGTTTTCGCTCTCGTGTTCCTGGCAGATCAGCTCAATGTCCCGTAGTTTGCTGAAGTAGAAGTCTCTCTCCTTCTCTAGTCCGTCTACGGTCAACTTCAACTCCATCAACTTAGTAAGGGAAGAAAGAAAATATAGGTTTACGCTGGCAGTCTCCAAAAACTACTCTGAACCATGTATCACACAGAAAACTAAGAATTTTTCACTATTCGGACACATGTAACAGTAAATGAGAGCATTTTCTGCTTATGCATTCACCTCATACAGTATTATATATAAGTATTGTAAGAAGAGGGAAAATCTAACAATCCTACTGGGCAGGAAGAGAGCAAATCAAAGAAAATAAGGTCCACAATCTGTGTAAGGGGCACAATTTTAAATCATTAATTATCACAAGAAAATAAGTCTGAAACTCCAACTAGCATTAAAAGCAATAGACGTTTTTCATAGCAGACATCTTGATTTGTCACTGAAGGAAAGCCCAGGTGTTGCCTTGTGATGTAACATTAAAGTTAAAGTAAACCATGACAGCTTGACAGTGAGCCAGCATGCACAATAAATGGAATTTAACCATCATTAATTTGATTATTTAGACATGTGCCTGTCTTACTGTGACATATCTTCTGTAAAAAAGGCCTATTAATGTAATAAATCAACTTCTTTCAGACATTATATACAGATGTGGTTTGAGAGTGTAGCTCTCCTTCCTCTCCGTGCAACTGTACCTGTTGATTTAGCTCCATGATCTCAGCATCACTGCCCCCATTTCTAGACAAAGCTGGATTCTTCCTCAAAGCTGGAGTGTTGTGTTGGACCCGCTGTGGTGTTGGCATGTTTTTGGGAACTGTTGGAGATGTCCTCTGTGGTCCTGCAGTGGTCAAAGATGATCAGAGATGTTTATCATTTGATTTTAAATGGACTTACGTTGCATTTTTTGTTTGGCTGTGTAGCAATTGTGGCGATGGATATAGCACATTATAGAGAGCTGATGATGTCAGCTTATAGCATAATGTTGTGCCTTTGGTATGCCATTTTTTGTGAAAGGGTTTCAAATAGTTTTTTAACAGAACACAAATTTGGATTTCCATATTTTAAAAAGTCAGATTATAGATAAAAAAAACTTTAAAAGGGCTAAATGTCACACTTATTTGAGTCAAAATCTTTAAGAAAAACCTGAGTCCTGCCAAACCTCTATAAGTGCTTCAGCAGAGGTGTTTCAAATAAACTCAAAGTCAAAACATGCCAACACGCATTATCACAGTTCTGAAAATAAACACAGTCATTCTGCCCATTTACAATCACACTGCTTACCAGTGACAAAGTCACAAAGCAGGTTTATGACACACTACAAGTCAAGTCAAATTAGGTTTGTTCGCCATGATTTTCAAGCAAAAAAGCTTTCACAGAGACATAGCAAGGCTGCTCAGGCTGACATTACCCTTGTTAGTAAAATGAGACAAACTCTCTTGTTTCTCAGTCCAGCTTTCAGAGAGAGATGGAGCTGCGACAGTGCTGCATCAGCTGCTCGATGCAGGACACTTCTGGCATCACCGATCGTGATCAATTGGAATTGGGAAAGCAAACTACAATTGGAGTTGCATGTTGTGTATTTTTAACTTCACGAATGCTGCATCCCACTAGTCACTGTGGTGATTAATACAATCCCACCAGTGACTCATTCATACCTACACAGTGTCATGTTGCTTGTGAATGCTGGGCAGTGAGATGGATCTAAGAAGACAGCAGTCATTCTGTGAATCGTGCTGCTCACACCACTTGCTTGCAGGGAGCGCTTTTGAGCCATCCAAAGCTCAGGAAGACCGTGCAGCAAAAGGCAAATCTGTTTGGTTTACCTGGGTTTCTCTTTGGTTTGTGGATAAAGTGATCACCTGGGTTGGGGGAAGGGGCCACGTCTTGCCCCTGTCTGGCTACTAAAGGGTCATACTCCTTCCCGTCGTAGTTGGCATCGAAGAACTTCTTGAACCACTGCACGAATTCAAAGTTGTCCTGGAACTTCCCTTTTACGAGCTTCTCTACAGGAATAATCTGGAGAGTGGAAACAGGGAATTCTTTAACATCTCCATGTGATCTTATGCTGCTAATACAAAAGCAGAATAACAAAAAATCTTCTTAAATATGATCAAAAGTATAGTGGGAAAAATGAGAGAGAACATAAAAGTATTCTGACTTTGTCAACGCTCATCCTTTTGAAAGCTGCCTGAAGAACTTTGAAGTTGTGTATAAATTCATGCTCCAGCTTGGCTTGAAATTTGACCTTCTTCAGAAGGATACAACCCGGAAACAACATGTCCATGAACTGGCAATATGCCGCTCCTGAAGAGCACAAAGACACAACAATTAGTCATTTTGTCTTCTTTTGATTTATTTGTTGAACAGTGCATTAGTTGAACCTTACCTGAACAGAGCTGTTCAATCTTAGTGTAGGTGAGATGCAAAGAATCATTGACCCATGCCAGCATGTCATGTCGGCTGAGGTTGTCAATGGACACAGATGTGGCGTACACATTCACTGCCATCCCCTACCTGGAAGAAACGACATGAGAAGAGAGAATTATTCTAAATGTGAGCTGCATCTCAAAGACTTTCAGTGGACTTTGGTAGAAAGTTTAGACATGGGTTTATTCATTACTTAATCTAGTCTTTGATTGGCCGCTGTATGTAAATATATACAGATTGCTCTTATCATGTAATCGTTCGTTCACGATATCCCGCCCTCTGTTGAACCAAGCTGCCCACCACATTCACTGATCTTCCCCATAACTTTTACCCAACTTCCCAGACATCTTGCACTTAAAAGAATGCAGAACTGATGAACTTATTTAGGTCTGCAACTAACAGTTACTTTCATTACTGATCGATCTGCTTATTCTTTACTTGATGAATCATTTAGTCTATAAAAAAACGTCACAAAACACTGAAAAATGTTACAGTTTCGACCGTCCAAAACCCAGAAAACATCCATTTACTATCA
>NW_023339873.1:6153731-6155285 GCF_004916995.1 Morone saxatilis
TTTTTTACCTTAAAATAGTTGTTGCTGATTAATTTTCTGTCATTATGTCGATTGAGAGACTAATTGTTTCAGCTCTAGACTTATTCTTGGACCTACTTTACTGGTCTAATTTCACTGACTCCATTTTTGATCTAATTATTGATGTAAGCTGTACTACGGTAGTATTAAACCCTACTATAATCTATACAAAAAAAAACAATATCTGTCACTATGTTGGAGGGATCTCTCTGTAAATTGACTTTCTGGAAGGTTCTACTATTTTGGGTGGAGACTGCAGCTGTGGGCCTGTAAAGACTGGTGACACCAGCCCGATTGGCAAATACACTTGATTTTTGACTGTAAACACTGCGCCTGAGAAGCATCTTTAGTTTCAGTTTTAATCTACAGATGTGTTGTGAGCGTAATCCTTCCTAGATTAAACAGAAACATCCTGATGTTTGTGAGCAGCTTTACACATCTGGCAGCTCCAGCTCTCTATCTCTCTCTCATCTGTGCTCACTTTGCTCGCCTGCTTTGGAAAAAATAAAAACCTTCCAGTGGTGTCATGTTAAAATGGGCCGGTAACACCCTTGACACCCCCCCTGCAGTAAAAAAAAGACACAAGAAGAGACATAAACTGTGAAATGATGATCATAAAGGTCACACTCCGCTGTGTGTGTGCAGGTTGACAGCACAGAAGAGAAACTGCAGCATGTCACCGGATTTCACCCTGAAAAACAACTGAGTCCCGCAGAATGCGAGCAGTGATTTGTGGTGATAACACTGACAATATTGTGAATGCACCTTCAGCAGCGTGCATTACAGCAGCAGCCTCCCATGGGGTGGAGGGGGGCTTGGTTGGCTAGCCTACAATTACATGATTATAACTTACAGCCATGTGAGCAACAATAAAAAACCCGCTAACAAGGCAAAACCGCGCAGGCTGAGCCACATTAAAGGACGCACACCTTGCAGCGGGTGCAATTCCTAATAAACGTGGATCATTGTATCGAGAGTAAAGTCAATCTATCTAAAAAAAAAAAAAACATGTCCGACCGGCATGCCGCCCTCCAGCTGTTAAAGGTTATTATAATAGGACTTGGCCTGTTCCACTAGAGACACATGATTGGTGTGTGTTGGTTTTAGGCTGCTGGGCTGAAGGTTTTTAGGGGTCGGGCGACACCACAAATGTGGATGGATAGACATGTTCAGAACAGTGGAGGAGCTTCAAGAGCCTTTTAACTGGTGTAGCACTAAAATGAACTTATTATTTTTCATTATCCATCATTAGGGATTATTTCTCGATTCAGCAATTTATAGTTTGTTTAAATGACCACAAAAATAATGAAAATCCATCATTACAGTTCCATAAATGCTTCTTTTTCAAAATCTATTGTTTTGTCCAATGACTGTTAAACTTAAAATATATATCATTCTACACTGATCTAAAACAGAGGAAGCATACAAATCTCCAACAATGGACCAAGCTGAACCCAGAGAATGTGACTGATTGGATTACAAAAATATTGATTAATCGACTATGTTTCAGATCTAACAATGTTTAAATACTCACGT
>NW_023339873.1:6155310-6159189 GCF_004916995.1 Morone saxatilis
AAAATGTACTTTAAAGTATCAAAAGTAATTATGCTCCTTCTGCAAGAAAACGTTTCCTGTGAGTGAGTTCTCCTCCTAAAGATGAAAAGATCAATCCGAGGGGTTGTGAGATGATTAAATGTCTAGAAAAGAAGAAATATTATATATATATAACATATTCAGTGAAATATCAAAGAGATTAACCTCTGTGGCCCTCAAACCGCAATTTACGTAAAACATCTACATCTGAGGAGGTAGAGGGAACATCCGTTATTGGTGAGACTGCTAACAACACGTAGACGTTTGAAATATGGCAACGAACCACAACCAGACACTGTGAGTTTGTTAAAGGTCACACGCCAAAAAAGTTGGAACTGTAGCTGTAAAATACATGTGGTCGAGTTTAAAGTACAATCCCTCTGAAATGCAGTGAAGTACAACTTAATTAGCACGCAATAGAAATACCAAAGTAAACTCGAGTCAATGTACTTTCCACCACGGGTCAGCAATAAGACACAGGAGCCAGCTGCAGATTTTATTGTGGTTTATTTGCACTCAAATCATGTGATAAAGAGCTGCAAGACAAAATAAGAGATAAAAGGAATTCAATGTGACGACACATTGTTCAGCACCAGTGTACATTTGGGAGGGGGAAGACACAACAAGATTCACCGGAGCTTCTAAGGATTAAAAGTGAAATCAGTCAGAAAAACAAAACAACAAAGAGTGATGTAGGACTTTTACTGTAACATGATCTCCTGAACATAACTGGGTCTAAACATGATCAAAATCTTGTGTGCACCCCTGCTTAACACTGCAGTATTGACAAAAATACAACAAAAACAATTACTAAGACAATTATTCACAAGAAGACGTCTGTAACTAAAAACAAACAATAAAAATACAGTAGTAGTATCAGTGCTTTTCTGTAGTTGCTAAACAAGCATGCCTTCCAGTTTCAGTGACATACAGTATGAAGGCTGATCCCCTGAAGAAATGGCATTAATTGACAAACATGTCTGCTGTCAACTCTGTGAATGTTAAAGAGGATCACATCACCTACGCTGTATGCTTCACAGTGGCGTGTTACATTGGTAGTGTCAGTCAGAGGAACGTTTTTTAAACCCTTGCGTTTCAGACCAGAACGCATCAAAGCAGTAAAAAGTGCCACTCTAAAAGAAACGACAGTGATCAACATGTCACGATCTGTACCGGCAGTATGGGACGATGTGTTTGTGGGTGTCAGTGTTCTCAGGTGAGAAAAAGGCAGTTTGGGTGAGACTTTTTGCTCTCTGTGGAAAAATGGATACGATCACAAAAGAATGCTATATGCAATATTAGTGCTTATTACAGTAGTTCTAACTATGCTACCATGCACAGTACACACAGCATAGGTTCATTCACATTTGGTGGGGGTGGAACAGAAGTCTATTCTGCTATAAGGCTGTAAACATGATCTGAAATGCTAATCTGACAATGACGAACTACTGAATTTAGGAAATAATTCTGACACAGTAGCATCAACGAAAAGTTCAACAAATAATGAAATATAAAAAATAAATAAACACATTTAAAAGGTTAGCTTGCATTGTGTTTTTTTTTTTATCAATTGGTCAATTGCAACTAGATTTCTTTTTTATAACGGACATATTAATGTCATGCTGACACCCATGTAATAATTTATTACATTTCATTCACCATGGCTCGCAGTAAAAAGACATTTGTGATATTTGTGACATTAAATCATGTAAAAAGGCATCTAAATAGTACATGATATAAGTGCAAAATCGTATTTTACAGTGAGGTAACACAATCGCATCATAAAAACCATGACTCACCTTCATATTCCTAAAACTATTAGTAAGATATTTCCCTAACATGACCCATCAGCCAAAGTAATTCAGTGGCAACTCATTTTTTATTTGCTGCTTATATTTGGTTAACATTTGACTGAAATTTGGTAGCTATAACCACTTAACAATACTTGTTCTTGATCCACATTCCAATATTATTACGGCAATGTCATACAGTTTAATGTTTTACAGTCTAATGTAACTGTGCTGAGTTCAAAATAAAAACATGACTTCATTACCTCCCCCTCCCCCCGACACACACACACACACACATTCTAAGCATCCAGAAAGAAAAACAAGTCATCTTGCTTGGCCATATGTTTCCCTCAGGTATCATTCTTCCGCCTCATGTACTGGCCGTCTGATTGGTTACCAGATCCCACTGGATCTCCCACCAGGAGGAGCGAGGATCCTGGCCGAGGATCTCTTCGGCATGTTGTCATCGATCTGGGCACCTGGAGCAACGTGGAACAGGATCATGTGCATTGGTTCAGCAGTAAAACACAAGGAACTCCTGTTTCTTAGTACTATTTATGTGCAGCTCAGTTATTTTGTGGTTATTGCAAAGGGTTTTCTAAACAGCTTATGTTCCAGGAAGATTTACGTAATGTAGCGTACTTCAAAGCAATTCTTCTCATCCAATTTAATCAAGTATAAAGTAATAATGGTTATACCCATAGGACTATGTCAATTTCCAAGGCAAAATGAATCCCCAGGCACCAAAATATTGTACATCTGATGCCAAAAAATCTTGGTAATGATTCCTCATCAGCCTTAATGTGCGTTGGGGGTTGCCCTGGTGAACTAAGTCCTGACAGCAAACCACAACATTCCCGGTTTAAGGCTGGCCACAGACCTTTGTTATCTCCCCTTATTTTCTGTCAGCTCTCTATCAGATCTCTTTCATTTAAGACATAAAAATGCCTGAATATGTATAAATACCTTGGTTTGGCAAAGCTAATATGTAATGTTTTTAAAAAAATAATATACATTTACAAATCTGTCATATGAAAAGCTCAAAATACTGTACAAGTTAAATCCTCCACATAGACTGTATGGGGTTCACAAGAGGCACTGTCCCTCAAAATTTCTTTAAATGTGGCGCCATCATCTGGCCAATTATTGTATGTTTTAATAGTGGAAAAAAGCAAGGACCAAATTCCTCCAAGTTTCAGTTTTCAGCCTAAACAATACTCCCTCTTACACTCTATCAGATTATGAAAGAAAAGTTGTCATTTTTACTGATATCTGAATGCATCTGTTCATTTTTACCAGACAGGCTGAAGCTGGACTCATGGAGGTCCCTCACGCCACCGTGCCGGGTGCAGGGACGCGTCGGAGTGTCTAGATCTGAAGCCCCAAAGTCCCTCTTTCCTGAGTTGGTCAGAGCAACGTCACCGGTGTAGGGCTCCCGTTCAACAGCTTTCACAGCCTGGCACTGGTAGGTCAAAAGCAACACAGAAACATATATATATTATGCATGCAAATGAATGTTGAGTGTAAAAGCAAAGAACTTAAAATAGTTTCATACTGATCTGTATATGTGTATAGAAAACAATTTCTTGGAGAAAATGTGTTGTGATTTGTGTCAAAAAAAGGAAAGAAAACAACACATCCAGGAATAGGGAATACAGTTCTTAATAAAAGTATTAAATACAAGTGTCCAGTTTTATTTTATGGGATACAGGCAGTAGACACGTTTGAAAGTAAGACAGGGACAAGGAAATAAAAGTAGTAAAAAATGAGACAAGGAAAGAAAGAAGATAAAAAGTACACAAGGAAACAAAAGAAGGGAAGGAAATGAATAAACACGGAAGAAGTAAGGAAGTACATAAAGCTCCTGCTACTACAGTAATAACAAGGGTTACTGTTTGTTACTTTTGACCTCTCAGTCAAAGTATTAATGTCTATCTAACTGATTGTTGCACCAGAGCTGTTTAAGCAACTGCAGCAGTATTAGTAGCTGTTATAGTAGCAGTATCATCAGTTTTAGTACAGTTGTCAGTGTTAGTGGCAGTAGGCATAGTAGTAGTAACAGTAGTAGTAG
>NW_023339873.1:6159222-6160040 GCF_004916995.1 Morone saxatilis
TAGTAGTAGTAGTAGTAGTGTTATCGTGTATAAAGTGTTTCTTACCTGCAGCAGCCTCACTAATGATACAATGAGGCGACATATTGTATGTGTTTATGTGAAATGAATGAAAGACTATTCACTTCAACCTGAACTGCTGTCTCAAATTCAATGTTTTATAATTTTAATATTTAATAAATAGCTTTTGTTATCACACAAACAAAGGCTGTGTCACTAATGGTAAGCTGATGTCTATGTTGATGTTTAATGCGCACATTAGTGTAACACACTTCTTTCTTATACCTTTTCTCTCTGAACCATCTTCTTGTAAAGGTAATCTGGGAAGGTTCTCAGGGGGCAAAACTTTCCAGAACCCTCAGCACACGTGAACATGCCATTCTCATAGACCAGACGGCCACGGCTGATGGTAACCAGGGGTACACCATGGCAACGGAGACCTTCATACAGGTTTACATCTCCACCCTGGACCTGGTTATCCACAGAAATGGTCCTGTGGACAGAGGAAAAAAACATGACCCAGTTAAATCAGACATAAAAACCATATCAGCTTCAGAGAGTCGAGATAAAAGCTGCAGTGAGACAAGTCGATCGATGAATGGATGGATCCAGTTTCATACTTGGATCCCTCGGGGTCCCAGACCACCACATCAGCATCTGCTCCTGGGATGATCCTCCCTTTCCTGGGGTAGAGGTTGTAGATCTTGGCTGCGTTTGAGCTTGTGACCGCTACAAAGCGATTCTCATCCATTTTACCTCCAATCTGTGAATTATAACAAAGACACAACTTCAAATATGTTTGTAATCTTAAGGATGAACTT
>NW_023339873.1:6160099-6183774 GCF_004916995.1 Morone saxatilis
TTTTTTGTGTGTGTCTGTTTTATTTTTTTAAATCGTTAGCCACCAAACCAAAACAGATGTCCTATTTGTGCAAGTTCTCTGTCAGCCTGACAGGAACAAAGGAGCTACACATACCACTCCTTTCTCCCAGATGACGCTCATGCGGTCCTGAATGCCCGGGAGCCCATGGGGGATCTTCGTGAAATCATCCTTGCCCATAGCTCTCTGTTTGATGGTGAATGGACGGTGGTCGGACCCCACAACATTCAGAGTGTCACTGCAATCGAAGAGAGTGAGACGGAAGGTCACGTTTATTACTGCAGCAGACTCACTTAACATCATATTACATTTATTGTGAGTTTTTATAGTGTTTTCCTCACTTTCCCAGTAGGCTCATTAGGAAATTGGGAGTATTGGGGTCCAGCCGGAGAGGAGGCACGGTAACGTGGGCAGCAGCATGGGCCCAGTCCTGATGATAATACTGCATGCCGTTCAGCACAGCGTGGGCTGTGGTTGTTTCACCGTGGACCACCTTACCTGAGGTCAGACAGTACAATAGGGATGCACACTGGTTCAAAGTGAAAACACTGTTGTAAAAAAAGGGGCAGAAGTTAAGCAAGCAAGAGATTGAAAGATTAGGCGAGCGAACCATGACTTGTTTGACTCTAAAACACCAGAAAATTACTATTTTAAACTATAAAAACATTTTAAATTTAACAGAAAAACTGTGATGCAGAACTAATATATGTGAACTAGGAGGTAAACATAAATTAAACACACAGCTACAGTTAATTACACAGGAGTTTGGGCACCATTAGCCCTTAGTATTGAACACAAAAAGGAGAAATATAGAAGAATATTAAAAAATGGTTCCTGGAGGGGCAAAAAATGTCCGTGTCTGTTTCCTAAAAGTAATTATCAGATCTCATCCAGTATTTTCCACCACTGTTGAATAGTCATCTTTTTCAGGTAAACTAAAATAGTTGACAGTGTCTATAGAAAAAGGTATGTATGATAATGTTGATTGTAACAGAAAAAAGACCTCACCTTGCATCTTTGCTGTAGCCACCACATCTCCTGCAGCCATACTGGATACACTGACAAGATAGATCGGGCAGTGGGCCTAATAATAAACACACACAGTGTACAGTAAGACATTTAGAGAAACTGATCTTTTAACCATTATTTGATGGTTTATTTAATGCTGGAGGTGTCTCTCTCACCCTGTTGGCGATGGTAATTGCCCTGTGGGTCGCCTCTGCTTCCAACTGTAAAGAAACAGAACACTTTGAGGAATCATAGTGAGATACTAGGCTACGTTCACACTACAAGCCTTAATGCTCACTCCTGATTTATTGCTCAGATCTGATTTTTGTTGCTGTTGTTTGGCTCACATTCGTTTTGAAATGTGGCCCATATCAGATTACAGTGTAATCAGGGCATAGTCCTGAAGTGACCCGCATGAGGAATGCTGACCTAGAGTGACATAAAATTCACATGAATTCTAATTTGGCTGTTCACACTGAGATCACATTGCGAATAATCTGACCTGTATCTAAATTGGAAAACATATGAAAGTGGCCAAAATCAGAGTCACATATGAGCAAAAATTTGGGGCCACCTGTGCCTGTAGTGTGAATGAAAGATATCGACTGGATTTATTTAATCACAGAAATGATAATAATACTCCTGACAAGAGTCTGGATATAATACAAGTTTAATTTAGCTTGACTGACAGTATTTGAGAGGAAAACCAGAATAATCCTATCAAACCTCTTCAGGCCTGCTGATTTCAATCCCCTCTGGGCCACTGATGCCCAGGTCCAGTGCTTCTTTTGCACCCTGGGAAGAGAATAAATTATGTATACATCAATTGGAATATACTTTAATTTGTGTATACTACAATACATAATACATAATAGACAGAAATATGAGTGGTAAGATAGTGATATCACTCTCCCTCACCTCTGCCACCAGTTCCCCATTTTCAGCATGAACTCTTGCTATGGCTCCGATGTCCTTACAGTGCTGCAGAGCCTGGAAGAGCTCACTGTCCCTCAGCATGAACATGTCCTTATAGGCCATGAACATCTGAAAGGAATTCACTCCTTTCTCTCTCACCAGCTTCTCCATCTCAGCTCGAACCTGCAGGAAAGGGAAAGTGTAAATGAGCTCTTGGATCTCTCAGCAAGTATCCTTGTACAGAGAAGAATCCAGGTCTGAATGAAGGAACACAGCAATTGGTGTCCTTTTATTTTATGTCCTTGTTGTTATGTTGTGGTATATTTCTTTCATTTTTGTGGATAAGTAAAAATATCTAGTGCAAACATCAGTTGTTTTTAATCAAACCTCAAGAGCTTCTTTATTTTGTCACCATCTTGAACCTCTGTTTAACAAGTTTACAGCCAGATATTCATTGTAGAACAGCCTTAATTAACCAGAATGCAACATGGCCACATTTCCTGTCATCTCAATTATCTCCACTTCTCCACCTACACATATAAGTGGGCTGAAAGAAATATGTAAACATCTAGTCTCTGGAGGCTCTCAAAAAGCATTCTGGGAATTGCTCCTGTGTTATATGTGTAGATATGTGTATATTGTCTGTATATGTGTACTATGTGTAGTGTGTGTGTAGAATTCATGGGTCGAAAGTGCTCTTTGTACAGACTGTGAAAACAAATTTCCTCCCCTGAGGACAATAAAGAATGAATCTGAATCTGAATCTGGAATTGTAGGAAGTCACTAACTGAGGTAGAGCAGAAGTAAGAAACATAAGAAAAATACATGGTCCTGGAAATCATGTGGAGAGAGAAGCAGAAGTGTTGGAGTACCTTGGGTCCCCACCAAGTGACTCCCACGTGCAGAGCGTAGTCACAGCAGGCTTTGGAGTCTGCCGAGCTGCGGCACGCCTCGTAGGCTTCCAGCAAAGACTCATTCTTCTCTGGCAGAATGTGTCCGATCACCATTGTGGTACCGCCAGCTAGAGCAGCCTAAAAGAAATGCAAAACATAATGGATATGGTTGTCACTTTTTTTTAATCCATGCTGATGATTAGGATCTTCAAATGTGTAAACTCTATTGCCTTGATTTTTCCTGTGTTATTTTATCAATGGCTATTAAAGACTAAAATGAATTGACATTAACTGAAACTTGAATTGAGGCACCAAGTGACATTCAGGCAGAAGATATTGATTTATTAATCCCATAAAAACTGAAGTAATCTACTAATCAACACAGATACTGCTCCGAACATAAACGTAAAAGCTTAATTTGCCATTAATGTTTATCTTTATGGTTATTTGAGGATGACTGCAAAGGGAAATATAAATCCTTCGGTACTTAAAGCACAGGATTGACTGCCACTCAAATGCATTTAAAGCATTAACTACAATAACTATATCATTTCTTTACAGCATCAGCACTTTTTATCCTTCAAAAACAGGTTTAGATGTTTTAATCTCACACTAATATCCACAACAAGTGAGGACAGAGTGTGTTTTGTGTATAAGTGCATGCTCCAGCAAGCATCTGTCAGCTGACCCTAGAGAGTCGAGTAGCGTGTAGTGGGAGGGAGGACGAGGGGGGCGTGGGTCTGAGAACCATTGTCTCCAAGCACAATGGCGTGAGTGAAAAGGCTTTGCAGCAGTCTTTGCAGCAGCCCCCTGGTATCCATGGAAACAGATACTGATCTGCATTTGTCTTTGAGCAGGCAGGGAGGGGCGAGGAGAGCGACAGAGAGAGGAATGAAGGGTGAGGATAGGGAACAGCAGAGAATAGTGTCTGTCACCAGCGTCTACCGGCTACGGTCTGTCTGTTTAGTCACTGAAAATGACTGGAGCTCAGCATCAGTCATCTCTCAACCTCCATCATCTTAGAGTGCTACAGAGTGATGAGTCATCATGGTGCCCTGAAGCAGATGGGGTATCCCAGTCTTATCAGCAGCCATGATGACTCCATTTCACACTTTCTGGCAGTCTCGCCAGCAGCAAAGTGCCAAATCATCTTTGTGTGATGTTGGTAAAACACAGACTCTGTGACCTTCTGACACTTCCAGAAATCAAAAAACCAAGCACGGCTGCAACTAAAAAACTATTTTTATTATCTATAAATCTACTGGTTATTTTTTTCAACAAGCAATTTATAATTTTGCCTGTAAAATGTCAGAAAAGTATGAAAGATTTAAGATATTTAAATGCTTTTTCGCTATTTTATATGCATGTTTTTAAGCGATTACCCTAGTTCTGTCGTCTGTTGGTCTGGTTTAATGATAACCACTTGCAATTTTAAAGCAGGATTGGTGACATCTGGCTCTCTGAGGAGCATTCCAGCAACATATGAGTCCAAGGTGATGTCTTCAAATGTCTTTTTTTGTCCAACCAACAGACCAAAGCTCAAAGATATTCAGTTTACACTCAAGGAGAGTAAGAAAGTCAGAACATCTTCACATTTTAGAAGCAGAAACCAGGCAATTCTTGTTTAAAAAATGACAAACGATTATCAATATAGTGTCTGATTAACTGTCTGTCAATTTGCTGATTAATTAATCAACCAATTATTGTGGTTCCAACCTCCAAGCTTGATGCCCTCTATCATTGTATTTTTTTTTGCTTTACTTTTAATAATATTACACTATTATTCCATTATGTTCTAAATTCATTATTTTACATACAGTAGGAGTAGTTGTGTCTAAACTAACCAACACATTTGATGCCAAATATTAAAGCTGTCTTGTCTCCTCAAAACCAAACTAAAGAAGCATCACTGCCATCTTGGTTAAAAATATCATCAGAGGAAAACTTTCACTGATCTCTATCTGATAGAAAAAAAAGAGCACATTTATGATCATAAGCAATATCAAAGGTAGGGGGTATCCAAGAAAGTCTGACAAATTTAACACAAAAACTGCACTGAATAGTTTGAGTTTCTAAATATTGCAGAAACATGACTGCTTTAACTGAAAAACATGCTGTGACATTAAGGTTTGCTTTTGCTCTTCTCTACAATTAGGACGATGCCAGCTGCCCTACTTTCCTGCTATTTCCAGCAGGACGTTTACCTTAGTGCCGCTGTAGTAGTCATCTGCTGTGGTGGCGTTCATGAAGGTCTCCTCCAGGTGGACGCTGGTGTCGATACCCCCGGGCAGGACCAGTTTTCCAGAAGCGTCGATCACTTTGGCTCCACCTGGAATCATCAGCTCCTTTCCCACCTGCTGGATGATGCCATTCTCGATGTAGACGTCGGCCTCCTGGGTGCAGTCGTCGTTCACCACCTTGCCTCCTTTAATCAGGATCCGCACCATTGCTGAGCTGGAAGACATGGCTATAGCTCTGGGAGGAAGAGGGGAAAAAATTATGTATTAATACATTTTTAACCCTTTTTTGTCAGGTATATTGAGCAGCTGCTAAAACTGTGGTAAACTGACCAAATGTAAAACCAATAAACTACAAAAAGCCCAAGAAAAGTTAGCTACAGCAACTTTTTCTAAAAGAAACTTTACTTTTTTACAGTACCTCATTCTGACACAGTGTAGTAAGTCTAGCAGAGACAAGAATCAGCAGTGCTGCTCTGTGGCCAGTCTGTCAGGCTGTGACTGACATCAGCTACAGGACTGAGTAGTAGGCTGTGTCAGTCACCGCCTGTGACCTGACGTCCCAGTGGACAGTGATGTAGTGGTAAATAGAAAGAAGCTGAGTCCAGTTGTGGATCACAATCAGGCAGACAAGGGTCAATAAGGCCATTATTTTCAAAGTGCAAAGCTACTTACAATGATGTCCACTCACAATGAAGCTATATAGAAAGAATCCAAATGGCTGAGAAGTAAGAATTAAGTGAGTTCAGGTGGGTTTTCTTCCACAACACGCATGCCAAATAGCTCTACTCTACTTCTCTGCTACAGGGCTTCGCAATCAGTGGGTCAGCACCCCACAAAGGGTTGCAAGATATATTTAAGGGGTTGCCAGACGATTACTGGGGTAGGTTATAATAAAAAAACAAATTTTGGGATATTCTGACATACCATGTCAATACAACGTCCCTGGTTCAATTCCAGCCAGGGACCTTTGTTGTGTGTCTTTCTACCTTGTTTCCTGTCTGTCTGTATGCTATCACCTCTGTCATAAAGACCAAAATGCAAAAATACACAGAAGTATGTTCATTTTTAAAACTTTTCTATACTCTTTGCTTCTTTTCTTGTCAAATAGTTTTACTCATTCAGCATCTAAAATGATTGTAACTAAACAATCTCTGAATCAGTGTTGGTGTTGAACTCATAGACATGCATCCACATGTAAAGTAAACCACTGAGGATAATGAGGTCATGTCTTCAGTATATCTTCTGTGTATTAAGAGAGTTTTAGCGACTTGTGAGGAGTTTATATTCAACAATTCTAAATGTGTGTTATGTGTAATGTATGTTACAGACTGATTTCAGTATTTTTTTTAACCCAGTAAATTTAAACTGGACAACTTTTGAACCACAAAAAAGGAATAATGGATTAAGTATTCAGAATTGTATTGCTGTCAATATGAGGAATTGAATAAGAATTTCTATCTTTATGTTCTCAAGTGCAATTTGCAGAACTGCAGGGGGTGAATTTTGGGAGGAGGGTGGGGTCTCAAGACCCTTAGTATTTCTACAATTCTGGCTACAGTGTCTGGGCACAACCACAAGGCTGCTCCACTCTGTTCTGCTCTTTAATCTAAACAACACAAAAATCAGAGACAAAATAATGCAAACATTAATTTCTTCAAATCAGTTACTGGGCAAACTGGGTTTGATGATATCAGTAATTATCTATTTACCAATAACAAAGAAGATCTGCCTCCTCCCTTCCCTTTTACACCACTGTATTAATGATGTGAGGTATTGTGTGTGTGTGTGTGTGTGTGTGTGTGTGTGTGAGTGTGCCCATCCTGCGTGCTTGCGTGCGTGCAGGATGCGTACGTATGAGGGTGCGGCAACTTTACTGCATGGCATGGACTCCTTCACACATCCAGATCTGATGGCTGATAATGTGGAGGATGCTTTATTATTAAATGCTCATGCACTGATACTAAACAGGCCACAAGCTAGAAGACGACGCACTCCTACAGTATTTTCCTCTGTGCATTAAACCGAAGCAGCATGGAAGCAGCTACAGGCTATAATAAAGTTAATGTTATATTAAAGGGCCTATTGCTCAGTAACCACCATGGAAGTTGACGCTGGGTAGTCAATAATAAAACAGGTGAGCTTACCTGCTTTAAGACTTGCACGATGAATCAGTGTAAAGAAAGTGGTTTTTTTTTAATAAATAAAACATACATCGATTGCAGATTCAAGATATGCAACCACAATATGACCTACAGTTTAAGTCACTTTGGAGTACAATTATAATACTACAGGCCTTGGAACTATATTGCTCAAATATCCCTACAGCCTATATTTCTATATTTGTCTATCTATTACATTTGCTACAAATCAAATGCAATCTCAACTATATGCCAGTTGCTATCATAAGCAGCCTATCCAGCCTGAATAATGCAATCTCACAGCAACAATGTGATCGCAGTGAAATGATGACACTTCTACTTGTGCGACTTGACACAAAGAAACCGGTCTCCATCCGGCATGATCGGCTGCACAGGCTTCATTATCGACCTAGAAACCGCCTTCCCTAACTCTCAGTCCTCCCTAGTCCCTCCTCCACAATAAAGACCAGCTTGCAATGCAACGGCGCTAAAGTGGCCTCGCATTATAAGCACACACAGCCCTCCGGCCAGGTGGTAGTTGTACTTCAGGGTGTGTATTTATCCTGAGAGGGTGGCAGGCACAGCAGGCAGGGCAGAAAAACCCAGGCGTTTAGCCAGGGAGCATGGAAACAAAGTGCAGCAGGGCATTTCTCTCCCCCACCCTCCCCCCCCGACCCCAGCAGACCAGAGCCGCTGCAGCCAGCTAGTGAGAATAAAGCTGATGATGTGGTCCACATACCTCCTCTATGGGCCTGCTGCTGCTGCTCCACTCGGCTCTCTGGTTACTTTCTGACAGGAACAGAATGCAACACAATCCGTGGATGGCACTTCCCAAGGAGACACACACGCACGCACACACACACACACATACACATACACACCAGATGGATGCCTTCCTGGCCGGTCCGGGACCAGCAGTACGCAGCATCATCACCATCAAGTCAGCAAGGAGATGTAAGGGAGACTTCTGGTTGTGGCTTTCAAAATAAAACAAAATTGCCCGACAAATGATTTTCCTTTGCAAAGGAGTAGTGAGACAAGACTTTAAAATCAGGTTGAAATGCCGTTTTGTTTCTCTTCATTCACTCTAGTTGAATCCCTGAACGAGGTCTGGTATCAAACTATGACTGAGCTGACTGATGAGGCATCTGTATGAAATTAAAATTCTTTTTCATCCATATGTGACTTTAAGAGCTTTACTACCAGCCTCATTCATATTTGTGCAAAATATTTTCTCCTGCCATGCACTTGGGCTAGAAAATACCCTGCATGGGTCTAAAAATATTGGTTTTAGAAAAAGCTGCCTCATACTATATATACTTAATAGGACTGTAATTATGAGTTATACAATCCTTAAAAAAGTAATGATTAACATGAATTACTCAAAACTAAAGACATTTTTGCAAATTGCTCACTGTGTGATCTAGTAGGCCACTAAAATTAAATGCAATCGTGTATATGTTTCTAAGGGGTTCATACATAGCACTCTGTGTGCCAGTGATATATATGCCAATGTAACTGCTGAAACCTCTTCACAAATATGTACATCCGGCAAAAACAAGCAATAATTTTAAATCATCTGATCAAACTTTGTATTATCTAACACAAATAGGCTTCCTACAGTGGCTTAATTGTCAACAAACCAGTGTCATCTTAAAGGGTTTGACTACTGTACAAGCACACACTGGGACTAGCCCCTGTTATGCTTTTATTTTGTAGGCCAATCGCTAGTGTTCCGGTGCCACTCCATGTTTCTGTGGTCCACTTGATGCAGCTCGCAGCATCCAGGCCGTCAGACGGTGCGACGCTCCAATCAGCAGCGCCGGGTGAAGGCTTGGTCGCCTAAGCAACCAATTACTTTGGACTTAGGGCGTGTCCACTGTGAGGAGGCTGTACCACTATCAGGAAAAGAGGGTGGCATAAAGATAACAGCAGAGTGAGACTGCATAATAGATTATTATAATGTATTATTAGGACTGTTATCTTGGATTTAATGGCTTAAATTTCTCTGT
Organism: Morone saxatilis; assembly: GCF_004916995.1. Classification (NCBI taxonomy): domain Eukaryota; kingdom Metazoa; phylum Chordata; class Actinopteri; family Moronidae; genus Morone; species Morone saxatilis. The sequence goes on from NW_023339873.1 coordinate 6,169,324, forward strand.
GAGCTTTAATTGGATATATTGATAGTCTAGTCTTTCTTATGTCTTACCTTACATGACCCGGGCTTAATCTGCCACAATTCTAATGGAAGAAAAAATAAACATAAAACAGATAATATATTTATGAGCACATGGCATTAGTAGGAAATGTAAGTGCAAGCCCATAAACTCTAAATTGATGGCTGAATGGAAGACTGCAGAGTGGCAACATGTTCAGGTCTGATCAGAGAGGAGGTGTAGGGCAACACCCTTATTTTAAAGGACTGAGGGTGGTGAAGACCCAGGTGTCAGGACCCGGAGTAATAAATACCCTGCTGGAGGGCACAATGGCATGGAAACTGGAGCTGAATGTCAATGTCCATTACCTCCATCAGACCCCTGACAATTAGAAGCTGAAACAGAGTCACATGAATATTTATTGTGGTTGAAATGGTCCAATATCCAAAATATCATCATCATAATGAGACCGTGTGTCAGTGTTGGAAGTCCATTTCTGCCACTTGTGAACAGTTTTTCATTATTAGTCGTTTTTCTCCCAATAATTCAGATTTTATTATATCATAATTATCAGACAGTTTTTCATAATTACAAGATTTCTCATAATCCTGACTGAGTTTCTCATAAATATGACAATTATTGTGTGATACTATCTGAAAATTACTTTTAATTCTATTAGTAAGATCTCTGCTTTCTACTATAACAAGTATAAAATGTCATGTCTGCCATGTTTCTCCTTTGCGCTTGGAAGACGAGGGTGTAGAGACCAAAATGCTACTAAATCCAACAAATGTTCCCCCCCAAAAAACATTATCTTGGATTGTGGCACATTAAATAGTGAATCTTTAATGTTATGGAGAAATGCTTGAGATTGGAAACTAAATTAAATATGAATAATAATTAAAAAAAGGACAGGAGGTGGCAAATTTTTTTGCACAAAAACAATACATTTATTCAAGTGTTCTCCAGCACAAGTACATAGGGAGCCTGTATCTTCTTTCTGGACACTAAACATAAGTCTGGGGGAGGGGGGGTCAAAGTGGAGAATGACTGCTACATTTGCTGTACGAACTGGTCTTGAGGAAAAAGCGTATAGGCCATAAACAGTTATGACATATAGAATTATTGACCTGCCTTGAACATTAAAAATGTAATGTTGTTTCTGATAAAAAATAACAATGAATTCAAAACAACATTTTGAAAACAGACATGGAGAATATTACGGCATGGAATGTAGGATTAAGAAGCAATGCGTATTAAGCATACATTATGCTACAGTAACACGTATTACTGGTTTTTTTTTCTCACACGATTTTCCCACAGATAAGCACCAACTACAGCAATCTCTAGTCTAAAACAATATAGGAAACCTTTCATTATTTCTTATCCTTATTTTTTCAAGTACAAAGTTAAAATGCCTTTGTTAATATATTTATATGAAGTGAAATAATAGTTATTTTTCCGTTACTACAAGGAACTTAAAAACAGTCAATGTCGACACATGTTTATTTCTCTTCCAATCAAATATATTTTAGATAAAATGTTTAGCACCATCGGAAACACCTACAATCCCTCTTACAAAAGAAAACAGAAGCAAAAAAAAACAAAACACCACCATGTAGGGCTGTGCAGTGAAGTTGAGACCGTTCATCTTAATGCTGTCCATTGGCCACTATTAAGATCACAACATTAAATCTGGATTCACTTGACACAAAAAAAAATCTGTAGGATAAAGTCGACTTGGAGTCTCCCTACATCTAACGCTAAAAGCAAGTTTTGAATCAAATTTGTCACTTGATTTTTATTTTTTAACCTAAGAATTGTCCTAATTTGATGATATATATTAGCAAAGAATTATATTTGTACATCTCATAGGTAAAAAAAAAAAAAAAAAGTAAAAACAAATTAAAAAACAGCAACCGGAAAACTCTATGTACAAAATGTACAAACATGAGGGGATGTTAAAGTATTATAGGAGGAGGGGAAAATAACATCTGGTTAAAATATCACAAAGCACACAAGCTCATATTGAGCCTGGTGTGTGGACAAAAATTATGTCAGTAAGGTCACTTAAGAAATTAATTACATTAAGAAATTAAATTTCAAATTTTGAATCTTAAATATGATATAGATAAGCGATAATATCTGTTTTTTATTACCCTCTTTATTCTTTGAGTGCTGACAAGCACTGTGTCAGTTTTACGTTTTGACAAACTGCCGCCTAAATCCTCCATATTTAGCTTAGAGGTTACAATCAAGAGAATTTAGTTTGTGAATGTAATCCAAATTTGGATCAGCACTTAAAATTTGTCAACATGACGACCAAGATTTATCAGGGCCAACTGTCCTTCACAAGGGACAAAATATTATACAAAGCGCATGACATAGTTCTTAAACTCTGTCTTACATTTTACAATCTTAATAGAAATAGACATTCTATGAATCTGGGTAGTAACATACTGTATCGCTGCTTTCAAACAGAGAACAATATTGATGATGGAGGAGGGGAAAGGGGGTTTGGGGTTACAAATGTCAATCCATCTACTATACACTGAAGTCAAATAACATGGGTTTCACATATCAAAATCCATTCTTCCACTTCTATTGGCACAGCCCTACTGTATACAAAAAGTATTACATGAGGGCAGATTCACATCATAAAACATAACAACATAAACAATTCACAAGAACCAATATTTTTTTTAAAAAATATAAAGAAAAAAAAAAGAAAGTATACATATAAAAGTGCTTTATAATGTTGATAAAACAGCACAAAATTGCTATAAAAAGGTAGAAGAACTTTGTGAAGCCGCACCATATTGTTGAAGATTTGCACCTGACAGTTTTTCAGTTAAGAGAGGTGGAAGTTGAGGAGCAGAGATACCCGGCCTGGTCAACCTACCTCCCTCCAGCAACCACACTTGCTAACAGTTGTACAGTAATGTCATTGGTCAGGATGAAACTAGAAAAAAAAATAGTTTCACAGACGTTGATCTTATGGTTTTTTTTTTTTTTCTTTGAATGACAGAAAACATCATTTCCCATGTGGCTAGCTTCACTTTCTGTTTGTGCAGATCCAGGTAGTGAGCCTGAGCGTGGCAAGGCTGAGAGATTAAATGAGCACCAGTACAAACTGTATAAAAGCTGTAAAATGCAAAAAAAGAGGATATACTCTATTTTGCAGTCTACTGTCTTTGAAGTTAACAAGACGGCACGGAGCAGAATAGTTTTTTTTTTTTCATCAAGTGTAAATACATCACATGTTTTTTCCAGCAACAGGTTGAAGAGCTCCGTATTGTCTAATGTTGTAGTGCCACATGGGCTATGATGTTTCTCATCATCTTGGAGCACCATGGTATTGTAACCATATTACAGTAGTACCTTTATTACCTTCAGTTGTGTATAGAAACTGTAAACAAAGAGGTATATGTGATCTGGTGTTTTGGATTCTTAAAGACACAGCTCTCCTGACACTGAAGAAAGTCGGCTTTCTCTTTCACATCTCTGTGAGGCTCAGTAGCTGGAAGCATGGCTGCACTGCAGGTGGGAATCTCACAGCCACGACGTACAGTATGCTCACACAGCAGAAACATTTCACATATCTTAAAAACATGTCCTATATCTTTCAGATCTTTCCCATCGCGTTACCGTCTCTTTTAAAATTCATGTTTTCAGACTTTTCTGTCTCAGTGTCTTCAGAAGAAAGCATAGTCTCAAGTATAGCTTGCACAAACAAATCAACAATATTTGATAACACTGCTAAAAGGTAAAATGACATATCAAAATTAAATAGAATAAGAATTACAATTCAAATACAAGAAATAATGTAAAATCTACGTCAATGTTTTGCTTGCAAATTATACAAGAGTATAATTTGAGGATCAAGGCTCTTATTTCTAGTCACAACATGTAGTTGTAGTTCCTAAATGGTTCCGAGTGAGTTTTCTTGCTGCTCAGGCACAGGCAAAGTAATCTTTGAGTGGTGCAAACAGGTGGCGGATAACCGGGACACTCCATGATCTGCCCAGGAGCCTCTGCCTTGCCAGTCGGCCCATGTTGGACACGTCCGTATAGTGGACTGGGAAGCCAAAGACCCTGACAGGGAAACCAGCCCGGCACAAAACAACCAAGAGGACAGACAGACAGGCAGGGAGCAGAATAGGGGAAGACACAGTAAGATCATTTTATAGATTCTGATTGCTGGAAGAGCTGTGAAAGGTAGTTTTATGGACGATGTTTACATACCTCTCCATCTCAGTGCACCAGAGTATGTCTTCTTTCTCATTCATGAAGACTGGGAAGTGCTGGTCCTTGCCCTGCTTGATGGAATTAGACCGGGTGGTGATGGTCCTCACCTTGCCAAACTGACAGAGAAAAAAGGCAACAAGAGTTATATTAGTCTGTGAGTCTAACTAGTTCTATGTTTTTTCATCCTTTGACGCATATAAGACTGAGATTTAGATTCAGATTCTTTATTTGGCTCCCCATTAATTTCCACAAAGTGGTTGCTGGTCTTGCTGCAGTCCACACAACAATTAATAAACATGAGGATTCTGGATTCAATTAAATACCATGAAATGTCATGATATTTCAGTACTGACTGATTGACTAAAACTGTTACCTCTTGCTGCCACTGGGAGCCGCCCGTGTGCTTTTCTCCTGCTTGGAGCGATAAAATTAAATATGTTGTTTGTTTCTTCTGTTTAAGGGTTAAATTACAGTTTTGACTGTCACAGACTGGTTTAATGCACTTATTGCCTCAACCAAATTAACATAATGTATGGAATGGAAGGAATGTAGAGGTGTCAGACTGAAGTCCACAGGTTCATACAGAGCATCCAACATGTTGCTGACAATTCTCCAGGTGGTGCACGTTGTTGTAATATATTTGTTATATCACACAAGTACCTTGGCTGTTCGGCCGTGTTCTAAACAGTCCTGGAGGTCCAGCCTGTCATTGCACATAGCACTCAAAGGCCTGAAAAGCAGAAAAAGAACAGGAGCCACAATTGTTATTTAGATGTTAATTTCTCTTGAACTATCCACCAAGATCAACTTGAGAATAGGCCAGAATTAGGCTTCACTTGTCTACAACAACTAATTTTATTGCCTGTAAACTAAGTTTAGGGTTTTGGAGAGCTGTTACCTGATTGTAAAGTGTTCGTTTTCTCATACTGAGCTCAGGAGATGCAGTCTGAATGTGCAAAGCTACAAGTATTGGTACTTGTGAACGAAACCAAGACTGCAAGTCATATGAAAAAGAGAATTTATTTCCCAATTTAGTTAATATATGACTGGAATAGTCAGTCTCTTAACTAGGGTTATGTTTAACAACAATTCTATCTTTGTGTATGTCACAGGCTGCTGCTTCCCTCACCATTCACACACCAACCTGTTCATGCCAGGAAGGTTACCCCAGAAGTAGCGAGCACGGTGGGCAGCAGACACTTCCTTGGCATCGATCATCACTGGGTTGCACTAAAATCAAAGTAACGCGGAGCAGAAAAAACACCAGTTAGAGAGGAATCAAGGTATTATTTGTATACATAGTTGCTATTTAATAGCTCAGTATTACTGGCAACAGTTTGAACTGACTAAAATCAATTTAGGGTTAGGTGTAAACCTAAGTCAGCATCAATGCACTTTTCACTGTATCCCTCCATTTAAAAGGGGAGTCAAAAGCCAAACAAAGCTGCTATCTAAGAATACATTAAAGAACATTAAAACACATCGTTGGATCAAGATTAAGAGAGTCAGTGTTCCTGTCTAATGGTCTGTGTCTAAAGATAATGAATTAGTGCCACAAGGGGGCATTCATAATCCATCAATCCTTTTGTCACTGGAGTCGTACTGTATCTACACTAAAGTCTAAGATTTAACTAGTTGGTAGAAGTTATGACAAGTTACGACCTGTAGGATTAGATTAAGAACCTGACCTCTAAGAAGCGAGATATGTCCCTCTTATCGCTGACACCCATGGCAACCACATTTTCAAAGAGCCAGAAGAAAGGCCGGTCGTCGCCGTCCTTTGGTCGAGTCTCATGGAGCAGCCTGTAAAACTCAAAGAACAGGCGGCCGGTGCCTTCTGTGGGACAGACAGAGTCATTAAACAGTGCTTAAGTACAGTAAGGGGCACATACTGGCCATCTATTCTGATAAACAACATCACAAAGAAAGTCAACAGTGAACAGAAAACCTACCGTAAAGACCTTTCCTAGCAGGATTGACTATAGAGAGGTCATTGCATGGGCTTCCTCCAATAACTAAGTCAAAGGGACCCCACTCCTGTATCTGAATACAGATAAAGACAGACAGTATAGACAATGATATGTTGTAAGATAAAAGTGACCAAGCATTACAATCCCCAAACTGTTATCCTCATATTGTGTACCAAATACTTTTCATTGAAGCAATTCAGTCTTAATTGTAGAGTCTGGTGGATGCTTTAAAAATGTCTTTATTGTGTTCTAGTCTCCAGTCTTTACCTTTAATGAGTTCATGCACGTTGGTAATAATATTTTAGTTTTTCTCTTGGACATATTGAATGTCACTGGCCAGGAATCATGTACTATTATGTCAGTAAATTGTACATCTGGCATGTTAAGGACTTTGATAGTCAGGTCAAGAGAGACTACAGATTTTATGTTCGGGAGGGTTCGTGTGCAGTTACTGTTGTTTAGGCAACTTCGGGTCTCACGCAAGAACATTTTTGCATTCTTATCCTAAACTTCTCTTTTTCTGCTCGTATTGTGTTTCATGTCAGATTCACCAAACTCTCTTAGCTGCACAAACTTGTCGTAAATCACATGTTTCATCCTGATGAGTGCCACCTGTTCATGAGTGCGTGAGATTTCATCATTAGCGTAATCTCCACTCCTACAACTGTCAAATAACGCAATAACTGCTACGTCTGCGGGTACATGTCATTCACAAAAACGTTACCAAATGGTAAAAAAAAAAAATAATTCACACCTCAGAGCTTCAAGGCCTGCTGTCAGAGATCGGCAAACAAATGTAGCAGAGTCAGTACAGTGGCATTACACAAAACAATATTAATAGTACAGCTGTCAACGCCATGTCATCAGAGCAGCGCTGCAGCTGTCGAAGTGACAGAAATTTTCTCGCAAATGCTGAACTGTATGTGTTACGGAGCTAAATATGCCAATAAAATATATAAAAACCCAGCTGGGAAACTGTGATGAAAATGATCTGGTGCACAGAATATACTCCATAGTTTTTCTTACATATTAAATATACGTTAAACATTCTATTTAAGGTCATATATATATAATATTTAACTCCAAATTCATTCAGAATGCCACAACTTCTATTAAATCCCACATAAGTCCCACGAATCGATTCGAAAGAGTGGTTCTTCTGTGTGAGAAAACATCTGTATATTTTGAGCAGGGAGAACGTATAACATCCTCCTTGGAGGTAACTGCATGTATATCGGAGCCCTGTCTTGTGATTAGGGGTGATAAGCAGGTATTTTATAGTATTAATATAGTTTTAACGACAGCAGAGAGTCAACCATGCTCTGTTGCAGTTGAGCTTCTTAAGGCAGGGACACACATTAGAACTGTTATGAAAATATTTGCATGTTGCAACAGATTGGATCAAGCTGGAGTCTGGGTCGGTTGGTGTTGACATTTGGGAGATAAAATGATATAGTGTGCAGTGTTGAGAAATTCTAACACTTTCTCCAATTCGCTTCTTCTTAGTAGAGTTTATGTTTCATGTTGCAATCGTTTCTCCATCTACCGTCTCATCCAAACACAGATTCTTTACCTTTTTCTGCACAGATAGCAGTATAAATGAGCAGTGTTCAAACTCTTTTTGGACAAATTTGGGTTTCTGTTTGGGACAGGAACATGCGAGAATTCATGTTCTTGCAGGTTTTCTAGGTTTCTAGGTTTCCTAGCAACACATCTGTAATCATAGCCAACTATCACTCAGTGCACTGCCGCGATTTGACCAGTCTTTGTAAGTTATTTCCTACTCTTTAGTTACCAGCAAGGCTGCTGTTATATAATCCAACTATTGCATGAATGTGAAGCATAGTTCAACTGAAAAAGACCATACACAATTCACACAACCACCTAAGCAAAAAATAAATAAATTAATTAATTAAATAATAAATTAAACTCACATTTCTGCGTGTGACGTTCCTCACATCGCCAACATACATGATGCGACCCTGATGCCGGACGTGACCCACAGTGATAGAGTCTTCACACACTTCAGAAGCTACATAGCGATCCACTTCAATGCCGAGTTCTTTCAGCACCAACAGCCCTGCATGGATGGGGTCAAAGGTCAGGCAGAACATAGAAAACTAAAGCTTGGAGCTGCAGCTGTCTCTGACTAAAACAAAAAAAATACCTATGCTGAGTAGAACTGAAACAGACAACTCAATTTAATTTCAAGCTAAAAGCACTCTCCCCTCATCAATATAATGCTTTGATGTCAGTCACATATTGACATATTGACAAAATTATTATGAAAATGTCACTTTTAATAAAAAAAAGAGGGGGATTTAGTGTAACTTGATACAAACAGAGCATTTCATACAGACTTTGATCCAGTTCTTGTCTAACCTGTTGCTATGCCGTCAAATAATGAGAGGACACGAATGGGCTTTCTCTTCTCCACCATGACTGGGGGATAAACCTTTGGTGTTTCCTGAAACACAACACCGAGAGAGAGAAGGGGGTAAGAAAATGAGACGTAGAAAAAAAGACTCCTCAATGAGACAGTTTGTGGGATTTATAGTCTAAAAGGCGCATAACTCACAAAATCTTGGTCGTGATTATTTGCAAAGAAGAGCTGGAGACGGCTGGGCCAGTCAGTGCGACGCCCCAGTAGACCAAACACACTCTTCTGACCACACATGTAGCAGTTCCACGGGTCCTCTTTGATGGCTGCATGTGCCGCTCCTTGACCAACGAGGAGGTCGACACACTCCACACAGAAACACCTGTAGACAAACCAAAAAAGTTAATTAGTACCTAGTACTAGTATCTAGTTAAAAGTGTCACAGACAGGGAAGTGAAGTCAAAAATCATTGAACGCATTGTTGGTTTCTGTTTTTTGTTGACAATAGTCATTTATTGTACAGCTTAATTTAAAGGATAAGGCTGACTGACAGTTCACTCCTCCCAAAATCAATTTCTAAATTCATCAGAGTGAGAAAAACAGGCCACACAGAGCACCTTGGTGGCTAAATGGTTAAAGTGCATGCCACGTGGCCAAATGGTTCAATTCCTGCTAGTGTTCTCTCTCCCTCTTTCCTGTCTACCTGTTTACCTGCCACTATCATATATGGCAATACATGCCCCAAAAAAATTATCTTTAAAAAAAAAAAAAGAAGAAAGAAGAAACAGGCCACACAATTACAGTATCACTCTTCGTTTCACATCTTCAAGGCCTAATTTTAAGGGTTCTGAATGAGGTTTGGGAGTTTTTTGAGGCAGCGAGTTATCATCCAAATGTCAAATGCCATCATCTAAACACACAGCAAACCTTTGTTTGCTGATTGGCCTCCAACATGTGACTGACAAGGCTCAATCTGTTCTCAATGGTATTTTTCTAGATTTTAATCTAGCTGTGTGAAGATACTTATGAACATTTCTTTATACGTGACAGTGGTCCATTCAACTGACATACAACCACACTTTATATAATATTTGTGATGAGCAGCTTCTCCACTGGACCTCCATGATGGTGCCTGACATCACTGCTATGAGATTTTTGTGAGACCACTACAAAGCCTCTATTATGTATTCAATATGCGCAATGATGGCACAATCCTACTATCTGTATTAAAAAAACAATTGTACATTGGAGGCAGTTCCATACGAACTACTGATTTGTGTAAAGATGGTGTATTTATGTCCTATTGAGATTTATTTGAGCAATTTGTCACATGTGGATTATTTGAATTTGCAGAATGTAGCACAGCGTCACAATTATATAAATTAACCAACAATTTTATAAGTAATAACTAATCTGTGAAAACTGTAATGGCAGAGAGATCGTAAAAAATATTTGCACATGAAAAATGGCTTAACATCTTGGCAGAATCTGGTAAACAAGTTATAAAATATAAAATACTAAACAGATATTATCACACACCAGAGGACTCCACACAGCGGAACAGATGATCGATGATTAGTGCTGGAAGTGCAGAGCGGAAGTGGGGAACTTTCCAACATTATATATGCAAATGCTCATTAGTCAGGACATTGTGCTTTTTATCTGGGGACAGGGAATTACCAAACCATACTATACCACCATACTACATCAAAATGGGCATTTTTAGTTATTACGGTGAATATGTTTACGTCCACCCACCAGAAATAAGTTCCAGATTTGACAGAGTGGGTAAATACATAGAATACTCTGAGTCTATACTCACGGGATTAAAAGGCAATTTGGAAAATGGGACTTCCTTCTGGGGCCTTTTTTGGAAATATAGTGTCTCTTTCAAGCAGAACCTACTGTGAAAGGTTTTCTACAACTCAAAGGTGATATTACACTCTCATCTTGCATACATCCCTAAGGTGCCTGCCTTGTCATTAGTTTGTGAACTGACATCATTCTTGCCACCCCTGTTTGCATCAGCCATACAGCGGGGCTTGCGTAACATGTAAGGGGCATGGATGCCCAGAGGGGTGCACGTGCACTCCACCAGGGGCATGGCCATATCTTGGGCTCTTTTTAAAGACGTTTCAGTGGAGGATGTCTGCTCTGCCACGAGCTGGGCTTCTCCACACATGTTCATGAAGTTTTATTGTCTGAATGTGACAGCAGGGATATGATGTGGGTGACATCACAGTTACTGCTGTGCCAGGGCTGTATCTTCTCAGTCTAGCTGCAGGGTTGTCTTGGGCGTGATACAATTTCCCTGGTACTTACATGATGTACTGAGTGTACCGACCAAAAGGGAACTAGAAGTTATGAATATAACCAATGTTCCCTGAGGGAGGGAAACGAGGTACAACACAGGTTGAAGTGCAGTTTAGATTGAGAAGATGAGACAACATACAAAAGAGACAAAATATGCTGTCATGCTTCACATTTACATTGTTTATGAAGACATTGTGCCCAGTGTGGTTTCTATTACCCCCTCCCACCAGTAGAACCCAATAGAAACCTCACCGGCAGCAGTTGTTGTTTCCGCACATGAGCACCTCTCGTCCCCCACAGCAGATAGTGCAGTACGACTGGTAGCCATCGTCGTCATATTGATATGCACATTCTAGGAAGCAGTTCTGTAAAAAAGGAAGAAAAATAAAACTAATCAGAAATAAGCAGTCTGACATATTTAAAAAAAATAATTTATGGAGTCACATCAGGTGCTGATGGAAATATGTTCAGTTTATTATTAGCTTTGAAAGGAGCTGTGATTTCTTTTTACGACACAGTAGTGGGAGTCCCAGACTTTTAATGACCTCTATCACAGCTTACCTTACAGCTCTGGCACATTCCTCCAGCGAACAGCGGGTGCTCAAGGCTGACATTCAGACTTCCACAGGAGATACAGATGTCTGTAGACAGAAGTGCAGTATGTCAGTGTTTAACAGGCGGAGGTCAGAGAGGTGTGAACACTCTGCTGCTGCAATGCTCCCAACTTCACATTTCAATAAAATTATTTGAACAGCTGTGATGCAGGTGTAGATCTAATGATCTTAGCTGGTATGCTTGGAGACAACTCATAAGGGAGCCAGTGTTATTTATTCATCTTTACTCTTTTACCGTTCTATTAACATAGACGCACACATTTCTGCTGGTTTGCTTGTCAACAAGGGTGAGTGTAAGGCGTCTAGGTGTTCATCCCCTGAGAGCCCCCTGGTGCTGCTACAAGCTAGAGCAAACAGAGCATCACTTACCCTCTATGCTGCGGCACTTTTGTCTCACTTCATGAACAAGCCGCTCTGAAAATACATAATACAAATGAGAAATGTAGGTGAATAAAATCCACACTCAAAATTTGTCTCCTTTCAACCTCCAATTTTAGTTTGGTTGTCTTAAGTTTATTTATTTACACGGATCAAAAAAACAAAAAAAACAATATAACTACAAATAATTGTCATTCAACCGTCTGTGTAAATCCAAAACTAAAGGTATTCTTATAAATGGCACATTAATATATACAATAAATCATTTTCAATGTAAAACCCAGAGGAAGTTATGAAGTTAGAAATCACGTACACATTTTTAAAAAGCTCAGATTATTCAGAATTCAACATTTATGTTTGTAAAAATGCAGATGCATGCAGCTGAAAACTACTTCTGTTTTAGTAGTTGTGAAGGTACTAGATGTGTGAAATCACTAAAAACAGATGATAAATAAGAAATCTGTTCCATGAGACATTTTTGAGCTTTCTGATACCTCTGACTAATGTCACCAACAAATAAAATATTACAAAAATCAAGCAGATAAATTTATGTAATTTAGAAACCACAAAGGTACAAAAGAAGAATGTTTTTGGGTCCAGTTTGGCATTAAATCCATCATGGCTTTTTTTATGTAGGAAGGATAGAAGATTATAACCCCTAACAGTACAAGTAAAGGGGTACATTAAAGGCTTCTGGAGTATATTTATAGCTAAAAAGCTTTTTTCTTGCCTCAATATATCATCCAGTTTAGGGTCAAAGTTGGATAAATAATCGGATCCTAATGAAAACAAGAGTCTGAGCAGAAGATAATTGGTTGATATATGAGAGGTGATGTCCAGTAATAAATTATATTGAGAGCTTCAAAGCATTCAGCATATTTATTTGAGACACTCTTAAAGGGCCAGTGTGTAGGATTTAGTTGCATCTTGTGGTGTAGTTGCAGATTGCCTTTCTAAGCACGAAGGAGAAAATACGGTGGCTGCGAAACATGCAAAAAAAGGCAAAAGGCACTCTTTAGAGCCAGTGTTTGGTTTGTCCATTCTGGACTACTATATAAACATAGCCGTTGAACATATTAGCCTCCATGGAAGGAGACCTGCAGCATCCATAGATAACAATGGCTCATTCTAAGGTAACTAAAAACATATTTTCAGGTGATTATACACTAATAAAAACATACCTAATGCATATTATATTCCATTTCTGCCAATAGATCCTGCTAAATGTTACACACTGGACCTTTGAGTCAGTCAGAGTTACAAGGTGCTTAACAGGTGCCCAATTAATGCAATCTCATGAAATGCAACAAGAATGTTAGAGAATGGAGAAACACAACAAAATAAAAGTAATACATATATAAGTATAAAAACAGATTAATAGCTTTTCTAGGCTAGACCAATACTGGTTTCTGTTATGTTACTGAATCAGGTACTCATTGCCAAGACACCCTGCAGTAATATCAATAAAGCATGTTCGGGAATAAACCCAAGCAAACATCTATTCATTGTCTTTGGAACCACCCAAGCCTTTTTGCCTTGTCACATCACTCACTTTCATCTTAAACCTGCCACTCTATTGGACTTCTTGTCCGCACACTACTTCTCCAACCACACACTTCGATGTACAACTCTGCTGAGTCCCATGGGAAGAAATATAGAGTTCATGACTCCTATTTAACGTAATAAACGAGGCACCTTACCTCGTGTCCTCTCATCAATGATGTCCTTGACCTTCGGTTTCTCTGCTGTGCTTTTGCGGGGCTTTTTGGCTGGAGGGGGCGTATAGGCTGCTGCTTCAGGCTCCACCCACATCTCAGGATAAACCTCTTTGTATGGGTTACGCTCCTCTGGGGTGCACAGCATATCAGACAATTAATATTACAGGCAACATTATGAGTTATTCAATCACATGCTTAATTAGAGACATTTGTGGTCAAATTAAAAGCTTTTATCTATGAGAAATAGAGGCGTTGATAAACATGGGCTTAATAATACTGACTTCCTCTTACCCTCAGGTGGCTCTAAGGCCTTGGGTCCAGTGGGCTGAAATCCTGTCATAGCCCAGTCAATCATCTGCTTGTTTAGCATTTCCACTGATTTGGAGGTCTCTGTTTCATCACTGTCGGGGCAGGCCATAAAGGCTTTGCCTGCCCGGCTGCTAGCCGCCTACAAACACATAAAAAACATTGATGACCGAAGTTCATCCTCAACATATACCTTCAGAAATGAATCAGTACAGTCAATGTCTCAACCAAAGAATTCAGTTACAATTTATCACAAAGAGGGATTATAATCCTTTTCTCTTTATTCCTCATATCTGTAACTATAAAATTTGCTATTATTTGAAAGAAACATTGAGCTCAGTTTAAAAGGCAGGTTATAATCACCTGTAGCACTTCATAGATGGCTTTCTTGTACATGGGTTGCTTGTTGTAAGTTGGTTGGTGAAAGGCATTATTAAAGGAACTTAAAGGCAAGAGTTTTTCGACGCAGACCTGTAAAATACAAAGAAAATTAAATAACTGTTTACTTGTTACTAACTTCACTTCTTTCC
>NW_023339873.1:6183874-6201844 GCF_004916995.1 Morone saxatilis
AATAAAATTGAATTGAATTGTGTTCTGAAAATTGTGTTGTTGTGGCAAAAATAAGAGATTAATGGTTTTTATGTTTATACTGGAATATAGTGATTAGTTGAGCAAATAAAACAAGAAGACTCATCATACAGTTTGTGGTTGTTACTATAAACGGAAGGCTGTTTTGCTTAATTTCTGGTTAAAAAAAATAAAAAATCACCTGACAGCAATATTAATGTTGGCTCTAAGCACTCACCACTGAGAATTTTCCATCTCCAAACCACATGACCCATCTGGTTCCCTCAGCAGCTCTGCTCCGTCCCGTCTTCAACCAGGATACGATGCGGCCTGGCCACCACGAAAACCCTCGCAGCTTTCCCCAAACCAGCTCGCCAATGCCAAAACCACGACCGTCCTGCAGCCAAAACAAAAGACAAATAATCCGCTCTGTATTAACTTCTCTGCATAACTGTAAAACCTTTTTAATCTGTCTGTCTCAGTTTGTTAAAGTCAAGTCGAGTTTTATTTTTACAGCCCAATATCACAAACCATAAATGTACCTACAAATTTGTACAGCATACAACACCCTCAATGGAAAAACTCCACAAAAAACCCATTAACGGGGGAAGAAAATGGATGAAACCTCAGGAAGAGCAACAGAGAGGGGGATCCCTCTCTAAAGACGGACAGACATGCAATAGATGTCATATGCACAGAGTAGACATGCAACTAAAGATTAGTTTCATTATTGATTAATCTTACAATTATTTTCTTCATTAATAGCTTTATTTTTAGTCAGTAAAGTGTTGATTAAACACACACACAACACCTTTTTATGCTGCAGGCTTTCCTGCATCATTTAATACACATTTTGTTAAAATTCAACATGATATGTTTGGTATCTTTGCAAACATTTGGATCTTCACAAGGCTGACCTGACCTGAAGTGAATAAATTCCCAAAACACGAATGAACTTAACACAGATTAACCCTGGCCTTCAACTAAATCCTTTTTCCAATAGAGATCTCTGTAGTAAAATCCTTTTGGTCTACAGTCAGACATTAATCAGTGTGAATTCAGCTCAAAATGATCTCACCTCATACTCGGGCTCAGTGTCTGCAGACTTAGGGGATGTCTTATCTCCACCTCCGATGGCGACGGGCTCAGGGGTCGTGGCCACAGTGGGGGAAGCAGGGTCAGTAGGCTGCTGCTGCTGCTGCTGAGGTGGCTGCTGATGTTGTTGTTGTTGTGGCAGCGACGGCTGTGATTGCTGTTGATACTGAGGCTGTGACTGAGTGTGCGACTGAGGCTGCTGCTGCTGTTGCTGCAGCTTTGAAGGCGATGGGTGTTTTTTGATTATTGAGGTTTCTTCTTTCTGGGTCTCCGTTTCATTCTCCTCGTGATCCTTCATCGCGTTCATCGCTGACATCTGTTTGGCCCTTTTCTCTGCCTGAAACACAGCCCGGTGACAGCCGTTACAAGGACTGGTCTTTTCAAAAGACGTGTCCTGTTTAAGGTTAGTTTCAAGACTACTTTTACTTTTCTAAATATAAACACATTTATCTACTGTACAAAAATACTTTTTTCAATTTCAATCAGCTTGGAAAAAATCCTCTCCCACTACTCAGATTAAAATACCCTTGAAGACTTGACAAAAAAGATTGTTCTACAAGGAATAGAAAGAATAGGGCCATAAGAAAAGGTAGACATAACAAACTCAAAACCGAAACCTCAGAAAGCTCAACCGAAACTCAGCCACGGTGTCTAACTAACCATTGCGCAAAAGAGAAGGGTGAAATAAAATAATAGTGAAATGACTTGGAAACCACACACATGGCACTAAATCAGGAAATAATTTAAAGAAACAAATAGATTTAACCGAGCATTAAGTGGCAAGTGTAGATAGCTCCAATGCCTAATTGCTTAATGCTGAATAAACAAGACATAGCAAGTAAAAAGAGCTTTGTGATAAAATGTATCCGTACAGGACACACAGAAATGAAAGTGATACCAGCTTCTCATCTAACTGGTCAAAGACAATGAGCAATTCTGCAAAGTCTCACTGTTCAGTAATAATTTTTGGAACACTTGGAAGTAGCTGATCAAGTTGTAAACACAGAATTGACATATTATGAATTTATGAATTGTTATGGCTAATATGTTAGCCAATAATTGCCTATTTAGCAGACATCGAGCAACATTA
The DNA here is from genome assembly GCF_004916995.1 of Morone saxatilis. Classification (NCBI taxonomy): domain Eukaryota; kingdom Metazoa; phylum Chordata; class Actinopteri; family Moronidae; genus Morone; species Morone saxatilis. The sequence continues at coordinate 6,186,057 of NW_023339873.1, forward strand.
GCATTAATTTGAAGTTCTGGCCACCCAATAAATGTAAGTCTAAATTGACTTTTAGCTCTTGTTGGAAATATAAAAAGCTTTTTAAATGCTCTACTCATACTATATTTACCAGCTTTTTTGCTGAAAACAACTGTCTGCTGGGGATGGAAAAGATGCTAATGAGAGCGGTGAAAAAGAACCAAAAAACAAAACAATGAGATGAAAGACACTAAAATAGACCCTGTAGAGCTGAAGGGAACTGCAGAGATAGGTGAGAATTGTGGGTTTGTCACTACGAGCAACATCATTTCCCACACGCAGCCATCTGATCATTGTTGCAGTAGAAATGCATGCTACATGGTACATACTTGTCCATCAGACCAGTGAACTGTAACCATACAGTATATGTAATCATATATTCTGTATTCATAATAACCATGCAGCATTCTGAATACAACTGTATGTCTACCAAACACAGTATAAATACAGATTGATAGTATTAGTATTTGTAGCCATTTAGCTGTACACCACAAGTTGTGCACTTTTACATTTCTGTGTACATTCTGTGCAGAATCTTGATTGTGGGAGCCTGACAGCCTTTGTAAACATAGCTTTATCTCCGACTGTAAGGCCCATTCATCAACAGCACAGTATACAGTAACTCTCTAGTGTCCATAGCTGCAGCGGAAAGTTCACTGGGTTTGTGGTACCTGACACTAAACCGCTAGGTCGATCAGAGAGGACAAGACGCAGCCGGGACTTAAGCCTTTCACAGTAAATCCCCAACAGCTGCACTCATTCTGATGTCTCTCTCTCTCAAACACACACGGTAGGACTCAGCATGCACACACATGTTAACTGTCTTCTCCTCCTCTCACTCTTTTTTCTTCGAAACACGCACACACAGAATATATATCTGCAGTCCCGTATGTAAACACGTGTTGGTCATACTATAGGCTCCACGTGAGAGCTGTGCTGCACAGCTGTGCTTACTTTCCTCAAGTCTTTCTCAAGTTCTCAGGTCTCTCGCACACTGTAAATGTCCAGAGGTGGACTGGGTGTGGGAAGAGTAGAAAAAAAGGCCAGAAGGAGAGCGACTGGTAGAGAGCATAGCACAGTCCTCCGTACTCTCTCCCAGTGTGACTCGTAAACAATAGCGCCTTTAAGGGGAGGAGGTGCCTAGACGGCATGGGGAGGGGGTTTCAGCGCAGAAGAGTAGAAACATGTGCTCTTCAATCAAGAGGCTCTGCTGTGGTTTATAAATATCTGTACTGTAGTGCTGGATAGATGGTTCAAAGCCCTTGGCCATATGTGTTAGACCTCTTGGCTCCAGCACAAGCACATTGGAGTTAGTGTTCGACAGCCTGCTTGGATGTGTGGTTCCAGATGGTAAACTGCAAAAAATAACAAATGTCAATTAAACTGCTAAATGCATTATGTGTATGGGGAGAAACAATCTGTAATCATATGTGAGGAGAGCAGTTGCCGGTGCAGATGGGAAGAAATGGGCTGACTGAGAATAAATGCAAAGCTGTGTGTATGAGTGAGATAGTTCATCACTGGTAACCAGTAATCACAGCTATACTGGGAGAAATGTAAATGGACATAAAGCTGCTGAGCTACTGTTACTGTGCTCATTTTGGTGTGTTAGGGTCAGACTGTCTCCAGGGTTCCTTCTCCTCAGAGCCAATGAAAAAGTGACGCTGAAAATGCCAGTGGGGGGAGGAGAGAAAGTACAGTGCCTATAAGAACCAGATATTTGTCTCTGGACTTCTTCCCAGTTGTAAATGCCCCCCTTTTGGGGGCCTCACAGTATGTCTGCAGCTCCACCAGCAAGACAGGCTCTCCGAGTCTAAAGGGGAAAATATGAAAGGAGGTAGTGGAGACACAATGCGGTCTTTATCATTTACGCACGCCTGCCTTTCACTGACAGCTCAGAAAATACCACCACTTATATCCGCTGTCACGCCGTGCTGAAGACAAATTCCAAAAATGACAGCAGACATACTCTAGATGTATAAACACAGCAGAGAAAATGTGTTTAAACAACCTCACAGTGAAAACATCTACACTTTTCCCCCCTTGGAAAAACTATGTTATATACAAATACAATGGAAAACCATACCTAACTTACTGTACAAACAGTAATCGCGGATTTTGTTATGGATAGAGTGAAAACAGAAGCTCTACAGGCCTCTGGCAGAGTGTAGAGACATGTTGGGTGCACAATAAGGGATAATCTGACTTAGAGGTCTGTGCAGCATGATACCCTGAGGGCTCAAGGGGTGACAGAGTGCACTGGGAGGCAGAAAAAAAGAGAAGAGATATTGGTCTCAGGGGTGCGCAGATGATACTTTAGTATCTAATCTGGGCTGTACTTGTTAAGAAAAAGGTCACATTTACTGCGTGGCTTCAGTTATTTATAAGACAACAACAGCCTATTATAACAGTTGTTAACTTTACGAGGAAAATTTCGGAGTCAAAAGTGCAGATGTCGAGATGAAACGCCATTGTGTAAGCCCTGAAAACTCACATGTTGTATAGGGACAAAGATAACAAGGATCCAACAATTCAGATCAGAAAAAAAGGACATTAAAGTAGCAGTCCAGGTGCCATCGATTTAAAACAAACAAGCACTCTGCAAGATCTGATTAAAGGTAAAAATTAGATGAAATAAACTGTCACTTAACATTACTTCCTTGCACAATGTGACAGCGAGCCTTTGAAGCAACACAAAAGAGTTTGACCTTTGAATGCAGTAGTCTCTCATGCGCAACAGGCAGTAGAGACACAGCGGGGACTGTTTTGTGTAATTGTTTGATGAATAATACAGTGAGATATGTCTTCGGTGCAAAGACCTAAACTTATCTGTGGTGGAGGACTGCTTACGAATAACAAAAACTTCCTTAAGTCACGACAGGTGTAGTTAACTCAAGATGCATCAGACCAAGAAAGCTGCAAAAACTAATCCTGAAGCTTAAAAAAAAAAAAAAAAGACTTAAAGTGGAAATACTGTCTGAAAAAGCACCAGTGGCAGGTTCTGCTGTGCAGCTATCTGGCTACTGCATTCATTAGCCTGATTTTAGCACAGATCCCTACAAAGGCTGTGTATTTCATGAGTGGCCTTGGGGGGTCACACCAAAATAGGCCATCTGGTTCTCCTTTTAAGAGATAATTAGGAATATTACAGAGTTAGCCATGAATACATAAACAGAATTCCCCATGAATCCACAAGTGGAGTTGTTAAAAAAGATCCCTGAGGAGGCTGTTCGGCTTTAAGCCCTTTAAAATCTTTTCAAGTAATCAATTATTCTCCTTATAGTAAATCTATGTCCTTAGTCAAACAGAACAAAGTACACAATGATAGGAAGGAAAGGGACTTGAAGCCTACACAACAACTTCACCCTTTTCCCAGTTAAATGTTATGTAAGGTGAAATCATGGTGGCTCTCAAAACAGCAACATTTTTAAGGTAAATATATCTGACCTAAAACAAAATTATACTACTCTGACATTTCTAGGCGCTGCTATGAAACAGGAAATAGTTTCAAAAAAAGCTCCCCCCACGGGAAAAACTTTTTTTCATGCAAGCAACTTTTTCCCAAACACGGCTAAAGCCTGCTCACTCTTCCTCTTAAAGAGACTGTTTCCCTTTAAGCCGTGCAGGGCAGATGATTCACTCGTGGAAATACCTGAAGTCAGCATATTCCCCTCACTGTAAGCAGGCTAATCAAACATGCACACTATCCGTGTTATCAAACAAACAATGCAGTGCACATACCCATACACACCAGCGCGCGCAACCCTCATAATCCAGTGTGGGTGTTTTTTTCACACCCACTCGCAGGGTAGGAGACTTCGCTTAAAAAAAGAAAGCATGAACATTTTCTTTGTCTGGGAATTCGGGGTCAGGTGATTGCCGACAGGAATTCTGGTTGGCTAGAGAGGACTTGCAAAATTTTGGCAGCGAGCCAAGAGGCTGGGAAATTTGCTGCAAACCTCATCTTCACCCTCATATCCATAGCACAGAGTTCATTTCCATAGCTGGGGGAGGGGTCAGGAGAAGAATGGGGGAGGGAAACAGAGAGGGAGAAACGGAGAAGTCCACTGTAACACAAGGCACATGAAAAAAAAAAGGAGAGAGAGAGAGAGATCCTGGAGAAAGTGCAAGACGGCAGCAACCCTTTCAGCCAGCATGTCCTCCCTGCTGCAGAAACATGCAACAGCAAAAGGCTCTGTGACAAGAGCAGAACCAAAACTAAACGCTATGCATCATATTACTCCTCAGGAAAAGGGGCTTTGATGCCAGAACAAATTAGATCAAAGCTTGCAACACGCAAGATTTAGAAAAGGGGGGAAAAAACTGGCACACTCAAAATTTGCATCTTGCAAATCCCCTTAAATCTCAGCCTTGTAGAGCTACTTGCTTCAGAAAATCCACGTCTGTTTGGAAAACGTGAACAGCCTACTTGCCTCGTATTTTACGACTTTTCACTTGTGGGACCCCGGCATGTCCTGCTAATTTGGCAATATTTCCTCCCTGGAGACATTTTTATGGCCGCTCTCCGAGCTTTCTCTAGAGGAGCGCAGAGGGGGGTGGGGAGGCAGAAGAAATGGAAGACCCCATGTTGATACTACGGAGACTGCTTATTATGTAAGTTGCACTACATCACATTACTACCAGGAGTCATATTTAACGTGACTCATTAATGTGAGGAACTTCATATTTATAAGATTTAATATCTTGCTGCATTAGATGCTTTTAAATATGGTCCAAAAGGAAATCAGATTGGATAAGTTGCCACATTTTACTGAGCAGGAGCTCAGTGTGATCACCCTGAATGCAGGAAAAAGGATTAAAAAAAGACCAGTTTGTTCGCAAAGCAATCTACGTCTATAATTTAAAAGGGGTTTTTGAAGCTTCCCATTGAATCACATGATCTCTGTGAGGTGATGGAGTTTGCACAGTTGTTTTAAAATTGTCAAAAAACATTTAAGGACTAACTTAACTTTAAGGACTTCATGTCCTGAAGAGATGAAAAATCTGTTCCTGACCTTGGAAACAGTAGTTGACCAAGCCATGTAGTTGACAAAAAACTCACCAAAAGGTCCATTTAGTAGCTGGAGCTTGAGGATGATTATGTGATAAGATTGAAAGCTCCAACATAATTACTTAATGAAACAAATTCCCTTGTCAACAACTGTTTCTAAGTTAAAGAATGAACTTTCAACAGTTTATTATTGCTCTACATTTACATGGAAAGTTTAGTTGGAACTATTTTTCATCAAAGCAATAGTCCCAATTAAATTGGTTGACAGCAAGCTGTGTTCAGACCAACTAATTTCATCTGAAAAAGAAGTTGAGCCTAGCTTATCTTTCACCACAACGCCAGCACAGGTAGATCACTCTGTGAACATAATTTGTTTCTCCTTTATACCCGGGTTTAAAGTTCAATTTATAAACTGTTGTGCAGGGTTTTGGCGTCTGATAAGGCTCAAAATCGCGGATCTCATCAAGATTGCCAAACCGACCAATACCTTGAGGCAACACGTGCCCACCAACCATTGACAGTGTATATAATGGATAGAGCTTCCAGTTCTGTGAAGTGAAGCGGAAGTGTCTTAAACCTGCATTATATATAGGGCTGCAACGATTCCTCGAGTGCCTCGAGTAACTCGATTACAAAAAGAAAAAATGATCGATGGAGTTTCACTGCTCGAAGCATCGTTTAATTAATTTAAAGCTCACGTTTCGCCGGATTCTTTTTAGTGTGACACAACGTGTTACGTCACAGACTATGCGTCCCATATAGTGTTGGGGAGTAACGGCGTTTTAAGTATAACGGCGTTATTTTTTCAGTAACGGAGTAATCTAATAATTAGTTTTCCCATCGTTGCACTCCGTTACGTTATCGAAGAATGGTAAAGTGGCGCGTTACTACAGTTTGGTTGAATGAAGCGAAAACAGTGAAACAGCGAAAATTAGCAAACGCAGTTTGACCGTTTATCTATTTGCATAAAATGTATAATAAATAAAGTCAATTTTTCTTAAAAAGGAAACAATTGGTGGTTATTATTAAGTGATCTGTTTGGTTTTTCTATTGTAATATTTATAATCGGGCTTTAATTAAGCAAAAGTATGTTTTATCCGATTACTCGCTTAATCGATGGAATCCATTACACATTCGATTAACCAAAAGCTGCAGCCCTAATTATATATAAAGGCCAGCAGAGGGCAGCTTCATTGGCTGCAATAAACAAACTATACCATTCAGTCTTATGGAGAAATAACGTGACTTCTCACTTGATTCTTTAGCTCAGTAAACAGTTTACTAATGAGTTTATGGTCTCAAACGCTAGTTTCAAGTCTTCTTCCACACAGCATGATGTTCATTTAGAGAATGATGGTCAAATTTGGAGTAAAATAGATGATAAAGCTGCGTATGCTTTTGGGCCTGGCTACCTTGTGACTCATTCTAAGTGAGTCTGTCCATGAAACTCAGATCAAACAGTCAAACTAGGTAGTGCTGATCAAATACAGATCAAGATTCTGTTACTGTTGCCTATTTCTCATCTCAAATCATTTCAGAAACAAATTTTATTGTACGGTTTATCTCTAATACGCGATTGTGTGTGACCAGGTGGTCCGCCATTGTTTCCTGCTGTGGACAAGTTGAAACTGTGCAGCCAATGACAGTAGCTCAACTCGCAGTATATCACCTCCGCTGGCTCCATCAGACTGTCATAGTGATGACAGGACTCTTCTCTGTCGCTCATCTGTGGATTATCCAGCTTAATAAGGACATTTTTTTCTGGAAAGAGACCATGTGCATGGCTCGGTACCATCAGTGGTAAGAGGAAAAATATGTTTTTTTTTGGGATTTAGGTGAACTGATCCTTTAATGTAGAATCACTTCACCACAGCTTCAAGACACCAAAGGCAGTCAGAATGATGCACATCTAAATTTACAGCAACAATTTCATCCAGGAAACATCAATCATGTCAAGGCATCAAACAGATGTGATCAACGAAGCTGCATGCGATTTCTCCTCTGCTGATACAATAGACAAGAACAAAGTCAGGAAATACAGGAGCTGACTGAGCCAATGGCCTTGAAAAATCCACTGAAATAAATGGTACCTTCATGAGATATCAAATGACCCATCAAATACACTTGGCCGTGAATACACCACAAGCACTATCTTTGACCCTGGCAGCTTTGGTCCACGCCTGTCACTCACCCTGTAATCTACAGTGGCTGGGACAGAGCTGGGGTACTCACCTCCATCTTCCACTTGGCCAGCCACTCCTCTCTGGTCCGCTTGCTAATGTAATAAGGGTCACCAGCCTGGAAGGTTATTCGGGGCTCAGGCCTCTGACGAAGGCTGATCTCAACTCCCCCTCGCAGCCTGCCTCGACCTCCCTGTTTAAGGTGTTAAAAAAAAAAAAAGTTAGCTACTAGTTTTTGATTCTTTCTTTTAGAGTTTGTCTCATTAGGAAGCATCCAGATTTGTTCTAAATCTGTGCATCCAATCTGTCACTAGAGCTTGTGACAGACTCTAGTTCATAAGTCAGTAATTTGTGGTTGAGGCGATGGGGTTGTCTAATTTCTAAAAAGATGATGACTCACATGTTGGTGTGCCGTATGGTGCTATCAGCTTGTGATTGGTCAGGCAGCAAGGAGCGATGCCACAGTGTCTAATCACAACTCCCTGGCAAGGTCACCAGCACCAACTAATACGAGAAGCTCCCAAGTGTATTTGATATTTCAAATCTATACACCATTAGGTACCATTTCTTTCCTGGACCTTAAACATAGGACTTGACTATGCAAAGCTTCTATTCAAACAATGGTGCAGATACAGTTTACTTTCAGTGCAAGCTTTCGAGATACATTTGTGGGAGAGCAGGTGTCCAAAAGTTTGACTATACACAAAAATCTTAAGGCTTAAAGGAATAGTTTGATATTTTGAGAAACAAGCTTCACTTTCTTGCCAAGTGTTAGATGAGAAAATCTATACCACTCTCAATATGAAGCTGGAGCCAGCAGCTGATTAGCTTAGCTTAGCCAAAAGACTGGAAACAGGAGGAAACAGCTAGCTTGGTTCTGCCTGAAGAAGGGATGTCAAGAAAACCGATACTTCAGTACCGAGTCGACACCAGAACAGAGGGCGCAATTCTTTCGGACCTGGCAGGGCAGCATGTACGCCCACAAACATTCTAATCTGCTGTTAAATGCCCCAGAAAGAGGAAGGACATGTAGAAGACAGCAACAAGTGCAGCTGCACAGGTGATTTACACACAGCTCTCCGTCATCAGCTCTCTCATCTGTCTGTGTCTCTGTCGCTGTGCTGTGTGTGTCAGCCCAGTCGCACCTGCAATAAAACACCACCACGTGCATAACTGAGCTACTGCTTTGCGGCGAGACAGAGAGTGGTGGAGAGCCGCACATTTGCCACACTGCTGCAAGTGCAACAAAAAGCCCCACGAATAAAAAAAGTTATTTATTGATGTAAACCACACAAAATATGTATAGACGAGAGACAACAACACTCTGCAGAATACTGTTCTTTCAGGTAACTCGGGTAAAGGCTACACAGAAGCAACAAACTCTGCAGGACACTTTTAAAGGGAAAGAGAAATTCCCTTCAGACAACTGCAAGACCAAAAAAGGTTACAGAGAGTTTGTTACGCTAATAACACTAATAGCCTGCTTTGTTTATTAATTATTTAGTATATCAAATCTATAATATATTAATATTAATATATTAAGTATAAAAACATTGAGGACCAGCTTGATTGTAGGCATTTTCCTTAATGCAATGCAGAGCTATTCACCTGTATTATTAAGGAAAATACAAGTATTGGATCAGGAATAGTTATATCAGCAGATGTTAAATGGGATCAGGAGCAAAAAAGCTTTCACCGGTATTGGTATGGACAACTAAATTTCTGGTATTGTGACATCCCTAGTCTGAAGTTACTAAAATCCACCCACCAGCACCTCTAAAGCTCACAAATGTTTGTTTAATCCTTACAAAAACTAATGCCAGAAAATTACTGCTCCTAGCCAAGAAATAGTCTGGCACATAACCCTAATCATTGGACAGAACCAGGCTAGTTGTTTCCCTTGGATTCCAGTCTTTACGTTATGCTAACAGGTATGAGAGTGGTATCAATCTTCTCATCCTCTCACCTTGGCAAGAAAGCAAATGAGCTTATTTCCCAAAATGTCATTTTTTTTCCTTTAAGGTGGCTTAGATACTGGACTTTGCACAGCCTAGCTGTTTCCCCCTGTTTCCAGCCTTTATGCTAAGCTTAACATTTACCTATAAATCCTCTCATCTAACGCTCGGCAAGAAAACTAATTTTCCTCAATGTCGAACAATTCCTACACAGCTACAGTCATGCAAAACATGTAAACACTCCAATATCAAACATACAACCTGTTCTACAATCGAGAGTAAGTAATATGAAGAAAACTGCTGTAACAACACTGGATGGGTTGATGTTTTTATAACATACCAGTATGATGGAGTCCGCTGGAGAATTCAGTCATATTCACTGTTTCTTTTACAAAAGTGGTCCTTTAATATAGTATAAAAACAAGCTTCTGTTTGAGCTGCACCACAACCATCTATCATGCTGGCAAGGAGAGGATTCACAGTTTGTAACAGGAAAGGTAACTCACCCAAAAAAGGAAGCTACAGCCCTGGCAAGTGTGAAAGACATCTCAAGAGTTACATCAGCCAGAGAACAAAGACTCGGCAGAGCAGATATCTTACCTCGGTCTTGAGTGCATCATCCCCGTTCTCCTCCTTGTGCTCCACATCTAGAGAGAAGACAGCAACACAATGGATGGCCTGAATCATTCATAGGAGAGTGGAAATTGACCACATTGCTTATCCTCGTATCTGTGTTAAACTTAACTGGCCTCACATTCATCAATAAACCATATGACACCTTTATTAACCCAAACTGTTACACTCGCCCTCCACGTCGTCCCATCAACTGTGTGTTTGATCAAATTAAAGACAAATTAATAAAACTGCTGTGAGATAGTGGCTCAGGGGAAACTCCTTATACGTGCTCAGATTCTACAATCGTCTGGAATCACGGGAGCTTGTGCGCTCAGGTGCCATATGAGGGTTTGATGCAACACAGAGGGTTTGGAGTGGCTGCCCAGGTTATGATGAGTGTGGAGAGGGGCCAGGTTTACTTTGGCAAAGGTCACACTTCTGACCTTATATCCCCCTTCATAAGACACACAGCTGGTAGCTATTAGCATGGCCCCTCCCACGCTGCTGACACTAAGCTGTAAAGGCAACAACATACTGCTTCACTTGACTGTGGCTCTGGGGCCGTATATAATGTCCCTGCCAATCTCCAAAGCCTCAACAGGACCAAGACATGAGTCTCCTCTAGCTGCAGTTGAGTTATGTACAAATGGAAGGTGGAGAGATGCAGAGTATTTGTCTGCTATTTGGTTTTGTTATGTTTTACAATGATAAAAGTAAGTGATTTACTCAAGTTCTCTACTTGAGTACAACAATGAGATACCTTGGAAACAGGAGATGACAAAATAATCTCACCTTAAGGTCCATTTAGTGGCTGTTCTGGAGCTTTTGATCATATCACATGATCTTCCATTTTTTCTGAGAACTCAAAGAAATTTTATCACCAAAACACAACAACTGTGCAAACTCAATCTGCTGATGAAGATCGTGTGATATAACTGAAAGCCCCACAGCAGCTACTAAATGGACTACTACTAAATAAACTACTTAATGATACTTCTAGGACATTATTTACGTTTTTACCACACTACATACAGTATATTGGATATATATATATACAATACAATAAATGATATCATCAATATGATATAGTCTATGACAAGTGTCTTTTTTTACATAATTGATTTTCTTTCAATCCACTATCGATCCAGCTCTAATAATCAGTACTTTTACTTGTGACACTTCAATATATTCTGATGCTTATACAGTACTTCTTGACATTTACTTCAGTAAAATCTATCATGTAGGACTTTGACCTGTAATTGGCTATTTTTAAATTTAAGTATTGCTTCTTTTACTTTTACTTACGTACTTTTCCAACACTGGTGTAAGGATTTAAAACTCTTGAATATTATCAGCAGTTTCTTACAAAGACAAAATACTTTCTACAAAAAAGACAGTGCCCATATATGCAGAAAAAGCTGCAAAACCAAAACTGAAAGAGGCAGCAGCAGGCTTTAAAAGTGTCAAAGAAAAGCACAGAAAATATTTGGTGAAACATGCACTGAAACCACAATGTAACACAATAAATGCCCCATTTGGGATTTCCCATTAACTTGGCCATGATTTAAGATTTGTAGGTCTACAACAACAAGGTCATGTTATTCATTGTTAAACTGCATTGTTTTCCTGTGTTCAGCAGAGCAGTGAGGGGTTAGCCAGGGAGCATGGATACCACCCAACTGAAACACTCGGACAAGAAAAATAGATAAGGAAGCCAAAATCAGCTTCATCACAGAAGCTCAAACCAACACTTCTAGTACTACTTTTCACAATGTTTAATTTCAATGTACGCAAGTGTTTCTAAAATTGCCCGGGCTTAGTGATATGACACCAGTGGAGTATACACATCATTCAAGCAGCTGTGCCCTAAATTAGCATGATGGCACAGCCTGAGTAAACATGACTATCATCGAGTCGAAGCCCAAACACTATCATAACACTTGAGCCCTGAGAGGCTAAGGACAACTTTTGATGGCATGTTTTTTGCACAGCCAACTCTGGCTTGTCAGTGAAGTACCCTACAGACCTGTCCAAACAATAGTCCGCTCTCTTAGCAGCCTCTTCAAGTTGGTTCCATGTGTAGCTGAGCCCCCTGTTCCTCCCTCCCCCTTGCTCTTTTTTTTTTTTTTCCATCCCTCTCTGCTCTGGTCTGGTCTCCTCGTCCTCATTGGGAATAAGTGACTATATAACAAATCGGTGAGGCAGTGTGGACTGCCAAGGTCATTGAGTTTGTGAGGGGAGCTGGCTAACGTTGCCCAAAGAGAGTATACCTTGCCAGTTTGAGTGGGTTCCAGCTCTCGTATTGCTAGAGCTCAGTTCCACTCTAGCCGGAGCTCAAATCCTTCCTGTGCCCTCCAGATGGATAGCAGAAACCTTGTTTAGCTGACTATCGATCCACCACACTGCCCCCCACCAAGGACTCTCCTCTCTGAGATGAATATACCAATGCTCCCTCTATTCGAACTTGTTTCATAGTGGGATTAATATATTCTAGACACAGCCGGATTTTGCTGTTAAGTGCATTTAAGGTAAGGTAAAGACTTCATGCAGGCGCAACAGTGTGTGGTGTTTTTTTGCACTTCCCAGAAATCACTTGGCAATTAAACTCTGGGCAGTACTGTAGGCTGACGCTGATGTAATCTGAATTAAAAGTCTGTGTGGCCTTTTTTTTTTTAAAGATTGCACATGCCCACTCCTGCTGTATTTTTCTTTAAAGTCGCCTGCTCCAACAATCCTTTGCACCAAGGCCACTCACTAACCTGCAACAACCTGTACAGTGTGCCTGTTACTTTCTTAATCCTCCATTATTTTGATATCATGATTGAAACAAATCCTATAAATGTGTCACAGGCATCCAATATTACTCACAAACTGATTGTTTGAAAGTTGTGTGTGTGTATGTGTGAGCAGCTTGCAAATAACAACAACTCCCCATCCTGTACCACGTTCACACATTACAACGTAACTGCAGAGGTTCGCCTGCAGCCCTGAGAGAATGTCACGCATTGCTTTTACTGACTACAAAGTTCCTCTTTCGGTTGATTCAATGAAATGCAAAAGACATCACTTCCTGTAAGTCAGAGGACCTTTCATACAAAAGCTCTAACTGAAACTTGAAAACAAAATATCGTAACAAACTGGGTGATATGTTAACGTCTACCAGAAATGGATTATAATATACATAGGTATGTCTTCATTAGTGTATAATCACCTAAAAATAAGAATAGAATTGTGTGTAGAATGAATTCTTACCTACGGAGGTAGTGGGTACTCTTTTACAGAGGCTGCCATGTGGAACCACCATGTTTCTACAGTAGCCCAGAAAGGACAAACCAAACACAGGGTCCTTTCGTGTTTTTTGCGAGTTTTGTAGCTATTGTAATTCTCCTTTTGCACTTGGGTGAGTCAGGGGGATGCAGTCTGCAATCTCACTGCTAGATGCCACAAAATCTAACACACTTGTCCTTATTTAAAGATATTGATGATCATATAAAGCAGACTTGTTGTTGTTACCCTGATGGCATTTATCAAACAATGTTTTTGAACATTTAAAAAATGTATCATGAATTTATAATCTTTGAAGTAAATATGAGAGTTTTCGATATTTGTCATGCCCTCTGTGTTCACCACTGTGTCATATTAAATCACTGGACCCAAACCCAGATTAGGGAGCAGACTTGCAGACCAGGTTAGGAAAACCCGTTTATAGCCATTTACACCAAAAGCAAACAGGGTTATCCCAGATTTCTGCTTTGAAGTAAAGTAACAGATCCTAGAAGCGCAGATCAGGTGAATGCAGAGTGCAGACTCAGTTTGTAAAGAGTTCTGGGCACGATGCCATCCACCTGGCAGGGCCCCCCGACAGGGAGGCGGCCACAACAGAGACCTGCCAGCTCCCAACAGACGCTTGTTGCCAGGAGACGAGTCGCTCCTCCCCGGGCTTTATTTACTGCACTCCTCATCAAGGTCATAGCCAGTGTCTCTGTGGCCGAGAGAGGAGCGAGAGAGACACGTGGCTGAGAGAGAGAGAGAGAGAGGAGAGAGAGGACTAAAAAGCAGAGAGTGGGGGAGCAACTAAGTGATATTGTTAATCTCCATCCTGGACTAAAAACTACCTGTCAGCACCACTCTCTCCCAACAATGCCCCTGTGATTTATTTCATCTTTATAGGCTAATGTTATCTACTGCTGCACTGTGGGCTGGTACAGATTCACTCCTGCAGGACCAAAACTCAATTTAAAATCATTTATTTTAACAAAAATGTGGACAGTTTGCATTTTAATCATTTACTTTATTATTATTTGAGTTATCATTTTCATTTCAGGAGGATATTTTGTTGCATTTTGCATTAGCACAAATAATGTTGCTTTCATTCCTCTTGTCTTGGCTAGTTATTGTGTCCTTAATAACAAAATTCACATAATTAGGGCTAACCAACAACTGTTTTCATAATAGATTAATCATTTGATAAAATATAGGGAAAAAAGTCCCATCACAGTTATCTTGTTTCTGACCAACAATCCAAACTCAACTGCTTGTTTTTATATGACTTAAGATAAAGTAGAGCAGCAAATATGCACATTTAAGAAGCTGAACCCAGAGAATCTTCTATTTTACTTGAAAAATGAAAACACATATTTGCAGATTCATTTTCTTCAGTCAACTAGTTGTTTCAGTGCTATAGGTAAATAATTACTGCATTAATACTTTTGCCTATAGATAAATGAAAAGGCAATTTTTGCACAGAATCTGAACTTGTGTGTTCTTGCCTGATTAAAAAGTGTTTTATTTAAATTCTAACCTAGTTGTAATTACTTGGAGTATTCATATTGTCATTGCTGTTGTTAACATTTTTTCATGTTTTCATGAAAAAACAATTTTCCACCTTTATTGACAATTAGGTTGTATTCCACTCCATTCTATTCCAATGATACATTGTGATCAACCTGTAGAAACTGAAATGTTTCTACATTTCCATATTAGGGCTCCACTTTCCTTTTTGCCACATGATTTCAGAGATAATTGATGTATTGTTTCTTGCTGTCTTTTTCATTGCAGCTGCCTGTTTTCTCCGTCATGAATGTTATTTTGGTCACATGCTGCGCATTCAAATGTCAACTGGTTGTGCATATTGAAAGCACTTAGTAAACCACACCAAGAAATTCAAAAGCAGTGAAACATTGCATGCATAACATTCAGTATAATATGTATAAGATGAATATTAACAGTATAAATATTATAATTATGTCTGATTTACACTGCAGCCCTAATATATACTAGTGCCTTTCCTTCACAGCACTGTGCAGCAGCATGAATGCAACACTTTTAGCCTCAGTGTTACTAATCCTGGCAGAGTCACTGCCATGCTCTGTGTATCTGACATCCATTTACAGTTCATTACTCAACATCTTGTACTAATCACATGACTTTTCCTGCTGAATCCACAGAGAGCAGATCAAAACATAGCTGAGTTGAACAAGCAGAAGCCAAAAACACTCACATTTTGTTGGGCGCTCCAATTTCCGCCTCCCTCGTTTCTTGCGTGGCGGCGTCAGGCTGTTGTCCTTGTCTTTCTCCGAGTCCTGCTCTTCTCGGCTGGGCAGGAATCCGTTCTCCTGGGACGGGCTCCGGCTCTGACTCTGGGAGCTGTCCTCTGCCCGGCAGGAGGAAGGGTCTCTCGGGAACCCGTTCTCCACTTCCCTCTTCTCCTGTTTGGGGAAGCAGGCGTCGGACGTCCTGTCTCTGTGCCCGTCCACGTCTCCATTGTGGACCTGTGCCATGGACGGCCTACCCATCCCCGTGTAGCTGTTGCCCACACCCACACTGCCTTTGATAGAGCCACAGTTCTCGACCTGCAGGCAGGGGAAGAGGAGGTTTAAATGTTAACATCCTGGTACATCTATCAGCTTTAGAGATTATTATTGCTGTAGCAGTATGTTACAATTTGACACAGTATTGTGCCTGACAGCAGTTATGATACATCACTGGATATATACACACACACACACA
>NW_023339873.1:6201887-6203780 GCF_004916995.1 Morone saxatilis
ACACACACACACACACTGTAGCTAGCTGTGTAATAAACAAAACCTTTCAGGAGTTACAACAAACCACCCAGCATGCTTTAAAAAAGGTCATCTCAATGATAAACAGCTGGCATTATCAGAGTAAGGATAAACACTTCAGTCTCTATGGGCTAAATGGGCTATTTGAAAGAAAATGGAAATTAAAGCATTCATCCATTCATATTAGATAAGTTAAATTTCCTCCCTTAAGCCTCATCAGCTCTATCTGGACAGAATCAAACATGTAGCTCAACTTCTACACTTATTAGTTAGTGAATTATGGCATTTCCCATTCAGCTCTGTTAAACTAGGGTTGTAAACTTCAATGCTGTGCCAGTAAATCTGCGGTACAGCCATTAACTTGCGAGTGAGGGAAGGGATTACATTAGAGTTCATCAGGTACACTACTGAGCTTCCTGTAGCCGTGCATTTATCATTACATCAGCAGGAAAATGTTTCAGGAATGTTGGCTGTTTGCAACAAAGAAGTTTTTCAGTTTGGAACGCCCAGTTAAAGTATTTCATTCTAAGCAGAGGAGTAAATTCAACCAGCGCTGACCTATCTAAAGCTGCAGTTTGAGTTTCAGTGGCAGACATTCTGTTCTTACACATCGCCTTACTTAAAAAAAAAGCAGCAAATGACTTGGAAGACCTAGAAAAGATTCGTTTCAACTCAACACTTTGAAGAAATGTGATAGTGTCTCTGCTCCTGCCTAAAAATAGCCCTCAAAAAACACACTTTCTCAGACAATCCCATTACTGGGTCACTGGGAGCAGAAAGTGGAGCATGTCTTGTGAGATCAGACTGTCAACACTGATGAGAGCGACACTGAAGCTTTCATCTCCTGTAGATTAAGGTACAGCAGTTTGCATTTAAGGCACGCTGCGGGATGCCTCAGGAGGCATCTGTCTTTCAGCAGACGATATTTAACAAACACAAGATCCTGTGCTACCAGCTAAACGGTTCAATGTAATCTCATTCTTGCAGATTGAAGAGGAAAACACAATGCAAAACTGGCTTTAATGTAACCCTGAGACCTATAAAATGTGTAATGATTGCAATGCAAATTATGCGGAACAGAGATAAACTTCAGTCAAACTTGTACTGTATTGTAAAAAACCAAGCTACATCAAGCCAAAGTTGGTTTTGTAGCATTCCTCGCAGGCCACAAACCTCTAAATGACTTCATCATTGTAGTAACTGAGAACAAATTAACTGTAAATGTTGAACAGTTGCACTCGTACAAAGTGTGGCACCCTTGTAAATCTGTTTGACACACTAAAAGAAAACAACGAATCCGCAGCTCAGCCATTATTAATATTCTGACACAGCTCACAACTGGAGTGTGTGAGTTTAGGCAAACAGCCACACAAGTGCAGACAGACACATGCACACATGCAATACGCTCACAGGGACAAACAGAACACAAAACTGTTGCTGAAAGAATTACGCAACACATGACTGACCCAGTGAACTACATGTGGCCCCTGCCAGAGGTCAAAGGTCGCAGTCAGTAAATCAGACAGGCAGACAGACTCATCCAGCTGCAGCATTACAGCTTACACATAATACGTTTCAGTAACTCTTAAAGCTGCACTAATCAATAACAATCTAACAAGTTACTATGTATAACACGAAAGGCATCACTTGTATTTAGAAACGGAGAATTATCATCCCGCAGCTCTACATATATTTTTAGTGTTCAGCTCATTGTTTTGGTTTTGCGGTCCACAGCTTTACTGTTAAGGCTCACGCTCACCACTCAGCTGCATCAGGCAGTTGTTTACAGCGAACAAGCTCAGATAAAGCCACTGTACGATGCCTGCCCATCGCCAAACGGCAGACAGACAAAGTAAGTGACTAGCTGGTGAACAT
>NW_023339873.1:6203813-6203944 GCF_004916995.1 Morone saxatilis
GTGGAAAATGTGCGTTATATTGAGAGAAGCAGGTGCTTTCTTTCTTAAAATCATACAGTATGTTTTACTCTCACAGGCTTTAAGATAAGATTATTGATCCCAGTGGGGGAAATAATATATATATATATATA
>NW_023339873.1:6204044-6211445 GCF_004916995.1 Morone saxatilis
CATTCCATATATTCAAGGTTCATTTAATATATTCAAGGTTCATTCAATATATTCAAGGTTCATTCAATATATTCAAGAATTCATTCAATATATTCAAGGTTCATTCAATATATTCAAGAATTCATTCAATATATTCAAGGTTCATTCAATATATTCAAGAATGCATTCCATATATTCAAGAATTCATTCCATATATTCAAGGTCCATTCAATATATTCAAAGTTTCATTCCATGTATTCAAAGATTAATTTCCTGAACGGCATGTCATAATATATATAATAATTGAAATATATTTAATATATAGCCCAGATTCAGTACTGAAACATGTAACCGGCTGAGCATTTCTTAACCTTCCTCAGACTAGCTGAAGGCACTAAATGTTACAGCCTGGACCTGTGATAGTAAAAGGGCAGCAGGGTCTGTTAATATGTAAATAAAACCCTGTGAACTGGACTTTGTTTGGCATTTTTCAAGCACTCATTCAACATTTTCTCTCAGGAACTAATTTGACCTTGTCCATTATATCTGTGTACTTTAAGGGAAAGGTTCAAGGCTTTACGTTCTGCTTTTATCTGACATTTAACAATCAGCACAAAGGGGAAAAAAAACGAAACCTCCAACCTTTAGTCAGTTCAGGATTCAAACACAAATAACGGCCTTATAGACAGCATATTAAAGTTGACAAGCGGTGACTCTCATGCAGAGAAGAACAAAAATGAAACACCTATTTGACTGGTGCGTCTGGCACATGTGCTCAATCCCCCCACAGCTGTTAAAACACTCACTAAGGCCCTCTGATTCTGACTATAGCTTTTCTTTATCTGTTATTGGTAGTACCACTCAGCTGCTTTAAATAGACACTGTCACAAACCCCCCACCATATCCCCCCCTACCATACCATACAAATCTGTAAATATTTTTGTAATCCCTGTTTTGGTTTATTGAATCACACTGTGAGAATTAATTAACATGATTTTAAGCAGAGGCTTATGCAAATGATAAGATCTCAGGGAATGTTGGCCCAAGAGTCATTATTAAATCAGGGCTTTTAACTACAAAAGACATCACAAACAGGTTACAAATAGTGTTAGTGTAGTGCTTGTACGTTGCTGAGAAACATGGAGACTGTGTGATGTTTATGCATGAGTACAAAGTAGTATATGTGGTGATTCGGAAGGCTGAAACAACACCTTTATTTTTATACAAAGGTGTTATCTTGTGCAGAAATTTAATATTCTCTAATGCTTTCAGTTTCATAGCAGCAAAACATAGAAATCTGCCAGAATTTCACCAAGACATTTTACTAATTAAAGCCTTTGAATTAGCATTTAGACCATCATGTGTCACAAAGCCTGGGTATGCTTAAAACAAACTCTATCATATGATGTGTCATATGGCAAAAGTGTTTATAGTTGTTCCAAAAGGTCACAGTTGATGCTGGGGTGAAAGCCCACTATCATAGAGAAGGGCTGCTCGAAGGAATTCATGGAATTGCACTCATTTTGAAGAAGAATGAAAAAAAGAGAGCTTGAGAGAGGAGTTTAGACCCTGCATACTTACTCACTTCCACACATCTGGCCGCTGCGTGAAGTGGCCGTGAATGCTCGATTGTCGGTTTAGTGGGAGAGGGTTTATAACTCTTTGATGATCCCACAAGCGCTTTGTTTGAAGGATACTGAGACCACATTTAAGCTCCGACCAAAGTGCTTATTGGATGGTTCGAAGAGCGTCTGAAACCCCCCCCCACACACACACACACACACACACACACACCTTTCTGATAACAGAGCTATGGAGGGCTATGTCCAACAATTTCTAACATTCACACCAACTTCATGCAGTGACTGGCCAGCTATGTAGAAGTAAAAAAGTAAACCAGGTTTGATCCTCTCATGCTGTCTTTCCTCAACTATTTGTGTCACTTTTCATGTGAACAAAAGAGTGCAACAAGATGCCTGCTTTCCAGGAAAGACTGTCTGAGAAGTGGTGCATTTATTCTCAGCATTTATTTATAACTATATTTAAATGATTAATGCCGTCTCACGCTTCTTACTGACAGCAGGATTTTCACCCTGTGAGTGTGAACGTTGGGAACAGCTGCTGTAAGATGTGACTGGACAACATGTTTGTGCCTTTTATTTGACATTGAAGAGGCAGACAGGGAACAAAGGACACTGGCTGGAATAGAGCCGTGGATATTGCAGCTATGTGGCACATACGGTAAGCATTCGAGTTAGCATTCTAGTTCTTATTGAGGATACCCAAAGCCTTAACACATTTAGAGCTGCATGGGACACTAAAACTCTTCCCTAAGACCAAGGTTACAGAAATACTTTAAGGGTTGGAAGATTCTTAAAAGGCATAGACCCACTCTTCTTATTCAATTTTCATAAAATCTTTGAATTTAGAAATTATTTCACGAAGAAACGCTACCAAACGAACAATAAATATATTGTATATAGTCATATAGATGTATAATGTAAAACATTACGTTTTATTCGCCTTTAATGTTTGATGTGCTTGAAGGAGCTAGCTGATATCTAATCTTGACTTTAGAGCGCTGATAAGTTACGTATAAAACGGACGAAGGAATGCGATGGGATGGATGGATGGATGGATGTAGTTTCGGACATGTCAGATCAACACTCACAGGAAACGGCTTGCGCTTTCTTCCAGGCTTGCCAACTTTACAAGAGGCACTACTTTTAGCCGAGTACTCCTCTGTCATCAGGTCCATGTCCAGTATTGTGCTTTCACCCTGTCAATAAAAAAACAAAACAAAACACATTATGTAAACCATGATTTAAAGTCAGTATCCTATAATATTTGTGTGACCACATCTATAGGAAGCCTGGATGCACAAGATTTCTACATTTTTCAAGGTTATGAAAGACTGTATTAGTGCATACAGTAAACTAAGTGAAAGTTTCACCTTAGCCAAAGATGCAGCAGGAGTGATACATCTGCAGGAGACGCACAAAACTGCACCATACTGAAACACTTCAACATTTGGGGGGGACTGCAGTGAGTCCTTGATTGTCTTTGGCATGAGTGGACAATGAGACAGATAGAAACTGAATGGCACGTTCCTTTGAACTAGGCTGAAGTGAAATCTCCACGGACGCAGCGCTGACCTTCCACAGACAATCCCCTCTTGACACTGTTACAAAGACGTCGACCGGCCCCCACCTTCCCCCCGCTGCAATTTCCCTTTGATTAATAAAACTGTCTACCCCCATGAACAAAGCCCCATGTCCGCCACAACCAAGTACCCCTGGGGTTGATGGGAGAAAAGATGATCCTAATGTAGATGCTGTGAGTTTCAATATTGGCTGAATAGGACCACCAGCACCAGGTCTGAATGCAAATGAGATTGCAAGGCCATTCCTGACAGCTGCGGGGGGGTCCTTATTAAATTCCTTCAGTGTTGAATGTGAGATCCCCCCCAAGATAAATGGGCTCTCCGCACTGTAAGTCATTCTAGGACTTGTTGTTAAGTACCGTCATTTTAATGTTAGGCACTGTGGCGTAAGATGACATGAAACAAGATTACTGTAAGATACAGCAAGACAAACAGGGGAGATTAGGGACACGTGCAACACCTTTTAAATCTTCCAAACAGAAGGAAACTACAGTGACACTGCACATGTTACATACATACATACATACATACATACATCTGCCTGCAAGACTGCATTATAACATGACGCTATCCAGGCAACGGAGAAATCACTGGTGTATTTTAGCCATGTATATCAATTCCTTTACTGGAAGTTTCAATTAGTTTTGCATGAAAACATGTGCCACTTAGTCCATTTAGCTGCTCTAGAGCTTTCAATCTTATCACATGGTCATTGTAAGCTGGAATTGTAGATGTTTAATTTTCCCTTTTTTTCCCAAGCACTTTAAGGACTTATCTTGTCGTTGTTAGATTTAAACCCTTTGGCAAACCCCATCTGCTTATGAAGATCATGTGATATTGTCAAAAGCTCCACAACTCCAGAAGATTATTTCTGTTACTGCTGTTTCTGCACTGCAACAGTAGCTTCGCCCATGTGGGTTTTGCACTTGTATCTACAATGAATAACATAACGCCAGTATTAGCAACAGCAAACAAATACAGTTTTACACATAGCAAAAACTGTTGCAGAAGCAATACAGCCAAAATTCCATATCAGGTCACACAATCTGACCTCTGTACTTTTTCCCATCAACTACCCAGCAAAGCAAAAATACCATAAAAACATTCTTACAGATCTGGACTTGTGCACGCTCCAGATTCCAGCAGACACTACTTGTTAAATCATTTAAAAGATAGAGGATGTTAATAAACACGGGCAGGAATTTCAAAGGTCAGACCATGTTACGTCCTGAGAGTGTTTGCTGCTAAAATGGAATAAATCCATCATCCATTAGAGTCCCACAGTGATAAACTGATTTGCATAAAGAGATAGATGCGATCAGAGTAACTGATGCTGTGATTAATGGGCACAGGGTTATAATTGATAAACACTGCTCTAAAATCACAGAATATTCCTTAATGAATTTCTGGATAAAAATACAGAGGTTACCAACGAAGGTTATTGTAAATGTACATATCGATGCTTTTGTGAAGGGACGTGTTTTGCAGATGGTCCTCGTTCATTGTGTGATTACTAATAGAGAGCCTGGTGCTTGGGTTTTTCCTTACAGGGCGGCAGAATTTGCATAGATAATAGCACGTTTTGAGTGCAGCCTGGTGTGCAGGCTCATTTGGGAACCACTTACACGGATGACACAATTCAGTGGTGCCTGCAGGAACAGCCTACACCACAACACTCATTCAATTCCCAACCCGAGCGCTAACACGCTAAATGGAAATAAGACGCCATTTTTCACACACAGCTTCACTCTAATATTTAAAAAAAAAACAACAGAAAAACCTGAGATATGATTTGCTGTTGCCTGGAGTGAACCCTACTACAATGTCAATATCTCTGCACTATTTCCATCTGGGTAGCCGGTTATTTAAGGCAATGTCTGTTGCCAGGCAACAAGACTAAGGGCAGTACTGTGTAATGGGAACGTAGAGGAAGAGGACAGATCCCCCCAGTAAAAGAGCTGTAGAGCCATTCCAGCTCCAGCACAACCTACGCCAGCCAACGCCCCACGTCACCAACCACCATTACAACAGCAAATGTCACATAATACAGCTGCATCTTCTGCCTGCTCAGTGATGCTGCTACCGCTGCCACTGTGGAGCATCAGTGATGCTGCAGTTACACACAGACTGTGTTAATGAGCCGGTCTGCATTATGAAAGGTGACACGGCAGTCCACGTACTGTTGGATTCTTCTGTGGAAATCTGACTATTTTGTCAAAAAACAGAAGACAGTGAAGCTACTGAGTCAGCTTCAGTAAGTCGTAGGATTGCAGAGATCAATAAGGCATTAGCTGGACTGATTGGACTCCATTCATAAAATTGGGAGAGGTTATAATTGGCTTTGACCTGACGTGACTGTACAAGCCACACTCCTCTTATATCATGGCTCCATCAATGCAACATCAAAGCAATAACACTAAAACAAAAACACACACACACACACACACACACTCTCTTACAGATATTTTTAGGAAAATACTAAAAGGCACACACTGTACTACATCGTTGCTGGATAATCTCCTTTTAAATCAGCTCTGGTGAGTTAAGGGTGTTTTAAAAAAATTGCATTTTGCAGCGATGGAGAGTCAAATCCAAAATGAATCAGCAGCAGTCATTCAAAAAGGGCAGAATACGAATGAACTCTTTGAACCCACTAGCAATAAAGTTAAGAAATCAAGTCATTCAACAACATCGTAGCCCCAGAGGAGTATCGTAAAATACCTCGAGAGAGACTCTTCTATGATACTTCTATGTTTATATCTTACCATTCTGTTTCCAGGTGAATCAGCGTAGTCTGAGCTTTTGAATGCAGTGGTATTGGTGTTGGTGACAGTGTTGGACGGCATCTTCGAAGGTTTTTGTGGGCTTTATGGGTAACGTCTGATAATGGGGCGATGTAGATGAGGTGAAAATAAACTTCTCAAAAGGAAAAAAAAAAAACAACCAAAGAAATGAGAGATGATCCCCTCTTCTCTCCACTCTCCTGGAAGATAAAAAAAAGGAAAATGACAACTTGTTCATTCCTCACACATTAAGACACACTTGCAATGAAATGCATGCTGCAGTGACACATTTTGTGCACATTTCCTCAAGTCAGTTTGGTTAGAATTTATTTTCTGTCTTTTCTGAGCATCAGCTTTCATTTGTTGAGTGCACGTCATGTATAGGACCCTCACAGGCTGCTATAGAATACTGTATGGCTACTATCGCCTATAGGGCCACTTTTTTTTTTTTTTTTTTACGACATGGATGTATTGGTGTACAGTAGTCGAGATTAAATGGCTGTTATATGCCATATATAACCTGAAAAACGCTGCAAAATAAATCCAGGATGATTATATTGTTATATATATATTGTTGTTTAATCATTAATATTTTTACCTCATGTGTCTGGGTTAAAGTTAGTCAACCATGCGCACATAGCGTAGCCACAGTTACACTCCTGGAAAATGTGCACATAAAATAAATAACCCCCAATGCATCTATATTCACATGGGATGTGTTTAATTTCCTCCAAGGAGGTTGTCAAGATTGATGACAGCCGGTTCTGATTTATTTAAAAAAAAAAGGTCTAATAAGATGCTGGAAAAATAATTGCAGGCAACAACCAGGTGAAAAACAATTTATTATAGGACCAGAGAGGCGTTTAATGTCACCGCATTTCCACGCACACATCAAGCTACAACCAGGCCACACGCTCACATTCCTGCCATCGACTCACTTGCACTTAATATTCAATTGGCTATGCGTTAAAAATTGCAAAGTTTTAGGCGTCTGTGCAGCAGGGGGAAGTCCGCAGTGTGGACACAGGGGCTGGCGGCTCTTTCGCAGGCTACGGCCACTCAAGTATAAATCCCCGTTATCTTTTTTTTATTTTTTATTAATGAGGTCAGTGTTTTCAGATCGGATCCTGGTTCTGTGCTGCAAATTTGGTTCAAGTTCAAGTGCACATCGCGATGTCCAATCCGTACATCTGCGAGAGGAAAAAAAAAAAAAAAAGAAGAAAACAAAAAGCCCTAAATCGGCTATTTCCTCATTTCGCCTTCCGCTCTTTCACGGCTCTGTTAACACAAAGGTTACCCTTCCAGCGCAGTTACTAGTGCCGGGTTAAACGGATTTAAATGCGTGAATCACTGTGTTCGTTACCCGATTTTTCCAAGTCCCAGGCCTGACCCTTTTTGTCTCGCTTGCTCCCGGAGCCTCCTTCCTCTTCTCTCCCCGTCCTCCGCCTACGCAGCCGGTGTGTCGGTTTAACTGGA
>NW_023339873.1:6211545-6228064 GCF_004916995.1 Morone saxatilis
ACCAGTTAAACCGAGACACCGGCAAGCTCCTTTCCAGATGCACCGCTCTCACTGCAGCGGCCTGCACCGTGCAGGGTCCTAAAGCCTATCGGATCACTAGAGGAGGAGGAAGAGGAGAGGAGTCAAAAGAGAAGTCATTAGCATGGATCTATTTTTAATATTATATATGATTTCCCCTCAGTGGCATGCGGAAAACACTGCTGATGTGCCCTTTATTGATTCATTCAATTACAAGAATTTGAAGGTTGCAATTTCACGTGTACAGTACACATACTGACAGTAAACATAGGGATAAAACAAGGGGTGTCACATGCAACAAATATCCAAAGATGAAATGGAACCAGGGATGTTGGGATCACAATACGTTGCATCAAAATCTGTATTTAAATTGTGTAACATTTAGCAGCGATTCTATTGGCCACGCAAAGTGAAGTATAATCACGTCATACGGTATGGTTTTTCATTAGGCTGTGATAATCACCTGTGAATATAGGGATCGTTGTGTTTTTGTTACCTTAGAATTAGTTTTAATCTAGCTACAGAAGGAGCGGGTCCTTTTCCAGGGAGGCCGCCATGTTTCAACAGCAAAAACCAAACCAAACACTGGCTCTAGATTTGGCCTTTTGCGACCACCGTAGTTTCTCCTACACACTTGCACTGCAAGCAGTACTTAGTTAATTGCAATCTGCAGCTTGATGGCACTAAATCCTAGTGCCGAGTTGGACCACTTCCATGCAAAATATTTTAACTAATATAACACCTTTGACAGACATTTGAGTGGCCCAGGAGCCCCATAAGAAACACTATAGTCGCCATAAGTGCCCCTCTGAGGTGACCTTAGGGCAAAAATTAAGACACTAGTGTGCAAAGACGAATGCCCTTTCATTATTTCTTTACTTCCCCATAGACAGATTTGGTTGATCTTGATTTAATTGCTAAGGTGCTAGTGTGTAAGAGCTGGCCTATTTGGGGCTATAGGGAATGTTTGTTTGACCGCACCTCATACATACATGTGTATTTCATATACATACAACAGTCAAAAGTCACTGGTGTGAAAATCTAAGAGGGAACTGTAAATAGTATATTTAAACTATGCAACAGTGTTTTGTGTTTTAAAATGAAATTCACATAAATTAATTAATTACAATGAACTACAATTAGAATAACTGGAAGGCAAAATGTAGTATCATTTTAATCTTTTAAAAAAGTGCAGAAAATGTAAAAGTACAACAAACATTTGTTAAAATGAAGAACACAGGAACCAGAGGAGACTTCCCCAATTTTAATTTGCTGCATTTATGGGCCCCCTGGTGGCTGTGGGGCCTAAGCCGTGTAATTAATGCCTCGGGCCAGCTTTGAGGCCTATTAGTGAAGTGAAACATGTGCTTTATACTTATTGTTCTGATAGTACTACCCTGCATATTTCCTGACATTTGTGTAAACTCTTAATCATTTTCCACACACACACACACACACACACACAGATACACACACACATACACACACACACATAAGTGAACTCTCTACACACTCAGTGCAGGCACAGATGTTTGAGTGCATGCAGTGTGGTAAAGTGCTTTATATTTATATATAGTGGTTGCTGACATTTGCACATTTCATCACACAAACCTCAACTATTACACCATATAGGCCCAATTCTAGTACATGTGGTTACATTTGTACACTTTTGACATTCCTTTGTCATTCTTGTATAAAATGTGTTTATTCTTCATATATTTCTATTTTGATAAGTAAATTCTTTGGCTGCTGTGACCCCTGAAATTGTGTTCAAGGATGAATACAGTGTCCTGTTTTCACAGCATACACTTTGACTTGTGAAACACGTGTAGCTACTAACATTGGTAATTGCTGCATTGCACTCATTGCTGGAGTAAAGCCGTCATTAATGTTCCAGCTGTGCTTTTCCTGCTATGAAGAGTCAAAAAAAGCCTGCAGTGAAAAACGTTTGTTTCATCGGTTTCATTTATGAGCAATAGAGAAACAAGAGTGCTTTGATGCTGTTGAGATTGATGTGAGAGCACAACAACATATGAGCAAAAACTATATGTAAAGAACTAGATGGACAGACTTGCTGTTCGATGGGCTTTGTCATCGCTGTGTGAATGTGTGTGAAAGGGTGAATGTGGCACGTGGTGTAAAAGCGCTTTGAGTGGTCGGAATACTAGAAAGGCGTTATACAAGTACAGGTCCATTTACCATTTACCATTTACTTGTACTTCGGTGATGCTGCTCATGCTAATCAAAATAATGCAGTTACTCTCACTATAGCAGGAAATTATTGTGTCTCTTGTGTGTTAAAACTCAGTTTGGACTAAAGTTTACTTTGATATTTTCATTTGCATAACAGAAACTAGAAACAAGCAAGAAGAGACATACAGTTCATGTTCTTGATCATTATATTTCAACTTATGCAGCTGTTGAAAACCAAATGAAAGTGAAGGTTGCAAACAATCACACCGCAGTCATTTCTGCACAATATTGCTGTATAATGGCAACATAGCTGCACTTATAGAAAGAGGAAATGTAATTTGCCTAGTATACATATCTAGTATACACAAGTTCACATACTAATGATTCTACACATTACTTTTTGTACAACAGTTACATTCCTGAGTGCACTGGATTAATCATTTATTTGGCCTTAAATCTAAATATCAAAGCGGGCGAGTATGTCTTATCTTAGCAGTTTTATAGATTTTATCCTCTCAGCAGAATCTTCATTTAGCACCACATCTTCATTTCCTTTCCTAGAAAAGTGCAGCTAGAAAAAGATATCAAATATCTTATCACTTTCCTTCCATTAACCCTACAGCACCAATCTACCACTGCAACCCACATTTATTCCATACATACCCACCAGACGGAGACACCGTGAGGTTGCAGGACGCAGCCATAGACTCACAGGGCAACTCCCTGTGAGAGCAGATTGAGTGTTTTTGAGGGACAATGACTCAAGGGAGGAAATGTGTGTGCAGCAGGCCGATGTGGTTCACTGATCTGGAAGCAGCCACGTCTCCTCTTTCTCATCGAGTCAATGGCACTGAGTGGTTCATGTGAGGACAGCAGCAGCAGCAGCAGCAAGACGATGCCACATGATCTAAAGTCAGGAGCGGTGTGATACCAGCTAGTGGAAACTCTGTATCGCCCTACAAACCCACAGAGGAGGATGCTAATAAGGTCAAAGTAGCTCGACCTCATCTCACCTATTTTGCCACTGTCTGAGCCTGAAGCAACAGGAAAACGGCCGGAGATTGTTTTTGATTTTGGTTTATAGTTGAAGCAGGATATAGCATTGTTTTTAGTTGCCCTTTTGAAAGGAAGTGTTTACCCATTTTCTGCTTTAAAAGACAAACAAGGGGAAAAGTCAGGCACAGGAGACACTGTGATTTAAGGGTTTTATTTACCTCAGTGTGCATGAGAAACACACCACTTCAAAGTGAGCACAATTTAAAACAACAAAGAAATACAGTTCTTTCCAGCCCTCCATGGGCTGAGGTCTAACAGAAATAGATCTACACTAAGCACACTGACTGAAATATTTATATCTATCTGGCCGGATAATAAACACAAAGAGGTGACAGGAGAATATAAAATACCTCGGTGGTGGAAGAAATAATTAACTTAAGCACAAGAATCAATAATATTATATTCAAAATTTCACTTCAGCAAAAGTTGAGAAACATTATCATAAAAAAGGATTCAGAGCAGCCAAAGTAAAAGTACTCATTATGCAGCAGAAAGCCTGCTTCCAGAGTGTTATATTAGGATATATATTATATTATTGTTTTGTAATTATTGATGCATTAATGTGTAAGCAGCATTTTATTGTAGCTGGTGAGGGTGAAGACAATTTTAGATATATACTTTATAAACCTCTGGGTATTTTAATCAATAACAGTGCAACATCAGTTATGTATTGATTTTGTAACTAAATGTTACAAACTAAACTAAAGCTCAAATACTGGAAGTGCAGTGGTGTGAAATGAAAATCTACTATAGGGCTAAAAGTACTCCAAAGTATTAATTGACAGTACTTTGTCTGTATTATTTAAAAACAAGTCATATTGAATAACACATTGGTGAGGTGATTTTGATAAATCATCCCAGAAGGTATTGCCTTTGTGTTCTGTTTAACATCTAAATTACCTGATGACAAAATAGAGGTAAAATGAAACTCAACTAGGGCACTTAAGAGACTAATGAATGGGTCTTGGCAAACCTGTGAGAACACTTCCTGATCTTTAAATCAGGTGCTTATATTTGTATATTAAGATAATGTTATAATGGCCACTTCACTTTATTTTTCATAGTCTATGAAGTGACTTTATAAATAACAATGGTGGAAGATTTAGAACCTAAAAGTGTTACTTGTTGTGTAATTTATTTTCATATTACTTTTACAATATTAAGTATACAGCTATTGCAACTTTTAGTGTTAGTAATGTTTGGTTCATGTATTGAATGAACATAATGAATATTTTCTCAATAGTTTAGAAAAAATGCATATTTGCTTGAATTATTACTGATACATTTATATGTGAGCGGCATTTTAATGTTGTAGTAACAATGTAACAATTGTAATAAAGTAATAAGTAACTCCAGCTATCATGTAATAGAGTAAAAAGTACAATATTTCCTGCTGGAAAGAGGTGGAGTAGAAGTTCAGAAAAGAATGTCAAATAAAGTATAAGAACCTCAAAAACGCACTACAAATAATGACATGACCCTGTAAAGCCATATTTTAAATCTTTTTAATATATCTCACATTTGATTTATTTACAAAAGACAGTGGCTTTGTGACATAAAACTATGTTTTGTAAAATCAACATGAGAAACAAATGTGTACCAGAAGCATAACCATACAGAACACATACATAGATAAATAACATCAGGGAAGCGTTGTCGCCGACGTCGTCCTCTTTGCACGTTGTCTCTCTGCAAACAATAAAAGGATCACAATGTATGCACCTCTGTATGACTGGCTGTGTTTTATTCGTATTACCCCGAGTTTGGTCTGACAGGGTATACAGTATTGCCTTCACATTGGCTAAAATGACATCAGTGACTGTCTATCAGTAGTTTTGGAATGTGTTTTCTGGCTTTATTTTCTATTAAATGTGAGTTTTTCCAGCAGTGGAAAACATTAACATGTGAACATTTCCAGGCATTCTGTGAATAAACTATGGGCAACAACAACATACTAATGCAGATATACTTTGATATATACCTGTAATTTGAATACAACATGATGTCTGCAAACAGTTTGGCACAAATGTAAAGGCTGAGCATCAGTTTTCCCCAGAACACATTTAATAAATAAATAAAATCTCTACAAAGTCACAGACAGAAAGGCTGATAGATCGTCTTATTTGCTGAATGGTTACTTTATACAGCACTTTTACAGAACAGCTACAGGCACAAACTTAAAGAACAAAAACAAAGCTAACCTTTGAAGTCAAATGGCCAGAATGAAGGGGAAGACAGTTTAAATTCTTACCTCCGCATTTTTAATAATTTCTGGACATTTTTCACTGAATAAACAGCAGTTGTCATTTAAATTACATTACTTTAATTCTAAAAACCTTTTCATGGTAATTTATATTTGGGTGCAAGTGTGAGTGTGCACGTGAATCTGCATTTGACAAACTCATTACACTGACTATACTCCACTAATACTGTAAACCAGAATAATAACAATAATGATAACATAGAGCAGAGAACTGAATGAAAACATCACATTTAGAACGTCGATAACAGAGGAGCCTCTTTTTGTTCTTTTTCTTGACACAGTGTAACAGGTTGTTGAAACCTTATACTTAGCTTATAGGATAGGCTTACTGTACAAATCTCAAAACAAAACGTTCAGGCGTTTCAGTTCGATTCAGTCAGATTTTACCCACAACTTGCTTTGAGAACTGGAACATATTACTCTAAAAACTGCTCCCAGACCTTTTTATCACATTTGCATTTACTAAAAAGCAAACATTGCTCATTTTTACTTGAGATGAACAGCTACCCTGAAGGACAAAAAACACTGAACCAGAAGACAAAAATGTAAAGGTAACTTAGACCTGATTTCTGTCCGTCTCAAAACAAACATCCTCTCTGGTTGACAGCTACCTCTGCAACAGCTTTGCTTTTTCCGTGAAAGACACAAATTCACACACAAACTATATCCAACGACATGCTTCACCAAAATAGCACTTTAGAAAAAACTCCTTCTACCACATTCTTTATCCTGCGTTTAATCACTTCCGGTTGTTTTCACCTCTATATATTTAAAGAGTTTCATTCCAAAATTTAACCCAATTGACTCGTGAAGGGAGAATAGAATGAACGTCTTTAGGAAGTTTCAACTCAATCTTACAACAGGGATTACAAGGAAGTTGAACAACGAATTTGTGAACAGTGGATGTGTATTTTGGAATGAAACCCTCCGTTTTTAATCATCCTCAACCTTTAACCTCTGTGGCCAATGACGTCTAGCATTTAAAGGACGTCACCACCACATTTCACCTAGTATAGCTCTGCAGTCCCTGAGCACCTACCTTCATTGGACATAAACATTTTCAATAATCCTTTATTAACTAAATAAAGCTATCAAAGCATGTCCTACTTGCTTACTACGACCTTACATCCCCATGTACTGTATAAGTGTTCATTTTGTAACTCACAACTAAAACTCAGTGCCTAGTTCATTACTATTTAAACATCCTGAGGTGCTTCCCTACACTTGAAACAATAAATACTACCAGCTACTCAGGTATGTTCAGTTAAGTTTTGACGGGGAGGAAACAACGAGACTCGGCTCATTGTGTTTGGAGTAGCCCCTTGGTTTCTCTTAATTGCGCAGCCCTCTTATTTGCAAGGGTGGCTCACTGAGAGCACATTAGCAGCAGTACAGTATGTGACTCAAGGAGTGTGTTTACACGCACGCAGTATTCTGGATACCAGCTATTATTTCTGGTTAAGGTCTGAATGGGGACATGTTTTTTTTATGTGTGTCTTCATATTGTAATAACAGATATGCCTGCACACATTCATGGAAGTGGTCTCCCGGGAAGAGCTGCAACTAAAAGTTTCTTTATTAAATCTTATGGTTTTCTTTTGAGTATGTTAATAACACTCACATGTCTGTGAGGAAATATGAAGCTGCAGCCAGCGTAAAGACTGGTAACTGGGGAAACAGTAAGCCTGGCTATGGCTTTGTTTAATACGTATAAAAACGAGGCGTAAAAACAAGAAGTTGTGGTTTTGCGGGGGTTATTTTGGTTGGGAACCTCCTCTCAAAAATATGACTGCAGGAAGTCACTGTGCTTGGTTGAGAAATAGTTCAGCCCCCAACATCTTTTAAAACTACAACTTGTTTTTACACTTGAAAATTATCCAAGGTAACATTTATGTATAATATTGAACACAATGCATTAGAAATAAAATGAATAAAAAAAGCCAAAGGTTTTGGATGACCAGGTTAGCTTAGGCTGTTTAAAGCCTGGAAACAGGGGTAAACAGACAACTAGCAGCACCTCTAAAGCTCACTCTGATGCATTATATCTTGTTTGTTTAATCAAGACAAGTTGTGGTTTTTTAGGAGTGAATTATATGCTGGCACAGAGATTTCCTGGAGTCTCCGCTGGTTGCCTGGCACCCTCATGGTGATGGCAAAACTCCAATAATTTTTTCAGAATATGGTTGCGTGAGTAAACACACTCAGGCAGGACACTTCTGACACCCCGGCTGTCATCCTAAACCCACAAAGAGCTGGCATAGCATGGTACAGTACGTAAATCCAGACATGAGTGCAACTTCATGCAAAAATGATTAAAAAAAAAAAAAAGACAAAATAATAATACTAGCGCTAATTATACAAAAGCAATGACAGGGAACATGGTGTGTGACAGGAGGTCACCTTCATGTCAGGGGCGTTCCCGTGGTCAGATGTTTTACAGTATTTTATATACAGAATGATCTGCTGCGATGGAACAGTTGGGGGAGAAAGCACAGCAAGCCATTCCTTAGCAGTCATGAGGGAAATCATTGGGTAATTACAGCAGTTTTTGTTTACAGGACAACATACACACTCGCTAATTAGACACATCTTGCTACCTGCAAGGTGTGAAGAAATCATTTTTTTTCACATAGTGAAATCCTGTTAGATTACAGCATGCATTACTCTACGTGCTAATGCCAGGGGTTGTTGTTGTTGTTGTTGTTACAGATTCTTCCCATTTGATGACTGTTTGTCCTTACAGGGTGGAATGGTGTTGTCTTTTCCTCAGTGCTTCGGTACTCTAACTGTGCCTGGATACACACACAGAAGAGCAAATTTAGTGCTGCTGACAGTCTGTAAAGTCTGAATTAATTTGTAAAAAAAAAAAAAGAAGCTATAAATGAGTATGTGGCTGTGTGCCATGGTGCCTTGTTACTTTGGATGGAGGGTTGAAGCAGAAGCTCATTATAAAGAGCCAAATAAGTATTTTATTGGCTGATAAAGGTGTCATGCAAATGTTTAGCTGCGGCCAACTCTTCCAATCCAACAAACGAATAAGCAATGCTGTCATAATTAGCACCAACTACTGTTCGTTCAGTTGCAGAAAATAAATGTACTTCAGGCAACTTGTTTATATAAAGTTAATATATGCAAGAATTACTGTGGTTGCAATAATTTTCAGATCATCAGAGTCATTTTCTTGTGATAATGGGTTGATTATGTTGTTAAATTATGTTATCTCGACATAACAATGTGATTTTTTTAGATAATGGGATAATTAAGGTATACAACAGCTTGCTTTCTAGAGATAATGAGATAATTATCCCATTATCACAATATTTTGGTGATTTCTTGTACTTACTTGCACTTACTTGTGATCTCGAGATAACATCATTTTTATTATTATCATTGTTACAACCACGGCCGCTCTTGGCTTTTGTATTAGGTTATATATGCATAATGTAATATTAATTAATTCCTACTTTTTGTTGTTCATTCTGCTTCAGCTGAAAAAAAAGAAAGGGAATATTGCATTTTATTGGCCAATGTTTTGTTAAATCTTTATGATGATAATTCTGCATTCTGTTTTTGAGTGGCTTACTCTATATATTTATGGCTGGCTCTGAAAGATTCAATTAGAAAACTATTAGCATGTACTTAGACTTACCTCTGTCCCCACCGTTCCTCATGTTGGTCTCCTCCTCGTCTCCCCCGTCATCCACTTTAAAAATAAGACCCAAGATTTCAGTAACATTGTTTTGGTGAATGTAAAAACTCAAAAATGTGATACAGATACAGGTGTAAGAATGACAAAAATGCAGAGAAAGGTATGTGTTGAAGATAACTCAGTAATGGCGGGTTAAATTCCTTATTAGAGACCTAAATCTGGGGAACAAAACAGTCTTAAACATAATCCAGGAGATAAAACAGACTCTAAACATGTGGTATAGACAAACCTGAGTGCAGCTCTTTCACCAGTGATGACATGGTGTTTGTAATTGAGTCAGCAGCAACTAATAGATCATTCCGAAGATTTCTTGGTACTCCTAGAAAACAAAGACATTTTAAAATCAAACTAAAAGCAAATGCAGTTTTAGTATGGAATTGTAAATAGGCAAAGGTGGTTGAAGTGCATTACGTGGGAAGTATCAAGTGAATGTGGGTCCTTCTATATATTTTTAAATATTTCTAAATAACTACTCAGTATGTTAAAGATTTGCAGGAGTTTCACAATGACCACTCTTTGTTTCAGGTGGTGGTGCACACTCACCCTGAGCAAAGGCCTCAAGCACGTCCCCTCCCACCCCTGCCAGGCAGTCCTGTGGTGTGTGTGTTGGGGTGGACCCAGCCGAGGTGGAGCGTATGGGCATGGGCATGGAGCAGCCCGCACCGTGACTGGGGGAAGAATGAGGGGAGCCTCCAGACTGGGACTGCAACATAAAAACACCCGCGATAGTTACAGTATCATCAGAAAAAAAATTTAACCTTTACAATTTGTCTTTTCACATATTGCCTCAAAACATGTACCGGTAGATTGAAAATGCCTCTTTCTTTGATTAACTTTTTAAATATGTCAGCTCACAATACAGGTTTGTTTAACCTCACTTTAGTCTTGAAACAGGTGTACATTTTGGGAAATACGCTTGTGGATAGATCAAACAAATAGATATAACATATATAATTAAAGTAGCTTTAGAGGTGCTTATGCAGATTTTTGGACAGAGCTAGGCTAACAGTCTATTCTAAACTATGCTAACCAACTGCTTGGAGTAGCTTCATATTTACTGTACGGACATGAGAGGTATTGATGCTCTCAAATAACTTATGAAGCAATAAAAAGCATATTTACCAAAATGTACAACTTTTTCTTTAAACTCATATTTACTCATCCCATAAGACATAAGACAATATGCATATTTTCATTACTTATTCAAAAGGCTCACAATAATTTGGGAAAGTTGGTTTTGAAACATGTTTATGAGTTTGGTGCAGTCTTGATTTGCATAAGCAAATAAATACTATATCACCAAAAGAATGAGATATATACTTTATGTTTTACCAGGACCGGTGCAAAAGATTAGATGTTACTAGGCAACTTATTGGTGGTGCATAGATAGCAAATAATGTTCATGTGAATCTGGGCTTCTGATAGAGAGAGAAAAAAAACTTTTTTCCAATTAAGCTCTACATCAACAAAGCCAATTCTGGAACATTTCAATGGAAGATGCCGTATTGCAATCACAGATTGCAGCTTTGCTGAGAGAGATGGCCTTTTTGCTTCTAAAGATGACTTTTATTAAAACAAACACAGACACAGATGTGACCTAAAGAACTTAATCCTTACAGGGAGAACAAACA
This sequence comes from Morone saxatilis, assembly GCF_004916995.1. NCBI lineage: Eukaryota > Metazoa > Chordata > Actinopteri > Moronidae > Morone > Morone saxatilis. Next base: position 6,222,416 of record NW_023339873.1, read on the forward strand.
AAAACAAGGCAAGAAACGTTCTGGAAATCCTAAACTGGCTGGATATACTGTGTAGCCTCTATAGTGCACCTTTACTGCATCAAGGGGGTAATGAGAACCATGTGAGGGCGAGCAACTTGGGCCTTTGCTGAGACGAGAGATATATCTCAGAGAAAGGATCACTGTGTGTCTCTGGGACTGGTGCAGGCCCAGGTCGATGGCTTGGAGCCAGGCAGCAGATGGCCGGCCAGACTGCAGTCACATTAGAAGGGAGGTTGTTAGTGCCGATGAAAGGAACAGGTTCCTGACATTTGGGCTAAGAAAAACATAGTTCTCCCAACTTGTTTGGACCGAGGACCAAATGAAAGACCAAAACTGATCTTGAAGATTTTGTCGCAAGGAAGTGGTGGAGTAGGACTAGATTAGTGTAACCCAGTTATAAAGTGGAATCCTATTATCTTTGCTAACATCCCTCTTAAAGATCTATTATAAAAACTTCCTTCAATCACATCTGTGTGAAGGGGGTATTATAGTATATAGTAGCATTAAACTAAGTGCTGAGCCAGGTATTGAGCCTTGCAAACTGAATTAAGGGCAACTTACAGCCTGCTTCTGCTCCTCATCCTATCAGCCAGCAAAGGTAAGCAGTGAGAGAGAGCAAGAAGAGTGAGAGCAACAGAATTAAAGCAGCGGAAGACGAAGACGAAGAAGAAGAAGAAGAAGAAGAAGAAGAAGGGGTTTCTGCATGCACCATAAGGCACATTAACAAAACTTAAAAAACAATGCAATGTCTTGATTTAAAAGAATCAAACATGCCAACATCTCATTTCATTAAACATGCCACCAAGCTTTACAAACCGAATCATATAAATGAGATTAGAACTGACAAACCTGTAAAATGCTAAATATAGCATATTTAGGAAAATGAGTGAGTGTTTATGCTGCATCCTAGGCTATTAATACTGATTCAGAGGCCTTTTTTTTATCACACCTAAATCTTCTAGAAACAGGTTGATCGTCTTACCTTTAGCAGCCTCATGAGTCCCTCCAGCTGCACCATCAGCTCCCGTCTGCTCTCTTGCAGGGCCGACATGCGCCTCTCCAGCTCGTCCTTCCTGTGTCTGCGGCACAAGGAAGAAGTTTGGGGATACATTAAAAAACAAGGGTGGAAGTGATACTTGGATCTGATAGTAATAACGAGCGCAATGCACGGGCAGATGTAACTGTTCTTGACAAAGTTCTCCAACAAAGCCTTGATTGTTTCTTTCCATTTTGTTTGGGGAGGCATGTTTGTTTGTAAATGACTTCACAAATACATATATTTCCTGTAGATTTATTCCCAGTACAGGTATGTGTGAGGAGGTTACTCATTTATTTGTGTAGCAGATCCAATAATTAAAGGATCAGCTGCAGACACACAGATACTGCGTGTTGATACTGCATCATTTGCATCCTGCCACTGCGCTGTTTTAAGCTCCTGTTGCTCTGGTCTAGTATAATAGTGTTTATCCATTTGGTCTCCATGTCATTGGTTCCTTCAACACACAAAAAAAAAAACATTTACTTCACATCTGGTCACCCTAAAGCACAGCACTCAAACCACCCGCTGGGGTGCCACATCTGGCCACAAGACAATTTTATTAAAGCCCCAACGTGTTTAATTGACTGCTAAATCCGGCCCACAATTTATTATTATTTTCTAACCCTAACCTGCTGTGATTCTTTCTTTTATTTTACAATTATCACTTAAAATCTGCCTCTTTTTTTTTTTTACATTTAACATTCCAAAGCTGCACCTAGTTGCACTAACAGTCAACACAAGTACTTCAACTTGTAACCATCTTAACTGATTTACGGTTAAAACCAAGTTAGGGTTAAAACCAGAAATGCTGACCTGGAGCACAGGACAGTTGTAAGTGAGATGTATAACTGAGTAGTTATTAATTCATTGCAACTATTACTCATCTCGTCGGCAAGGAGAAAGGTGCTATTCTCTGGGAAACTCAATCTAAACAAGCAGAGCAGTGTGACCTTTGTGAGAGAGGGAATAGGGAAAGAGTTGCTCAGCTTCAGAGTGTACAAGGTTTATATTCATTGTTTAATAAAGAGATAAATGTAGGCCCGTGGGAAATTTGAGCTTGTAACCCCTATTAAATATAAATATCTGGCTTTCTTTTCGATGAGGAGTCTGGCTTATTATTACCCTCTGGTGTTCACAATGTGTAACTGCATTTTGAAAAAACTAGCAATCGGAGTCGTCCTATCAAAAACTCACAAACATCTGCAGACTGTAAACACTGCTGCTCTGTTAAGTATCCCCGGGCTGAATAAAGGCAATATCAGAACTATCCAGCCGGGCTCCAAACACAGTGCGAAGACTGTGATGAAATAATTACTACTTGATAATACCCAGGTCTAAAACCTGAATCACAAACAGGCTCAGTGAGCTGAAAAATGCTTCTAGATATGTTTGAATTAAACTGGGAGAAAACAATAAGAGGAATAAATATAGCTTCCAGTGACATAAACCAACTATTCTACAGTTTAATTACCACATGTTTTTATACATATAATTCATGTAGATATAAGAATCCCTTAACTTGCTAATGAAGGACTGTGTGGGTGGTGAAACTGAGGCAGTATAATTCAAATTCATCTCTGGTTCTGCTGTAACTGTACACAATTGAGCAGCACTGAAGGGTAGTCAATAAATTATGTTATTAAACATTAAATGAAATAAAATTTTAAATCTCGGTCAGGGTTGTTGACCATAAACCTTACTGCTGATTCATTATTTAGGTCAGACCAGACAAACAATGAGTCATTCAGGGCAACAAGTGCTGTAATGCGTCTCCCTCCAAGAACTGAACCCAAAGCGTCCTGCCAGCATGATAAATGCCCAGACTGCAGCTGGTGAAGCTAATTCAGAAACACCCTCCTGAATTAGCAAGACATTATTTTCTACTTGAAGAATGGGTCCCGACTACATAAATACATCAGCCCGGGAGTGGTTTTACTACTTGATTTCCTTAATATATGGCTCTTTTGATGATGGTGGTAGCGGGGATGATACCTGAGGAGCCGCAGTTCGGTCAGAAGTGTGGGGTTCTGCTGGGCCTTTTCTGGGGTCGGCTGAGAGGCCTGCTCGTGCTCCAAACGCAGCCGCTGGATCTCCTGGAGGATCTCCCTGAATGAGTTAATCACTAGTTAACTAAACAGAAGTGGTGGAAGAAATTTAGTGGCATCTAGCGGTATAGTTGCAGATTACAACTCCCTTGCTTCACCCTCCCTTTCCAAGCCTAAAGGAGAAACTACGGTGGCTGTGAAAGCTGCAAAAAACGCAAACGGCCCTATCTAGAGCCAGTATTTGGTTTACTGTAGAAACATGGCTGTTCAACATGGTGGCCTCAATGGAAGGTGACACGCTGTATCTGTAGATATAAAAAGCACCTTCTAAGGTAACAAAAACATAATAATTCTTATTTATTATCTTACGCACTATGAAAACATAGTTATGCAAAGATAGATTATGAAATAGATCCTCCTAAATGTTACACAATGGACCTTTTAAGGAATTGCTTTTAAAAATACGCTTCACTCCACTGGTTGCCTGGTGTGCTCACAGTGATGTCAAGAAGAAATTATTCCCCATAAAACCCCAACTTGTTGATATAACGTTTTAATTAGTGAGTTTTGGAGGTGCTGGTAGGCAGATATTGTTACCTTTGGACAGAACCAAGCTATTTCCCCCTGTTTCTAGTAAGCTAAGCCAATTGACTGCTCTCTATAGCCATATTATTAGTGGTACTGGTCTTCTCATCTGACACTTGGCAAGAAAACAAATGAGCGTATCTTCCAAAATGTCAAACTATTCCTTTAACTACTGTATATGGTGCTGGGTTGTTACATTTTTATGTTTTATAAGCTTTTGTTTTGCATGTAACAAAGTAACTGTAGTAATTATAGCTGACAGATAAATATAGTGGAGTAAAAAGTGCAATATTATCAGAGAAAAGTTTTAAAATGGCATAAAAAGTAATACTCAAAAAGAGTACAAGTACAGTACATAAGTTAACTAAACTAATAATACTTAGTTGCTTTCCACCACTGCCAACCAGCAACATAAATACAGATTTGTTTCCAATGTATCACTAAAGTTGAAATGTTAAATTGTACCTGTTTTTGTTCTCCAGCTCTGCAATCAGCTGTCTCTGTTGCTTATTGGCATCGAAGTTGAAACCCAGATCTGATGGAGGACATTGTTGCTGAAAAACAAAATTATCATACGTCAAAAGTCAAAACACAACAACAGCTACCTTCTGACCACAGTGGGCAGTAATGATTCGCTGCTGGACACTTATTATGTTTCTGTATAAATAGGGAGCCTTTTCAGCTCAACACAGCTTTCCTTTATCCCTCCGAATAAAAACTACAAATCCAAATGAACCACACATCATGAACATGTTCTGCCTTAGAAAATGTAGGCTATTTCACATGAGAGATTTCTAAATATTTCTTTTTCTGTGCTTTTCTCACTGGTTTGAAATGGGCAGGAAAAATGCACCAGTCAGGATTTAGCAACATTTGAATCAGACATTTCAAAGTGGGAGGGGGTTGCTTTGTTCTGGAAGTGTTTTTCTCTGTTCTGTATTCCCATTTTAGTTTTTTCTTTCAACAATATCCTCAAGAAATGTTCACATATGTTTACGTTACGACCATCACTTGGAATTATTTCAACTTCGTTTCAGAGAAATCATGTTTTGTTTTTGGCACAGCAGATAGCTCTAAATACTACAAAACCCATGAGCTTCAAAAGCTTTCAAAAAGTGGTGCCATAGTTGCTGAATTCACCCAAAGTTGACCCCAAAAAGAGTGCATTCATTTAATATGCAGATTATAAAAATGTAACTTGGGAGTTTGTAGTTAATTTCTGCTGCAAACCGTTTATGTAACCCTACTTAAGCTTGTCTCATATGTTCTAACGAAGTTGTTAGTATTTTTAAATCAAAAAAATAAATATATTCTTTAAACTTTAATATTGCTTATTTATTCATGAATATTTGGAGAAATACTTGAAACCAAGTTTTCAAAGGCTTTACAGTTATAATCCTTAAGACTTTTATGAAATCGGAGCACATTTTTGCAGTTTTCTTCAATAGCTGTTAATGTATTTACATTCACTAATAACCTCTAGTCCACAATTCAATTCACAAGAAAAAAGCATGTGACCAGAACAAATGTATCTAATTGATATCAGCCTCACTGTTTATTCTCTTGTTCAAGTGGTATTAAGTTACCACTAATGCAAACAGAACATTTTCCTACTGCTGCTACTTTACATTAAAAGCCATCAATTGGCAACACGCAGGGTGGCTTTTATTGTGAAGCAGTCACAGAGAACACAGTGTATTTGTCACTATGTATATTGTCACCTTCAGTTCCTCAGCAAGATAACCAACTCCACCTCTTTTACTGTGTCCTGCTGAGGTGTGGTTGCAGTTATCATTGACTGACTTGTTTGGCTGCACTGTAAACAGATGCACCAGTTGCTCTACTGTTGTATTTCTGACAAAGGAGGTCAATGAGGGCCTACATCTTAAGGATTGCAGCTTTAAAGTTTTGTGCTGCTATTATTCATTTCTCTATCTTGTAGTCAGGATACTGTGTGTC
>NW_023339873.1:6228164-6230001 GCF_004916995.1 Morone saxatilis
GTAAACAGATGCACCAGTTGCTCTTCTGTTATATGTCTGACAAAGTAGCTGCTTACAAGTGTTTGCTGAAGTATTAAATCGCACTTGCTGTTACCACGTTGACCGTGCGGTGCCAAATCACCCAGGAAGTGTGAGTAGTCTTTTCACTGAAGCTTCAACATTCCAGTTCTCTAGCCACAACAAAGTGCCTAACAATAACTTGTCAAATCATTAAACGTGAAATGCAGATTGAGTGAAGCCCACCACGGGGCGTCCTGCGAGACACTCACTGTGGAGTTGCCTGCCTCGGCTGCCAGGCGGGCAGCGTAGCGAGCGATGAGGCGGTGCTCTTCATCTAGCCGACTGGGACTCTCCAAGACACTGCCCAAAGTCAGAGAAAGAGAAATACATCACACACACACACATAGATATATATATATACAGCAACACTGACTCAAATGTGAAAAAGCTCTTATGTAAGTAAAGTTTGTACAGTCAAAGTGATTATATGAAGCAATTTGCATAAAAAAACTTTGAGGTGACCTTCTTATATGACATTTGGCTTTGTCTCCAGTGTTGATAGACAGTCTGAAATAATTGGCCATAACAATGAACTGACATGAATAAGAGAGAATGCAGCATGCCAAATGCATTTGTCACTGTGCCAATGCCCATTCTGGCCATTTCATCACTGACTGGAAATGTCAAATAAGGCATGAGACTTTAAATGACCATGGGTGTGGCATATGGCGTGGACAGATGACAGGACATATGCTGTCCCTTCTCGGCAGGCAGTCTGCAATGAGGAGTGAAGGAGAGCTGAAATGGTGCTGGACGCTATCTCACTCTGAGTGGAGAGTGAGCGATGATTAAGACCATTAAACCCAATCTGGCTTCAAACTCTGCTGCATCAACAACTACAGTCCCTGCAGCTTTGACTACCCAGGTCCAAAACACACTGCAAACCAGCCTTTTAATTGACATTTGTATTAAAAAATCTTATCTTTCTCAGAGCAGATAGAAAAAGCTGTCAGTATGATGAGATAATTTTAGTTGCTGCAGCTCCTACCTCGCTTGTTTCAAGGGTTTTCTAAGTCCAGTGATGGTATCTTAAAATACTCTGCGGATCGTTCAACTCGTTTGAAGATAGTGTCACAGACTCGAAAAACATTCATTTGGTCTGCACTAGGCAAAACTGAAATCACTCCACCAATATGTCAAATCACTTGTTTTGAGGAAAATATCAAGACAAGTCTTGTTAAAAGGGACACTTTCTGAATAATTTACAATCTTATCCTCAGGCTGAAGCATACATGGAGCCTGATGTTTTCTTGTAAGTTTAAAGTAAGACATTAATGCACGTAAGGGAGCTGCTCGGGTTGGCTCAGGAAATACCGTGACCCTACGAGGTCTTTTGGAGCTGAACTGCATGTCTGGATCTTCAGGCTATCAGCACAGAACCTGCTCCTGCCCGTGTTTCATCAGGGAGTTTCCTGGCACCACCTGATGGTCCATGCCAGGTTTTGGAAGACGCATGAACTGCCTTCAAGCCCCCCTGAACTGGCATCTTTCCCAGGGATCTTTTATTTTTGTCACACATTTGAAGATATCAACATTTTTCTACTCAGACTTATTTTGGTTAGAAACGTGGAGATTTTCGTTTAGAGGAATAATGCCGATTGACCTTGCAGCATTCATAGTGGATATCATGTTAATGATATTGATTGATTGACATAATGATGTTTTCAGAATTTGATGCATAGTACATTTAATTTAAATATCTCTGAAGACAAATTTCATACTCATCATTACTCTGTATCTCAAAGTTGGATGGACTTTCTCACAGTATTATCTATAA
>NW_023339873.1:6230015-6237232 GCF_004916995.1 Morone saxatilis
AATTCCCTACTATTAAAGTCTTATATTTCTTCTTATAATCTCCTAACTCAGCTAAGAATTACTTTAATGACTACATATTTCGTTGGTTAGGGCCACAATGATTAGCTTATTAACTGTATTGGGAATCGGCCACGATTTGACAAAGCCACATTAAACAGTCTCTTTTATAATATTTTTGTGTTTCTGCTATTAGTTACATTTATTAAGAGATGCTGACTCAAGTTTCAGAGCCACAGCAATCCCTGGCCTCATGTAACCATACATAAAATAATCACCCCAAAGAGGCTCCATGAAGACCAATTAGGAAAAGATAACACTGTTATGGGATGTTTTACTAAGATTGAGCTCTGATAATAATTCTTTCAGACGAGAAAAGACACAAATTAGTTAACATCATTTTTCACTCAAGGTACTCTTCAAAGCCTTTATGATCGCGATATTTTATGTGGAATGTGTCTTGTTCTTGGACTATTACCTAAGCAGTTTCTTGAAGTGGTTGTTGGTGATGAATGAAGTACTGAATATCTTTGCTTTTTGTTCTCAGGCTTTATCATTAAATAAGGAGACCTTGAAGACCACTTCATTAAATAAAACCCACTACTAATATCAAAAAGTTAATTGCAAATTAACATTATCATTTTAAGTCCCCTATTTATACATATATTTTTCCTGTAAGATGTATAAATATCATTTTGATACATCGGTTACTATATCACTAAACCAGTATAATGTAGTTGGAAGCAGATAGGAGTGATTATTAATGCATTTGTCAGCTTAAAGTAAAGTTGCTACAGGTATGCAAAATCACGTTTAAAGAAATTAAATCAATGTTCAATGCAATACAATCACTTGCAATGCACGGTGATATATCAGACAAACTCTTCATGCATGTAAACAAAACTAATTTGTTTGTTTTTCCATTAAAATCAACTTGGAGTCATTAATTATGATGGCAGAATTTTGTAAAATGATAACAAAATATCATCCTTTCATTAAAATACAATTCCAGTGAAAATCAGTCATTGATTATATTGAATTATTGCCCAGCCCGACTAGTTCCATTTGAGGTGTTAAGCATATTTTATCAGGTTTGTTTTGAAGTAAAGAGAGTCAGAGTTAGTTTATTCACCATAAGATACACCAACTAATTATAAAATGTTTTATTCGAATCTTTTATATTAAGTATATGTCCTTCAATTACGTATTAAGGAAGTCCATAAGTCTTACATAATAACACCTGCTGATAGAACGGCTCCCCTCCTGGCTGACTCACATTTGGTCAATTATCAGTTAACTCTGAATTAAAACTCATCAAGCTCAAGACATTTTCTTTTTCTTTCTTTTCCTTTTTTAAAAAATTTTATCTTCTGCCGCCGTGGTTCTGCATGACTAACAGGTAATAAATTGCGGTTCGCCCTTGGAGGACTGGCTAGTGGTGAGCGATTGTCTGTGAGAGAGCGCGGTACAGGGAGGAAGCAGATGCCATGTCAGCAGAGCAGACAGTATCAGAGAGCAGACTGTGATGGAGGCTGGAAGCACAAAACGCACACATTTTTCAAACAGGGTGCATTCAGTTTCGACTCTGCACTGATACGCAATCCTGAATGTTTTTTGTCTCTGATTAAAAGTGGAATCTGACAAACACGGACAGCACTGGTGCTGCTTTTCAGTTTTGGGGCTCTTGAACTGAGGCAGAGCCACAAGGAGCTTTGCATTATTCAGCAGTAGCATCTTTGACTCATAGGCCCTTCATGTGAAAGCAGGCAGGCCAGTGCCGGGTAATTATAACAATAGATTAATATTTACAAACCAAATGTGACGCAGCAAGTGGCCGGTAGGAACTGGCCTTCTGTTCTCTGCAACCAAACTAGCCAAAGTAAAGCCTGCTACTTCCCTCCTCATTCAACACCTTATCTACCGGTATCCACACTGACTCTCAACACAAACTATTTTTGAAAAGCGTCACGGTGGCTTAATGCACAATTTCTGCCCTAAATATGGCAGCTTTGTACTTGTTATGCCCCCCCAAGGCAACAGCATTTTCAGTGCATGACATCTTCCCAAAGCAGCTCTGACTCACAGAGCAAAATGTCAAGACAAAGGTTATCAGGCTTCTTCATTACTGCCACACTGAAACAAACCTCAGGAGAGCGTCGCCTTGTTCTTGTACATGCTGGAACACGTGAGGCCTTCCACTGACCTCCATGGGTCTGGATGCAAGGCATGGTTTACCGCCTTGGGTGTCCCTATCTTGTCAGCTTCCTTCAAAACCTGCTCTGATCTTGATACTGTAGCCCTTTGAGACAGGACTGCACTGCACAAAATGTTCTCGGCAAGAAACTTAATCGGGTATCGATTGTTAGCATCTCATTTTCCTAAACAAAGATAGGAAAATTAACAGCAAGGTTAGATTATTACACAAAATGTAACATCAATTTCTAGCGAAAAGTAAAGGAATATTGGCAGATTTGTATGATTAAAACACATTCTAGGGTTCAGTCTTGCTGTGATGGACATTTTTTACAGTGTGCATGTTGCCCTTCAGCTGGGAAGGGTCCTTGGTGTAGTACTGTATAATAACACGGCACAGAAGAGCACAAGTGGAAAAAAACAGCCAACAGACAGATTTCATTCAAGCTCTTCCTGAATCCTCTACCAAAGTCTCTGTCTTGGAGTTCAATCAAACACCTGATCTTAAACAGGGACACATGCAGGCCTCTGTTCTTTCTGTACACCAGACAGTAACGTCTCTTCCCTTCTAATGTGCTTCGGGATGTCCTGAGTCCCAGAGCAGTCCCATCTTGCAAACACAAATTGCCGGAAAGATGCGATAGACAGACACAAAATGAAAATTCGCCCAGCACAGACCTGCAGACCAGAGTACAGATACATTACAGCCGCCTTAGAGTGCTCTCCATTATCGAATTCATAACCACAATGGTTCATTACCACTGTGAGTAAATAATAATAGAGGTGGCCTTTAACTGAGAGGGGCTGAAATGAGAGGACAATTAGACTGCTTTCACAGAGCCCTCGCCTGCTCTCTGCTTACACGATAAAGCTCCAATTCTATCATAATCTATTTGTCAAATCAACCCTTTAAGTAGGAGTGCTCACATATTCTTCATGACAGCGTAACAAATTTTCCTCTAAAAATACACTCACAAGGGCATGCTGCTCAGATGCAAAAATGTGTGTCAAGTGTGAGGGAACAAATAACATCTGTAGTCTGATTTGCCGCGCTATCCTTGTTTTTTCCACTGATGGGAGAGAATCTGTCACCTATTCTGAGCACAGAGTGAATTCTGTGCGTGATTAAAAGAACTTATTTTGCATGTGTGTAACTTAAAGTGACATTTTGTCATCTAAAAAGAATATATTAAGAGGTAATAGTTTCAAAAGTGAAGGTAATTCTGTGGAATCATCAGAATAATCTCTTCAAAAAGACATTGTGCATTATGCCTGGGGGGTGCTTACCTTTTGGTAGGAGTAGGTGCCCCAGAGGACATGAGCATTGTGTCGTTCATGTTGTTGGCCACTGGTTTCGGCTGACTAAAAGACAAGATTAGAGGTCTTTAATGCTACACTGCAGATGCCTGTGGTGCTTGTCACCAGGGAATGGAGTAGAGGGCATTTGCATTTTATTAGCAATCATGAATCAGCGATCTTGACGGCAATTTAATCCAACTGTACAAAAGAGGGTAAGAGAGGAGGCAGGGGGGATCATTATAAACTACTGAGTGTGCTGCACAAAATAGGCAACATGTTGTACTTGAGTTAAGTTAAAATTGTAGTGAAATAATTGACTTTTCCGGGAACAGCAATTTAAATGTTTTTAGGGCAATTAGCTTAAATCTAATTAACATGAGCAAGAGCAACAACAGCAGACAAGAAATCTAATTAAACTGGAAGTCTGTGAAAAACTAGGAAAGGTGACATTGTAGGAGGTAATTTGTGAGAGTAAACAAAGCCATGGGGTCCATCTGGCAGCTGAATCAGTGGCCCCGGCAAGCTCATCGGAGCCCAAGCCCCCGGACCACAGAGTCTCATTAAGAGGATCAAAATATCACTCTGCACATCTCAGGTGATCTCAGCTTCACACTTCACCCGGCGCAGGAAATAGCAGGCACTCACGACAGCACTCGATTTCCATGTCTCTGTAGTTGCATCTCTTCCATCTGCACATAGTATCTCTTTGTAGTTTATCAGCCTTGATTTTATTGTAACAGTTTTATTTAAAGCGCTCATTACCACATAAAAGGCAAAGCACTGAACAGCATCGTGTCCTATTATGCTTATTTGTCCAATCAGCATTTCTGACCAAAATCAAACTATTTATATCCACATTGTGCAGAATACTGTTATCAGCATCAGGCACTGAAAGCCTTTTTTTATGCTACGGTGCCACAAAGTGCCTCAACAGCAATCATAACATTCTGTATATTTTTGTCCTACTAAAAAACAAAAATAAGAGCAAGAGAAACTGCATAATTTTTAGATCAACTTAATTGTATTTTCCAAACATTTGAGGCCATCGTCAATTGATTCAACAAGCTCGAATTTCCATACTTCCCGGCCATATCTATGTGAGAGTAAGCTGCAGTGGTTGCTTTTAGCGTGTTCTTTTTAAAGACAAACTGCAATTATTTATTAGTCCATAAATTTGAATTTCTCTCAGGACAAGCCTAACAGATTCAAAAGAAAACCGTGGACAGTCCTGCATGAGTAATTCATCAATCCTAATTTTTAAGTTCCAAGGTCCATTTGCACAAACACAATCCTGCTAATTCTTATGTTTAAAGCAGTAACATAATAACATGAAAAAGAAAAACAACTGTCACTACTCAAACATGCACATGCTGCCTTGTAGTCCCCCTTCACAGACAGACTGTGAGCACAAACACACCAAGTAAAAGCCCATGTGAAAAATGTTTACCTCTCGTTTATCGCTCATTATATTACAATAATCCACCCCAAAGGTGAAGAGCTCCAGACGGAAGAGGCACCACACTTACCTCTTTGAGGAGAGAAAGCACCTGTCTGGCTGGCAAAATACATCCAACTGCTGCTGTTGCCAGATGCCTAATCTGCCCTCAACTGAGCAGGCGAGCATCTCAATGTACTACACTGCTGCTGTCTCCAAGGAAACTCGGCGGTCACGTGACTTTATGACGACGTAGATTCCTCTCTCTCTCTCTCTCTGTCTTCTGAAGGCCTCTCTGCTCTGAAGACCATGACTTTTTTTTTTCTAACCTCATCATCTAAAGCATAAATACACACTTGAAATTAGGGAAAAAGCCATTTGCTACCAAGTAAAACAAACAAACAAAAAAAAAACTCAATTACAGCCTCTAAAAAAAGCCCAAATCTATTCTCATTCTCTCAGGAGAAAAGCGTGTAACAAACTGGCCTATACTAAAGTCTATACTATAATTGCATTTACATGTCTTCAGTGAGTTACATAAGTCAAAGCTCTTCATAGCCATCTTTCTATAAATAATCATCAGTCCTTTTCAAATACACCAATATAACTGCTGTGAAACAGCAGGGCGCCATAAAAGAAGAGCTTCTTCTTATGTAAAAGCTTGACAGCAGAAGTATTTCATTTTCCTCTTAGAATTTGGATTAATCCTAACGGGCGTCCTAACTCATTCCCGTCAGTGTCTGCAGCTTCGTGGTTCACTGACTGAAGAAATGTTGATTAAGGACGCGCAGTCCAGTCATTCAGCCGGTGCCTCAGAGGTCAAATGGGAGTGAATTGACACAACATTTAGGCACTAAGAGATCAAAGTCTGCATTGCGCTATGCCTCATGCTACCTGCGTGCAGTGAATGACAATGTGCCACCCTTTCCTTGTACTTGGTAGTTGGCAGGGGTACAGGGAAAATTAAGTCTGCAAGAGCTTTATACACACACACACACATTCACCTTATTTCTGACAACGACGGATGCATGGCTGCCTTCAATTGCCCTCAGCCGGCTAAAAATAATACGCAAACATGAAGCATCCTCTCCTGCTGGCAAAGGTGCTCCTATTTCCCCGGGAGGCTGTCAGTACCTCGGCCATAAAAAAAACCCAATGGATCACACTCCCAGAAAAGTGAATTACATGCCTGTTCTCTCCGTTTTAATGACATTGATGGAATTTGCATTGACCCGGAGAATAAAAAAAGATAAAACAGAAGAAGGCCTTTTTAAATATGTTAAGGTATTTCTGGGGATTATATAAAGAGTGGAAAATTGGTTGCTAAATATTAAACATGGCATTGAAAATGTGACGCTATAGTGTGTGTTCCACATTAATGCAAAGTACGGTAAGATGCCTATTTTCGACTCCCAGACTATTTCGGTGCTTAAAGTGTTTTGGCAGAAGCGGTGCTAAGTCTGAAGGTAAGAAGCCGTATCATAGATTTAAAGTTCCTGAGACAGACGGTGCATCCCAAACCTATAACTCCTCTCCAAAACACAAATCCCCAAGAATCTCGCTGACAGTTTGAGTGGAGGGAGAAATTCACAGCTCAGCTCGCTGTTAGTCTTTGCTTTCAAACGCCAGTAAATATTTCAAAACAGTATCAGAATAGATACACTTTGTCTGAAGACGGTGCGAGGGGTTGGACAACTGGGAGACTCATGTCCGTTCGATTTGGGATTTTTGATCAAACCTGACGCTCTACCCTGATTCTGCCATTATTACTCACTCACAGGCGCTTCGTCAGCCTCTCACACAAACACATACACACCTGAGACACCACGCTGATGGATGTCTCCTGGTTCACAACATTAAATAACACCTCTTCACAGAGAACATTCATCAGGATTGGCAACTAGCTGCACTACTTTTAGAATACCAACAGCACATTTCTCTCCCTGCTATATACCATCAATAAAATGAAGTCAATGTAGAATAAAATTGGAGGCTTGGCAGTTTTCCTGTGACTAATTATCTGAGGGGTCCAGTTTGAGGGAAGATTTCTGTAGCCAGCAGGGAAATCAACATGGGAATGGTAGGCGGAAAATTACTGTATTCACCCATAATTTCTCTGAAATAGGCCGTTAACTAATGGGAATTATTCCATTAGTGCCAGCTCGTCCTTCCATGGCTACAAAGAGTGCAGTCGGATTAAAGTAATGGTCCACTTTCTGGGAATTACGCTCATTTGCTTCCTTGCAAACAGTCAGATGAGATGATCGATACCACTCATATCTAGCTGGTAAAT
>NW_023339873.1:6237299-6311061 GCF_004916995.1 Morone saxatilis
TAAATGTTATAATCTCAAAATATGTGTCACATTCCTAACTAATAAAAAATTAAATCTGGATATTTTGACCTGTGTCTATAAAAAATAGACTCTCTGGCATCTCTTTGGATATGATTTGTCAACAATATATTCTGCAGTTCAAAGACATGCACAGTTATAAATATGGAAGCATTAAATCTGAACCAAAATTGAGAATAGCAGTCACTGATGAATACATATTTTGAATGGTTGTCAGGTTTAAAAAAACATCTTTTCATGGCACGGTTGATGAGAGCTGCTACTTGATCACCACACACAGATAAAAAACATAAATGCTTCTTGAACCAAAAATAGACCTTTTTCCATCGTCAAAGACGGGGACTTTTGGTAAATACCTTCCCTGCGTCAAACTTAACAATAGAGACGAAGAGACATACAAACAAGTCTCAGGGGTCAACAGTCACATCCATTATCCTAAAAGTCAGTGAACACATACACACACACCATAGTGCCACCAACCTTGAAATGCCATCTGCGAGAGCATGAGAATGCACTTTGTTCATTAAATTCTTAAAGGAGAACATAACAAGAAGTTCCTGGAATTTCTACCTCAAAACTTCCATTTTAGAGATCTCACAGAGATTATATACATATACTGTATATATATTAATACATATCAATATATATAAATATTCAGACCATTTACTCAAGTAAGTACCTACAACAACTACAATTCAAAATTCTTCCTATAAGCATATTAGAATTGTAGAGGGAAAAATTAGCATTTAGTGAATAACCTTTGTATGAACTGTGATTCTTTGTGTTACACTGTTCTGTAGAAAGTATGATTGGCTCCATTTCCGCTGTACTGCATTTGAACTGACTTTCTTAATACAATGACCACATTTATATGATGCACATGTCTGCTGAACTGTAAATGAACTAAATGAATACAATGACCACATCTATGTGATGTAAAGTTGAAATATAGACTGGCCTGTACATCAAATTTCTATCTAATTTGGTCTAAGACAGGAGCGGGTCTTCATTTGGAAATGCATTTTTCTCACTTTGATGTATATCCTTTTCCTTTAATGTAATTATTGACTCTTTGTTCTCATGCATATAAAAACCCTGGTAAGGATGCACACAGCATCGATTCCTCGGCAGTCGCTGACTGTCGCTTAGCTGGTTTCGGTCCTTCTGCGCAGAAGCTAAATAAATATACAAAGACAAATTTCTCTTTGTTGGTTTTCCTTTATTTGGTCAAACTTCCACCACAATAATTAACAGAAAAATTCAAGTATCTGAAGTAAAAGTACTTTTTCTGTAGATAAATATCACCTGTGCATGGAATAATATTATATTTCTGTACTAGATTGTTAATGCTTGGGCATCACTGTGTAAGCTGCATTTTACAGTTGTAGTTGGTTGAGGTAAAGCTATTTTTAACTACTTTGTATAAAGTTAACAAACTTTTAATTTAATTTTAATTTAATTTTAATTATGTTGTGACCAAAGGGGGTTGCTGGAATAAAAGCTGAAAAATAGTATAGTATACAAGGGACATATACTGTCCTTATCCAGAAGATATATCAATTATATTATATTTTTATTTTTATATGATATGATACGATATTATATACAGATCTGGATACATTTCCATAAACCTGTATGCCACTGGATCTTTCTGGATACAGGCTCTTTGAGGGACTATTAATGGGACAGGAAAGAAGAAAAACAAAATTCTGTGACACAAATCTGTAGGATTTTTTTTGCTTATGTATAATCTTTTCTTTTTCTGCAAAATTGGATCATTTGACCTGATTGTGCTTCAACAAGTTATTCAAATGAAACCTTTTGAGAAGTTTAAAGGATAAATGTCTATGCCCAAACTAGACACTAGCTTTTGCAATACATTGTATGTCATAAGATTATTACATATTTTTTTACTGTAAAATCTGAAAGGTAGTAACTATGTCTGAATGTAGTGGAGTAAAAAGTACAATATTTCCTTCAGAGATATAGGGTAGTATAAGTATTAAGTAGCATAAAATGGAAATACTCAAAATGACATACAGTTCTTGAATAAATGAGTCACTAAAAGACTTCAAACTGGACCCTTTGGTTCATGGAAAAATCATTCTGAGGAAAAGAATTACAATAAAAGGCCTTTGTGCAATAAAATCCAATATAACCAAGAGCCCCAAATGGACAGAACTCAATATTCTCTGGGCTTCCATCATCTGAAATAATCAAAATCGTAAAAAAAAAACCAACAACAACCAAAAACCGACATGGATTACTGCTTGCTGAGGGCACTGGAGAGACATAATCCAAAGTAGTTTAGCCACAAATTTTATTTTAATCAATATTAATCTACTTGATGTAATTTCATGCTACACAGCCTATACCACGCAGGCTAATCCAATCACCTCATCTCTCAGCTGGAGGAAAACAATTCAGGTTGTGATGAATTGTAAATTTATGCAAATGTAAACTTCATCTTAAATGCATAAGTTTGGGCACAATGCAGAAAAATCCTCCTGCCAGTGGGCAGAGCCTGGATGTGAGGCCCGATTAAGAGAGGATGGTTCTATCAGGCACTAAAACAGGAAATCATGTTGATGCATTTACGTTGTGTCTATTTTCCTTGGCATTCACTGAGCTAGTTTTTCACCCATCGTGTAGCTCACTATCAATTACTCACTGACACTTGCCAGGAGCAAAAGCATATAGAGACAGCTTAGGTTTATGGTCGTGACTGGAATATGAAGCAGGATTTTGTTATGAAATGTGCCATGAGATATGTTTGAAAACTCAAATTAGAAAGTTGAGAGATTTATTCTGTGAACTTATTAATGCCATGAACAAGCAAAATCATAAATCACTTTTTTTTAAATCTGAAACATTATTAGATTTTGTCTTGATGGAGGCCAAAAGCGTCAGAGTCTCGGCGAAACAATGATGAGAAAAATATGAAGTGACCATACTGATGTTGACTACTGCAGATGTATCTCGGCGGTGGAATTGATTATGGAAATCGTACTATTTTTCAACTGAAATGTAAATGAGTGTGTGGGGTTTAAGACAGCAGCAGAATATAATGCATTTCCTGTAATGATTTCCAGAAGCCTCAAAGCCTGGAGTGTGAGATTTATACCAACGTCCCTGTTTCATTGCCAACAGACTGAGGAGGACGACTGTGCTGTTAACGGCTGACCCATATAGTATATCACCATTTCCATGTTAATCATGGGCTTGACATTTTAGCGAGATTGGGACTCTATCAGTCATGTAGTGATAGTGAAATGGGAAAGATGGAGGCAGTTACATGACAAGAACAGACTATAGATCGTGAGCACACTGGGCCCTGCTGTGCTGTTAATCAGCAAATCAGTTGGGTTTCCCTCATTAATGACACAAAGAGCGGTAACAAATGCTTTGGGTATGGCACTTACACAGTATGGGTGAGTTCCTGTGGTCTCTCAGCCTGCTCGGGGAACACAGGATGCGGCGGCTCTCCGATGGGGACGCAGCCTAGAGATTTACTGATTGCGTGGCTCAGCTTTTTGGCCGGAGACTTCTGTGAGAAGGGCAGGACAAACAAAGTATCTGTCACCTTGCTTGTTGGATCCACTGCTGTCATCGTGTTGGAATAGTAGAAACAGCTTTAAGCTGTTTCAGAAGTAATTTACATAAGTAGGTCAACTGTTTGTTTACTGTGTCAAAAGTGTGGATCAGCAGTAGTTTGTGCATATTCAGTAAGTGCTTGTATCTGCTACTTCACATGCAGTTTTGTTGGCTGCCTTGCAGTCCCAAAACGCATGAGTCCATTATTCTGCCTTCATGTCATATGGCCAACTGAAGACATTACAGAGTTTGTTGTGTAAGGCCGGAGATATACTTGCTTTTAACAACATGTTCACGTATGCATGATGGCTGCCTCGTGTATCCTGCATCCATTTGGACTGTTGGTTGTGTGACCTTAGAAATTAACGCAACAGCAAACAACCAAACAGTATCTCCGACTTAAAGGTTAAATATACTGCGCATAGACAACAATAGCATATACATCAAATTTGGGTTTAATCAGGTTTGAAGGATTTGAATTAGGTGTCATAGATTAAACATACCTTTAATCCAGTTTCCTAGTCCTAATTTCAATTTGAATGCTATTTACAAATTTAAAACTGGCATACAATACAACATACCATACAATAATAGATAGAATTTTTGAAACTGTACTTTTACATACAGTATTATTATCACTGATTATTATTATCACCAATTTCAGTGTCAAATCTGTCAAATCTGACCAGAATTTAATTCTTCAGCAGGGTAATAAAGTCTTTGAAATAAGTTTTTTCATTTAACACTCCAGTGAAACACAAACTAAAACACAAACTAATGAATTCATTGTAGGTAAGGTTAGGCTTCGGGATAGCAGTTCCCTAAGGCAGGATGATCAGTGTAGCATGTGCACTAATTTAGGAAAGTGAAGAAAGAAAGTAAAACTTTTACTTCCAGTTTTAAAGACTTTAACACAACTATTTTTAGGGAGAACTGTCTTTATTAGGTGAATGGACATCTGGTATTATAAAAAATAAAAATCCTTTAATGTGACTAAAACAAACGTTCAATGGCCACTGCATAACTGAACACTTTAACCTTCACGAAGGTAGGATTTAATGCAGGACTGTCATATTAGACTGCATTATTTTTAGCTAGGTGTACATAATAAAGTGGCAACTGAGCATTTATTCCAGATTGCTTCTACAAATGAGCTGCATCCAAAATAGTAGAAATGCATGTGTGCAAAAACATCAATTAAAGCTGTAGTTTTGCACTACTGTAATTAAAGGGTAATTCCGGTATTTTTAAACCTGTGCCCTATTTTTAGATAGCTTGGGGTCTAAATGACTAATAGGTACACATGGTTTTGGAAATTGGCTACCACTAACCAGGCTGCAATGTAGACCTTGGGGCAAATGTGCCTGTCCACTACAAGTGCTTGTTTTTGCCACTGACTGGCTCAGATTGTTATTCTAAGCATCTGACAACATTATGGAAAGGATTCCTACAGAGATATCCCTTTTCAGACAGCCCATTCCAACGGGGAGCTGAAGCTGTTATATTGCTCTCTTCAAAGCCACAAGACTTCTTTGACAAAAAAAGCAATTTTACCTCGCAGAACATGGGAGTTGCTGGTCTACCACTGCCTCAGTCTCTGAGTTTGTTTGTGTGACTCTGGTGTTTTAACAACCCTTTAAATCTATTTCTTTAATCTGAGCCTGTCAGTGGCAAAAAACGAGCACTTTTAGTGGACGTACCGTGACAGGCACATTTCACCTCAAGATTTCACTCCAAGATTATGTTGCAGCCATTGCAGCCTAGTGAGGGGCTGTTCGGTTGAGGTGATCTACTGGAGCCACTCCTAAACTTTTTTATACCTATAAGTCATTTAGATCTCAAAAAACTGCTCTTTAAAACATCTAACAAAGCAAAAATATTGAATTGTGGAATTTTTTGGAATAATAATTCACACACACAGACATTTTTTATCCTTTTGTGTGGATTTTTGAGAAGGTTTTGAGATCTTTGAAATTACCTGACCTAATGAATAAAATTGCCATTTACCCTTACAATACGGACACACACAAAAAGACAGAGTAGTGTGTTAAGTAGCAGACCCAGCACTGGTCTCCCTCCTGAATGAGCAGCCATTTTTTCTGTCACAGCTAGAGAAATGACCAGTCACACTACCAGTAATCAGAATAGTGACAGGTGGAAAATGCTGCCAGATACACAAACGAAACACTACAGGTGGTTGTTGCACTGGAAACCAAATGAAATGTAGTGAACAACATCACAGATATGTTTCATAAACATACAATTTACACCAATTTGTCACAGAAGTAGGAAAACATCCAGAACAGATTCATACACCTAACCTTCGTGATAAGTGTTATAAATGGTTTTTCATATTACAGACTGTTTCATGCACTCATGCATGTTATCCAAGTCCTAAGGCTTTATGAACACTCATTCTTTTCTGTGAAAAAACTGAGTGGGATTGGAATTGGATTTGGGATCCAGCGCCTGTGACTTCCCTTGTTTCGATTTATAACATAATGATTGCGCTTTGGGGGAATGTGGCAACGCAGCAAATTCAATCAATACAATTTAATTTTTCAAAATGAGTAAAACCCCATAAAATCCCTCTTGGATTGTTTTGAAAGGACAGGAAATATAGGGAGACGGCTGAATAGTCTGCTATGCTGTAAAATCATTCCACTCTTTCACACGGATATTGACTTTTGGATTGTTTAGAAAAGGGAACAACACAATGTAAAATTATATGTTATCAGGGCTTTGCCTTACCCAAGATGAGTGCTCCTTCATCTGGTGCTGGTTGCTATGGGGACCATTGGCATGGCCACGCCAGAAGCAGCTCTGACAGAGCTGGTAGCCATGGCACTGTTGGCACCGATACCGGAAACCCATCATGCTCTCGCTCCGGCAATAGGAACATTCCACCGGATGGAAGACTGAAAAACAACAATAGAGGGATTTTCCGTAAGAGACATCTTTACTTATGGAGTTACTAACAAAAAGCCAGAAGGAAATATTGTACTTTTTACTGCATTACATGTATTTTACAAATATAATTACATAAGATTTGGTCAGATTCCCCTTAAAATCAATGAAACAAGGTTGTGGAAACACTACCACTTTTAGCTGATAATACATCTGTACTTTTAATTAAGAATGAATAGCATCAGAAGATGCCCTGTAAGACCCCTATGGTCCAAATGTTTTCATTTGAAATTATTTCAAATTGGATGTTATAACATTATGATTTACATAAAAAATTTCATGTTCATGTTTCATATAGTAATCCAGGAATTATCATTGCTCCTTTATTTCTTTCTCTGGTCAAGTTCTTATTTGTATGACCACTTGGCGGTACAGAAACTGAATGTATTTTTATCCATGACATTTTTAGCTGTCTCTTTGTTTGCATGCTAACTACTTTTAATGCAAATTCCAGCGTGGATGTACAGTGTAAAAATAAACAGTTGAGAGTTCAGATCTTACCATTTTCAACATTAGCAAGTCGGTGCATGAGTGGTAGCCATACGAGGCATTGAGGGGGAGGGTCTGCCATCAACACATCCAAAAACGTGTTCAGCATGATCTTCTTCTAGATACAAACACACACATGCATGCATTAAACAAGAAGAGTAAATGTTGAAAAGAAGAAGAGGAAGAAAAAGAAGAACCTCCTCATACCTGCTGAGGGAAGCACGTCCGCACTGAATGCTCCGTGTAGCCAAAAGAAGGACCCTCAAACACGGCTGTGGGGAGTTTCAGCACCTCCCGGAGGAACTGATCGAACTTTGCAAACATCATGACTCCACTTGAGTCAGAGATCTGTGAGAAAATATCTGAGAGAGGGGAAATGTCAGACTTATTATTCTTACCAAAAACAGAGGGCAAAACAGGCATTTGACATTTCTGTAGATGTATATTATTGATCCACAGTCCACTTACTCGGCAGAGTTAAAATGTGCACAGCTAAAGCAAATTAATTCTGCTCTGTATACATGTTCCAACAGTGCCCCTGTGTGCTTAACTCAAGCAACTACATGAAGGTAGTTGCTGTCTCAGGAAACCCAGATACATTCAGGTAGCCATGACATCTGATTTTAGAAAATTAGGCACAAATGATTAAAGCTGATTTTACAATGCTGCTCGTTCACATATATATGTTCTGACTTGATATGTGTAAAGTGATGGGATGTGTACTCACAGCGTAGTTTGTCCACAATTTTCCCTCCACACATTGTTGCCAGCATGGCTTTCATTGAGAAAACTGTCAGCTTCCCATGGCTTTCACTGCAAGCAGAGAGAAAGGTTCACTGGTGTATTAAAGTGACAGGACAGTACTATGTGACTTTTTAAAGTTTTAAATAACATCATTTTAGAAATGAGAAGTTGAATTCATAAGCAGTAAAAT
This sequence comes from Morone saxatilis, assembly GCF_004916995.1. Lineage (NCBI taxonomy): Eukaryota > Metazoa > Chordata > Actinopteri > Moronidae > Morone > Morone saxatilis. Next base: position 6,245,302 of record NW_023339873.1, read on the forward strand.
GCACCTTTGTTCAATTCAATACACCAGTCGTGTGTGTATGTTGCATTTTACTGCTGTAGATGTTTAACGTTGTGCTAATTTTAACAACTTTATATACTGTTCGGGTAGTTTAATCGACAGCAATCCATCATATTCTATTATATTATTTTATGTTTGTAGTGTTGCTGTGCTGTGAGAACCATGTATCTCTTACAAGTCAACCTTTCGTGAGTTCAGAAAAATGGCATGTTTAATTTTCTTAAGATGTAGGAGGATTTTCTCCGCTCAATACAGGAACATTTCATCTTTCAGTTTATCAGAAAAATTCTGAATCAGCAAATCTGAAAATATATGATTTTCACTAGACAAGAAGAATATGAAAAACGGTGATCCGAAAAAGCTGTCAGACCAATATATTTAAGTTGCCTCTGAGATGTAGTACCATATACAAAGTACTACTTTTACTGGACTAAATGTACTTAGTTACTTTCCACCACTGCAATACACCGACTGGCTTTGCCACTACAGCCTTACTTGCTCTGGTATGACCAGTAGCTTTTGGTTGCTAATGTTTGCTTTGTCAGTTAGCTGAAAACTCTTCTTGCTTGTACTGTCACCCTATGTATGTAATGAAGGTAATAGATAATATAATACTATCCCACAACTGTAACCTGTAGCCACAGTAAAGTTACACTGAGGTGCTTTAATAAAATATGTATATTATTTTATTTTGTTAATTTAACCTGAGAATTCTGCTAAGATTATAAATTTGAGATGAAAACAGAGAAAATGATGATGAGGTGAGATGTGCACCATGATAAACACAACATACAGCAATGCATTTGCCAGAATACAACTGAAACATATCAATGCACCTATGTTGCATCAACATGTCAAAAATCATGAACTAAACCTTAAATCTCAGATTAACACGGAATATCCAAGTCATTATTAGGCTGCGTCAAGACCCTTTAAAATCTTTTTAATTCGCCAAGAGAGACCAGCTCTTTCATTTCAGATTCATTTAGCTCTGGCTTCCGAGCAGAGGTAACAGAGTACATGAAAGCTCCTCTCCCTAATTCAGTTTGGACCGCAGGGACAGATAGCAAAACTGCTTCCTGTGATCGCAGACAGTCATTTCCACAAAGTTTCCCAGAGATACGGCAGCATGAATAATAACGGAGCGGGACCAGAATGGCCTTACAGATAAAAGTAAAGCAATTGAATGGGTCAATGAATGGACAGGGCAGGCAGCCAATCAATTTGAGCACACAAGGTACAATAATGAGAGAGAGCTTTACGGTCAATAATAAACCTCTGTACTCCGGGATGCACACTGTCTGGGGCCTGTAAAGCACAGAGCAGACATTAACAGAAGGGATCATAATACAGTAAAACATCACCAAGGATGCTTCAGATCTGTATTGGTTCCAACATTTGTCAGCTTATTGCCAAGATTTCTGAGACCTAAAACCTGGCTGGATGGATTGTTTGGGCCACAGCTACAATTGAGGACAATGAGGTCATGTGCTGCGTATTTTTCTGGCAATTGTGGGACACATGGACAGTATTGTTTTAGCTGATTCCAGTATTTGACACTGTGTTAAACAAAGGATTCAGCATTTTTTTTTTTTATACCAGAATTTCACTCCTGGCAGCGCGCAGTGGACTTTAAAACAGCATTTAAACATTTGTGTTGGGAAATAAAATGCTAACGATTTATTTTATAGGTCTGTAATTTAAAAACAATTTCCAACAAGTTTCCTGGAAAGCAAAAACTATGTAATCTGGTACTAATCATAAGGAAAACAAACAATGTCCTGTGACAGTATTTTCATTCAGAGCAGGGCTGTGAATTAGTCTTCATACATATTAGAAAATAGTAAATAAATCACAATTCAAACAAAAGATTTGTCTTAAGATGTGTCGTTTTTGTCTGACCAGTAGTCCAAAACTCAAAGATATTTAATTTTACTATACTTTAAGAGGGAGAGAAGCAAAGCAGAGCAGCCAAGTAATTATTGTTATTAGTATTATTATTTTATTCAAAACACTACCTGTAATGTATGTTAGTTGTCTGTTTTTTTCCCACATAGTTGTTAATGTGAAAATGTTTAATGCAAGACATAATCATTTTTCTGATTTTTGCCACTGTGGCCAAAATAGGAGAATACTGCACATTGTAAAAGCCACCATAAGCTACCGGTGATACCAGACCAGTAAACGGTCAATTATGTTTTTTTAACGATTTGTTAACTTCAGGACTCTAAAGTTTATTGAAAACCACCCATATAGATAAATAGTGTCACAAGGTAAAAAGGTTGGGAACCACTACTCTAAAATGTGTATATAGTTCACTGAATGCAGTGCTCCTCTGCACTGATCACCTGACCCATACCTGTCGTAGGTGGCCACCATGAAGTTGAGCAGCAGGCCGATGGACTGCTCCACATTGATCTGGTGGGTGGTGGGCAACCGCTTGTTGAGCTGGTAGTAGATGGAAGACAGGATAGTCTCCAGCCGCGACACATTGATCTCAGCGTTGTGGTCCAGTGTGTTGAGCCCGTTGTCACGAAAGGCTTCGATCATGTTCCAGACATCCACCAGATGAACTGTGAGGGGGGAGGGGGAGAGTCACAGACAGACCGTGATCAATTAAGTCAGTATTCATGTTGGAACAAATGTTTCTATTGGTTACACAGTGTCATCACAGTTGAAAAGAGAGGAAAATCTTTAAGAATCTACATGCTCTTACGGTTGCATCTCTTTTGCACAAACCGGAGTTTGCAGGCAGTCCTGTAAGTCGACAGTCTGATTACATCGAAGTTCTGAGCTCCTGCAAAGCAAAATATCTCAGATTAATGCTATGCCTGTCCAGTTTAATGAAATACATGTTTTTTCCAAACACAATCGGGCTTACTGATGGTACATTCAAACACTATCACTGTCTTTGCGTGGGAGGAATTATACTGTAAGTGTGAGGCACCACGTATCTCCTGTGCAACTTGGAGCCAGTCAAAGAATTACATGAGCCACAGCTGACTATGAATAGTGAAAAGAGATTTTCTCTCAGTCGACTCCACTCACTCATTTCCATGAAGAGCTGCCTCTTCTCCACCATGGCCTTGCCTCGTTTACTGCCTTCCTCGATCATTCTGTGGCACATCAAACAGCAGAGCATGCAATGCTTACTATACAGACAGGAGCATGTCCACAAATGCAACACACAGCTCTTTTCATTGTCCAAAATCAATCACATACCCTGAAAATGAGAATGATTTATTACTAGTGCAACCGAAGAAAATGTTCCAGACTATGAGTTATAATTTTTGTGGGAAGACAAGACATGAATATGATATAGAGGATCTGGTTATGTGTGTATGTGTTATGTGGTCAGCTATATTGTACATGAGAGCTCCTGAATGTGGGTATACCAGAGGACACAGTACGTTCTTTCATCTTTCTCATTTACCCTGTACATCGAGGACTGTATTAGTCATCATTCCAACTGTAAAACGCACAGATTATATGGCTTTAGTTGGATTTTTATCAGAAGATGAAAACCGCTATAGGGATGAAATGATTAGTTTTTCTGAGTACTACACCAAATGTAACCGATTTTAAAGACTAGCTAGCCTAATAATCAGACTGATCTTTTAGTTTGTTTCATTCACTCGCTGAAATATTACAGATGAAGACACTGAAAACCAGAGATAAATCCTTATTTTATAAATTCAAAACTATACCTATCTTGGCTCAGTTATACAGCAAAGTGTTGTGGGAAGCCACTACCAGTGCAGGTGCTCGGTGGCCACTAAGAAGGTGTAATATTGACAAAAAAGTGACTGTTATCCAAAGCAAAAGTTCAACATTTTGGGAAATGTGCTTTATTCGCTTTTTTGCCAGGAGTTAATAAGAAGATTGATATGTCTGTACACGTAATATGAAGCTACAGCCAATAGCCGATTAGCTTAACTTAGCATAAAGACTGGAAACAATGCACCAACAGCACCACTAAAGCTAGCTAATTAACATGTTATATCTCATTTAGTTAATCCGTACAAAAAACTAAAATGTTCAAACAACAAGTTGTGGTTTTATGGGGGGGTTGTGTGCTGGATGATTCCTTAACCAAGCCAATATGTGTGTCAAACTATTTATGTTGCATGTTGACAAACTGTGTTTAACGTTAAAATCAACACCACAAAAATGATATGTATGTATGAAGACTTTGCTGCAGGAGGAACAAAAAGGACACTCATCTCTTTCACATCAAAGAATCTACTTCTATTGAACAATTTAAACTCTAACTTTTGTTCTGACGCCTGTTTTAACTTCAGTGTCGGCTCTGTTGTGTGCTTTCAAAAATGATTCATTGTCTGATTTTTGTTTTGACATAGTGCTCGACAGTACTCCCTTTGAAACAATACAAGTGTCCTTAGTTTGTTCAATTCCTTCATTCATACTATTGTTCATAGAGTGTCATCAGGGATTTTAATGTTGTTTTTTCTTCAGAGTAGGTGTTATTTTCCTTAAGCAGTGAACATTTTATTTTGAAGCTTCAATTGAAGGTATTTAATAGTAGTATCAATATATTATTGACATATGTGTGCAGTAGAATATACTGGGAAAATCAGTTTTAAGCCCATACATGACAGATACACTAGTCTTGTGTCATGAGACATAATTTTAGCATTGTACATTTAATTTCTCAAAGATTTAAAAAATATTTACCTGTCGCTGGCTGAATGTCAAACAAAGTGAAGCCCTAAACACCGACCCTGCGGGGGGGGAAAAAAGCAATATTGAAAGAGTTAGCGAGGGTGTCTTTTTCGACTTGATGTCACCATTACTGTGAGAGATAAGCAATTCCTCGCTGACAAAATGTAGTTGACTTTTAAATAAGTAATTAACACCTCCCCTCTCCCCCTCCTTCAAGGACTTCATTAACTCGCAATTTGTGCTTTTGTTTCCCCTCCCTCTCTTCCTGTAGAGATATTGGTGAGCTGGCTGGGGAGCACTCCAGTGCCCGTGGTCTGTGCAAATTATAATTCTCCATGACGTGCTGCTCAGCAGTGACTGCATCCTGTGGGCTAATGACACCGACTGAGCAGCAAAGAACCCACTTAATGATGACGGACGCAGAGTACATCACAGCTGGCCAATGAGTAAGAAGCCCTGGACGGCCTCGGACCGGGACACCCCGGCACCCCAAAAACATGTCTGGATCACATCAGGGTGCGTTCACTCACTGTGGGCTTGGATCAGCTGACCAACAGAGCGTGAGCAAAGAGGCCAAGGTTCTGCTACCTTCAGGAAGTTTAAAAACAGGGAGAATTTCTCTATTTTTGGGGATTTTTCTTACGCATGAAGCCTTGTTTTAGAGACACTCTCACGGTGATCTCTCCCGTTATGACAGAAGTTCTTTCCAGTCATTAACTTGCTACTCTGGCTTGTGTTGAGTGTTTTTTATTACAGGTTACAGGCACCAGGGAAGGTTTTTAAAAGGACCCCATCTACTGAAATTAAGTGGTATTTAATCATTATTTCTTATATAATTTAAAATAATAGGTATTAAAATCATTATTTACTTGATCAAATAATGTTTTTCTCACTTGATCAAAAACAATAAGCCCTGTAAGAACTAACTGAACTAACTGTAAGAACTGAATACTTTTCTGTGTCATATATGATAGTGAATTGAATACATTTGGGTTTTGGACTACTGATCGGAAAAAAACAAGATGTTTAAAGACGTCACATTGGGTTCTGGGGAGTTATAAAGGGCATTTTTCACTATTTTCTGACATTTTATAAACAAAACAAGTCTTTGATTAATTAATAAATCAAGAAAATAACCGGAAGATTAATCCATAATGAAAATAACTGTTAGTTGCAGCCCTGCCCATCACTATTTCAAGGAGCTCAGGGTGACATCTTTTAAGTGTCTCGACCAAGACCCTCAAAATATTATATTAAAAGGAGAAATGCATAAAATCTTCACGTTTGAGAAGTTGAAACCAGATAATGTTTGCTTGAGTATTGACTGAAATTATTGTTTAATAAAAAAACATTTTTTGTTGTGCGACTTATCGATCAATTGACTATTTGCTTCAGCTCTAATTATAATTGCTGCTTTGTACGACTGCAATAAACCACTTGGTGCTACATTAAACAGCGATTTAAGACAGCCGTATGGCTCTTTATAGCTCAGTGGGCAAATCATGACAATAACTCAGGATTAACGGTCGATTTTGGCAACTTGAAAACACTTGGTCAGCCTAATTACATATTAAATGGGGTCCTGAATGGGGCAACACACACTGTATTTGTGCATTTTCAGGGATAGATGTGTTAGAGGAGCACTGCTGTACTTTTGGGGAAAGGGTAGAAAAACGTTTGCTATGCAGTGGGAGACCCAACAGACACATGTCAGCAAAATAACACAATGGTTCATTGTAAATATTCAGCCTGTGAAGTAACTGCAGAAATTCATGAGTAGGCAACTTGAAGGCCTTGAATTGGCAGGCAATCTTCAGAAAAAAATGTAAGCAGTGCATGGCAGGAAATGACAGCTTAACACATGAGTTGATTATATCATGTCAGATAAGGAAACAGAGACAAGTTCTTAATAATTCATAGACAAAATGATTCCACAGACCAGAGCACATCCAGAGGCACAGACTATAATCAGTGTGATAAAGGTCTGAATTCAGTGGGATTTTTACTCAATTACATTCACTCATTTGGCCATAAATAACCATAAACTCGTAGTTATTTTGATGTCAGCCCTTTCTTGACACAGAGAGACTGTGTGGTTCTCATTACAGGCCCGTAAAGGTGCATTTTACTGTAACCGCACCTTCAGCTTCGAGGTAATGACAACATCCTTTGACGCGAGTCAACATAAGGACTCGGTTACTGCAGTACCTCCCTTCCGCTGATATCATTCACTCCTCGGTTTCTACAAGCCTCAATTCTCACCGTGAGCAATCCTACAGCACTTATAAATCACTTCTGGAGCGACGGCAGGGCACAAACGCAGCCATATTGCTGATTTAACTGCCTATTTACCTTATTTCCGCAATGGGAATGGTGTGTCGTGATGCTCGTAAAAAAAAACTGGGATAAGAAACAATGGCAATCCTGCATCTTTTCAATTCTCACTGTGTCTCAGCAGCCGAATGAGAGGCATAGCAGGGAACTGGCCTTTTACCGGAGGGAAAATCACGCAGGTTGCGTTTAGAGCTTCACCATCATCATCATCATCATCGGCAGCAGCAGCAGCAGCAGCATCAGATGGGGAGGATAAGTGGTCCAGGGTGAATAAGGAGGATATTTCCTCCGTGATTCACAGCCGCACTCTCACCTTTGATGAATCCACGCGTGTGTCCGCCGACGTTACAGCTGTCCGAGCGATGAGAAACGGCTCGGACGATCCATCATCGTATTTCAAGCTCCTCTCCCGTTTCATTCGACTTCAATCTTGGGAACTGCGGTTGTAGCCGCACACAGAAATGTACAAGCGCCCCGCTCTGCGCGGCATCATCAGCGACCCAGCGGCAGAGGACGGCAGAGCAGAAAGGAAAAGCAGGCACGGAGATGCCATGCGCGGCCACCTACTATACTTTACGCATGTGCGCACGCACGCTGGTTAAAGGCGCACTACTACTATTGCTGCTCCTACTCTGAATTATGATCCTCAAAATAGAGTGGAGAAAAAACAAGAAACGCAGATTAAATTTGATTTAAAGGGATACTCCAGCTATTTGCTATTGTGCTTTCATAAAGTCAGAAAACAACAACAATGAACGCAATCAAAGCAGCAGGAGGATGAGGTAGCCTGACTTTATAAGTCAAGCTTCAAATACACTGGATCCTACATTTCCCATAATGCAACAAACAAGCGTCTGTGTGGAAGGTTTTCCCCATTCTGTAGCCTATTCCCATTTCAAATTAAAGTTATTGATATCTGCAGTGTTAACATGGAATACTGTAGTGGCCCTGCAGGCATATGTTATAGTAACCAGTTTATTGATTTTTTCTTAGCATAAAGAAATCATGTTTTGTCCATCCAGTGAACGGCCCTAAATAAAACAATGAGCCTCGGCCTCCATTGCCATAGAGAAGAATCCCATCAGAGTGCATTAGCACTTTCAAAACACTTTGTCATTGCAGTTGTGAACAAAACACTGCTTCATAGTTGCTTAAATCATCCAAAAATTACCCAGAATCCAAAAGTAAATGAATTTAAGATGCAGATTTCGTTAGTAGTTTTCCCAACAGCATGATCTTTAGCTTCAGATCGCTGTTAGCAGCACACAACTGAGTTTTAAGGTCAGTGATTGAATGATTCTTGCCAAAAAGGCACCTTGGGAGTCATTAAATTCTCCCCTAAAGATTTTACGTAGACCAGCTTTTACCTTTGAGTTTATACTTTATCAAAGAAACAGATATTTGAACCTACTTTTGTTAATTTTACTTTTACTAATAATTCAACCTGGAAAGTTTTAAGTGGATCTGCGTTTCAACTGTGAGTCATTTTATATTGGAGTTGAAACTGATATTAGCTGCTCTTAGCCAAATCCAGGACACAATCATAGTGACGAGCAATCTGAATTTCCTCTCTGTGTGTGAGATAAGCACCAGTAAACACAAACAAAATCACTTCTCTTTTCATTATTTATTCATAATAGTCTATAACTTTTGATAAAATACACTTTGTTTACAAGTGCTGATTACTATATTACATTCACCCGGAGTTTAAATGGAGACAAAATGACACAGACATATTAAACAAATTCACCTAGTGATAAACGTGACATTTTAAAATGGTGGGGATTGCCCATGACACTTTCCGCTGCACAGTCAGTTCTATATGAACTGCTATTCTGAATGCACACACAACAGGTAACTTCAATGACAGTGGGGACTGCTGCCTGACTCAGGTTTCAGTCCTTATTAACAAAGATTTCAGCTGCCTTTTGGGATGATTGAATGTATTTGTTAATTGTTTTGCAGTGCAGTCTAGTCCCCGACTCTACATGAGTAAATACAGCATCCTAACATCACATTTAACCAAATAAGACCTAAATATTTATGGGGGATAAATTAAATTTGTGTTAACAGAATCAAATACTGGTACGCCAGTTTTAGTGAAATGACTATGCTAGGTTTGTGGAAACCGCTTCTGACTCTAGCCCTACAATCTTAAAACCAATTTTCCACAAGACACAACCCCCATTTAATAACAAATACATTTAAAAATGGACTTTGATTAATCCACTGATCTAAAAACGGTGCTTTAAAAACTTTTCTTTTTCTTTTCATAAGGTAATGACACAAATGTAGACAGCTAACAGGATACACATATTAGACAACATCTCTATGGAAAAATATAGACCAATAGATCCATTGAAAAAACCTGGGCCATACAGAATATTGATACCTGGGCAATTTGAATTATAAAAAGTCAAGTTATTTTCTGTATGGTGGTCTGTCCAGTCTAGACAAAATCATAGGAAAAAACGGACAGCCAATATATTATTATAGTAAATACCCTGTTGATTTTTAAAAACAATTAGCAAATAGATTTTTTTTTATATTAAAATATATTAATTAAAATATATTACTTTGATTAACTAGTCAGACATTAAAAACAAGTTCTGATTATTTTGTTTTCTTTAAGGTGACTTTGGCATATTACCTTGGAAATAATTGCTATAAAACAGGCCTACTTTGCACTTCCAGGAAATTTCAAAATATAGTTGATGCGTCTTAATTTGCAATCAGCATGAACACCCAAAGAACCTGCTGAGGTAACTCTTCACACTGGCCTTTTTTTTTTTGCATGTTAATATGTGGTAAAATAAAAATTTTTACTGTGTTAACATCATCATAACGCAGTTACAACACAGTGTTCACACCACAAATGTGCTGGCCCATCCCTGAACATCACACATATACATTATTGTACATTATATAAACATGATACAGTATTATTTTGTGCTCACAATACTTCATATCACATTTAAACGGTGGATAACGCTCTAAATTCTCTGGAAAAAGGCCATTTTAAAGTGAAGTGTTACACCTGCCTGTTAATCAGTGTCATATTGTACCTCCAAATCATTTTGTAAAACTGAAGCATACTATGCTGAATCATTCTGAGATAAAGCATTTAGCGTTTTAGCATAACTTACTGTTCTTCTCTGTTTTCTTCTTTCCACAGTAATAATAATTAAGTAATAAACAGCTGGATATGCTGAAGCAAGGTGTGCCACATGAATAAAATAAAATACATTTCTACATCTAGGCATATACTGTAAATGAGCATAATATTTACAGTGAAAAAACAAAATTATCTTCATTTTCTCCCCTTGCCTTGAGTGTTTTTTTTACCGTTTGCCACTGCTGATCTATCTATACAGATATACAAGCATGAGAAAATCCACCTCACGGGACACAATATCTACAAACTGGCTTTTTGGGGAGAAAATGCAGGTTCACACAGTAGGAAGTGACTCTAGACCTTGACCTGGAATGGAAAAGATCTCAATTTGTCAAAAGCAACATATAGGCATTTTTTATATATATAAATGATTCTTCTTTCTCCCTATATTTTGAATGTAAGTGCTGTACACAGTTACTACCATATATCCAGGTGGTTTCAAGTGCTTCGCTCTGTAACTGCTAGTCAAAAAATTATGTGATGAGCAATCAGTATCATTCAAAATTCCTTTTGTATTCTCTTTCTAAAACTATACATGCTCTTTCTAGTTCTTGAATCTGAGTGTGCTCAGTAATAAATGTACAGTTTTTATATAAAATAGTTACTGTAAGTTGCACTTCCCTGCCATGCGTGCATAAATGCAAAGTAGGAGGTACTCTACAACCAATGATTATCATTAGCGCCCTTTTTTTTGCCGTTAACCATAACTGATTAGGCCCAATAATAAAAAGTGTCAGTCTAAAACACAACAACAGTCATTATGTTCTACAAAAATAACAACATTCATTTTCCCTCCTTTTTTAAAAACTACACACACACACACACACATATATATTTAAAAAAATATATCAAACTAATCCTAGGCGAGTGCAAACATTGCCAGATTTTATATTTGTCACACATCTGACAGACTACTGATTTGATTGAAACATTTCTACCATAAAATTGCACAAAACAACGTTCCATAGATGTTGGTGAAACCCATCCAGTGTAAATCCTTGCCTTTCCAACAGTGACCACATGCTGGTTGTTTTGTCTGGAGCACGACTAATGTGCTTCACCCGAGCGCTGATTCTGTACTGATTCTGTATGACCTGGCTCTGCTTTGTGCCCCGCTTCAATGCAAATCAAACCATATCCTCTAATTATTATTAATTTCATATCATCGTACAACTAAACATGACACACAGAGTTTCGAGGGGCCGATGCAGTCGTCATGGCAGAAGGCGCCACATCCTTTGCACATGATCATAGCCTTCAGTCGGCAGTAGCATTTAGACTGGACGTCCTCCATGTTGGAGCCCTCGATGAACGTCTGTTCAGGTGAGGGCTCGCCCTGGTTGCCGTGTTCTAACGAGTGACCGGCGGGTATGGTGGTGACAGTCACTGAGAAAGACATGACGCTCCCGTGGACGCCGCTGCTGTCAGCCTCCGATGAGACAGTGGAAGAGCCGGTGCCTGCAGTGCTGTGGTTCAAAGTGTGAGGTACAGACATGCTGATAGTGCCACCGTAGCACGATGCTGCCACGGGTTCCTGATTATCGAGTGTTCTCTGGGGTTGAAAGGCAGACGGCCGCTGGTGACTGGGGTCCACTTGGGTAAGATATGGCTCGGAGTTTCCTTGATTACTATTGCAGAGTTCGAGGTGCCTTCGGTGTGACTGTAAAAAAGGGCTGGTGTCTTTGGCTGTCGCGCTGATGCTGTTGTTATCGGCACCAGCTACACTATCCTCTGATCCAGGCTCAGTCTTTACATTGGACCAAAGTTGAACGCTTCCTGCTTCATCAGATTTAGTTATTGAGTATACCTGCTGCTCTGTCTTAACCCCAGAAACAGGAGAGAAGACTTTCCTGACTGGTTCTTCTTCCTTGGCCACCTCCTCTCCTTCTGTGCTTTCCCTTTTTAAACTGGACACAGAAGTGTTTGGGATGGCAGACTGGTGCAGTCTCCTGCTCTCTGGTCCTCGGCCGTATGTGGACACATTCAGCAGGTAATGTCCTGTCATGGCAGGCCTGGGCATCCTCTTACGACCAAGAAATCCAACTGAAATCCTGGATTGGTCCTGACGTTCTTCTGCATGCACCAGCTGATGGACCTTGTACTGAGGGTGCTGAGGTCCCATACCGCCGTAAGGTTGGCTCTGCTGCACTTTCCTCTGCATAAGAGCCTGTAGGATCTGCTCCTGAGTCTCCTTATCAGGAAGTTCTCTGTGATGTCTTGTGTATTCTGAGAAAACTCCTGCTCGTCCTGCTGTATTGAACTGGTGGGACATCTGCTTATCAACCCTATGCTCAGCAGAGTGTGACGTCTTCCCCTTGCTACCAGAGGGTAAGTTTGACATCTTCACTTCCACCTTGGATAGCGGTTTTGGGAGGATCTGCTCCAACGGAACCTCTTTGCCCTGCAGAAGCTGAGTGACCAGCGGGTTGTTTGCAGGGATACAGGAGCTGGTCCTGGTTGATGATCCAGCTGGTGATGGGCTTTCTTGTACCTTCAGAGCGTGCACAGATGAAGGAGTGGGTTGCATCGATGTGTTTGAACTCTTTTGAGCGCTATGGAGTCCTGCACTGACAGTACCAGCAGAGGGAGCTTTGTGTTTGTCGTCAGTTATGCTAGAGAAAAATGTTTGAGACTGGTTTGGGCTTAGCTGACCAGAAGAGTCAAATGGGCGAGAAGGAGGTGTAGTGGTCTGACCGCTGCTGCTGTCGGAGGCTGGTAACCTGGTTGATGCTTGTGGGGAAGTTGGGCTGGGGCTGGGCGATGGCTGTGTCTGCTCACCACTGCCTCCCCCTGGCCCTGGGCCTGGCACCGATCCCTTTGAAGCAGATGATACTGCGGCAGCTGCTGCTCGCTGCGCTCTGGCAAGCTGGGCTTTGGCTTTGATGTCAGCCAAAGTACGAGCACCAGTGCGGCCTGGGCTGCTAAGCGGGGCCGGGAGGGGAGTCCTAGGTGAGACTTGGCTAGGTGACAGTGGAACGGGAAGAATTCGTGACACTGAGATCTGCAAAGTGACAAAACAGAGATTTGTTTTAAGATATGCATATATATGTAAATAAAAAACATCTATGATACAAGTACAACTTTGTTCACAACTTAGCAAAATACACTACTTCTGTGTCATGTTATTGCCAACTCACTGCTACAAAACCCTGCTGAAAGTAGCTAATTCAGGGATTTACTAGTGAAGATACTGTTTGGAACATACTGAGCATGAAGATCACTGGCAGAAAAATGCAGGAGGGATTTGAGAAATATCTGTGGACATTTTGATTATTTTTTGAAAAAAAATTCTCATTGCCATTGGAATCCACTCTTACTACTATTAATTTAAGCTGACTACAGCTGCTACCCCTCTGCAAAGAAGCAAGCAACACACTTGGCAGAACCACCTTTAAAGCCTACAAGTGGTGAGTTTTTGATATTCAAAAGATAGACAGATCAGAGAAGACTTTGAGGTTTTACAAACATTTCCCTACCTTGAGAGGTGGAACCCTCTGATTTGTTGTTGGAGATGGTGTAGGAGGGCTGGATGTGGATGATGCTGGAGGAGATACGGAGGAGACTGAAGACACAGAGGAAATTGAGGACATACGGGGCCTTTTCTCTGGTGTCAATTCACCCTCTATCTCACTGACAGATTTCCTTTTCACCGGCTCAGAGGGGCCAGTGGGTTCAGAGATGACCTGTTCGCTCTCCTCAGCAGGCTTAAGCACAGATGCTGGCTGATCTTCTTTTAACTCTGAACTAGCCTTTGGTGGATGGCTCTTCTTCACAGGTGACTGGGGAAGCTCTGTTTTCTCCTCCTTCACTTCCTCTTTATGCTCCTTTTCAGGCAGCGTTCCTACGACGGCCCGTTCGGTCAGTCTCACAACCTCAGGTGTTGTCGCTGCAGGTGTTGGAGCAGACTGCGTTGTTGTGTTCAGCTTACGATCCTCAGCGTACTGTGAGCGCCGTGTCTTCATGGGCTCTGTGGTGAAGATGAGCTCTTTCTGAGCTGTCGGTGCCTTCAGAGGCTCCTGTGTTGGCTTCATGTTTTTCACAGCGGTGGCTGCAGCATCAGTCTGGCTGCTGTCCTTGGTGCCCTTGGGATCCTCCGGTGCTTGAGCGGCAGGTCCTGTCTGATGAGTCGGGGACTGGGGCCTGGCAGACTCCTGATTCAGATCAGCTTTTGTCAGCTCTTTGGATTCCTCAAAGCTGAGCCCAGAACTATACAGGGAGAGAGAGAAGAGGAAGGTAGAAAGACAGACAAAGAAATAAATCCATAAATCAATAGTTTTCTTAAAAAGGAAGAGATTTTTACTCATATTCCCTACATTTCTGTGAACAAAGTTATGTATTTTTTACTAAATAAAACTAATATAGTTTTAAATTGAATTTAAAATAAAATGTTCTACACCCTACAAGCCTTATAAAGTAAGTATGACATATTGCAACAATGAAAAATTGGTAATCATCCATTCAGTCTTTTGCAAGTCATCCAGCGAGACCCCTTCGATTGGCATCTTGATACACAATCAATGAGCCTCCAAATTAGATACATTTTTAAGCAGCTAACAGGTCGATTCAATTTGATTTAGCCTTGTCTTGAAGCAATCCAATACAATGTTATGAATAGCGTGAACAATTCCACTGTAATTCTACTAATAACATACTTATATGTTTCCAAGAAGAACTCTTACCAGGTATTCATCTACTCCTGTAATGTGAGAGGGAGATGAGGGTGGTGCTTAGATCCCATTTGGAATCTCATTCAACTCTACATAATCCTTTCAAACACTCCACCGTTTAATAACAATGCATTTCTGAAATTAGATATTCAATCTTGTTAATGTGGTGGAGAAACAAAAATTCTTAGAAAAAGTAAGACTGCCATTCTACTGTTTGTATTGTAGGTACTACAGGAGAGGCCTTGTAATTTGAAAGGAACTGTCTTTTGGCATTTGGAAAGACTGAGAAAATATGCCAACTTCTGTAAACCTGGATGGGGTTAGTGAATTAAGAAACAATAAACGTTTTCTATCATAAAAGAGAACCTACTTTTCACCATAATAGTTTTCAAAGAAGGCCTCCTTCCAGTGCTCGACTTTCTTTTCCTTTTCAATTTCTTGGCGCATTCGTAACTGCAACTCAGGAGTGAACTCTCCTGTAAAGGAAAAAGTTACGTAATACAAAAAGGGAAAGGTTACATTATACTTGGTGACACAATAATTTTAAGTTTGAATGTTGTTATTATCATTTGGGAATGATTGCACTGACCCTCGGCCAGCCTTTCCTTCCAAGACTGTGCTGCTGAAGTGAAGAACTCATTGTTTAAGGCAGAACTAGTGACCTTCAGCAGGCCGTCCATGCAGGCCTGGGGAGAGTAGGCACAATATTATGACTAACATCATCGCAATCATAGTCACTGCATCAGTACGTTGACTTATGCTTCCTATATGTGGTGTACAGTTAAACATGTAGAATCAGTGAATACAGAAAAGCTGTGCAGAAGTTAGCTGTGTGTGAAATGTATATCCATGTGCAGAGAGGGTTTCTACATTTAAAGATGAGAAATTGCATGCAATAATATTACACACGTCACATTTAGTGCTAGATAATGCAACAGAAGCATAAAAAGTATGTATAATCTTAGCGCCACCTGCCGGTCAACTTCAGGCAGAAGTTTGAGCAGCCTCTGTTGGCAGTCTGGGGGCAGGACAGAGAAGGTATGCTTGTTGATGATTGCCCGCAGATTGGTGTTAACCAAAATGGAGTCTGGTGTTTCCACATCTATTTTACACTTGGTACGTTTCAGCTGCCCTGCAACACAAAACAGGAAACAGATGTAAGCCAAGACGGATCCAGCAATGCAGAAACATCGAAACGTCGATCTTGCAACTAGCTTCTTGAGTAATTTACACTGACATGCAGTTACATGCTGTTTTGTTAATGTGGTTATCATTTCCCTTGTTCCTCAGCTTCTTGAAATAATGCAGTTTACTTACTCCTAACTGTCAGATTATTTTAAAGTATTTTAATGGTTGTTCTACATTTTCTTATTGTGAACAAAATCCAAAACAATGCATGCATCCCTCTGTCAATACTTTCCGACTTCTCTACCTGTCTATGGCATAAATATCCAAACACACTGGTACTGAAAACTCAAACCTTTGAAAAAACATTAGTATAAAAAAAACACAACAGTTTCATTTTAAAAAGGCTGATTCGTATATTTTCAGTGGACTAGTAAGTATTTAGGGCACCAGGACAGTGTAGCTGACTCAAAACAAACTACAGTGTCTGTGTTGATTTTAATGAAAGAACATGTCATCCAGTGCAACGGGGTGGTTTGTAATAGTTTTTGGACAACTACGGAGGTCTATGGCAAAGACGAATAAGCTTTACTAGCCTTTGGCAACACAGATAAATGCACCAAGTCATTGTTGCTTTTGGTCTTTTCATGGGATTTGTTGACAGTAAAGAACGTGACCTGCCCTTGTCTTTAAGATTTTCAAACTGCTGCTTTACATGTAGGTAGATGTCTGACTTACCTGCACTAAGGCGGCCTGACCTCTGGGAAACCTTCCTTGGGACGACTGGGTGGCATAACTCTGTTTGGACAGAGGGAAAGGAGTAGAAGGAAAAGCTCAGAGAAATTGCAGGCAAGAGATCTAATGTTTCCACACTTCTGATGCTAATTATATATGAGTCATGGTTGGAAGACGATAATACTATGCCTATTGTTCTGCTACATCAATATCAGTCATTCATATTCAAAACTGTGTGTAATATATTGCAATGAACATTAGTAAAATGTCCAAACTGACTGCGTATCACACCTGATTCCTGTGAGCTGGATCTACATCTATCACACAAACCCATTGGGCAACTATTCATTTCATTTGATATTCTATTTGACAACATAATAGCAGCCACCTACCAGGATTTGTAGTAATGTCAGCCATATCTTTGATGGTTTTCAGAAGCAGTCTGGGACTGGAGGTGGTTGGCATTCCCCCCTGTCTGCGCTGGTTTCTCTGTTGCTGCTGCTTCAAGGCCTGAAAACGAGCAAAACAAGGAAGGAACAAACAGCCAGGAGTATGAGAAAAAGAGAGTGTGAATTTGTCTAACACTCCCTTTCCCTGCAACTACCCCCCCAGGGCCACTTGCCTGGTTAAATAACAGCTAAATAACAGCGCAGCAATGAAACATAGGTTGCATAACACAAGCATAAATCATCTATTTGTTGTAAATCTGTCGAAGAAGTCTGATCACCTCATAAACACAATGTCAAAAGATTAAAGAAGCAATCCAAGACAGTCCACAGAGTGCCTTTTTGTTGTTTTAGCTGATTCAAATAAAAAGAAAATCACAAAAGAAATGTACACCATAGGTCTCTCCAGCACTAATATTTTGGCCAAATCGCCATCTTTTAGTGTTGCCTACGCCCAATAAATGAATAGAAATTGGTCTTACAAAGCTGAAATTTCCACACCAGCACAGATGGAGTGAATTACAATCTGTGCAATCAAGTGAAATCTAATTAAATGGAACACAAAAGGCACAAAGCAGCCAATAGGAAAATGTTGAACGGGTGGATTATGAGGACATTAATACTGTAAAACCAGCTATAGGCATTTTTCCCTGACGCCTAGTTGTTTTAAAATAATCAGCACAAGATGTTAAACAGACAGGAAACAGAAGGATAAACATGGGTTATGTACATGTTTACTGAAAACAGTGAAAAAGGTTAGATAGATGTGGTGAAATCTGGATTCATGGGTCATGGATTAGCTTTAATATATGACACAATAATAAATTCAAACATCCAACAGATTGATGGACAGGTAACTCACATTCTGATCAGTACGGTTTTTTGATTTAAGAGAAGGAGTCCTAGTTAGAAACTCTACACTCCATGAAAACATTACAATGCTTAACAAGAATGTATATTTGTGTGTTGCAGAGTGGCCTGACAGGGGATTTACATGAGCGTATGTGAGTACGAGGGTGTGGCAGGAACTCCTGTAACATCTGAGACGTGTGTTTGCACAAACAGTCAAAGTAGTAATTAATCCGATAAACAATTAAAAACAGAGAACACAGAACCAAAAAGTACCTGTTTCAAAGCTTTCTTGCTGTGTTTCTGCGAGGGAGAGATGAGTTTACTGGTGGGGACAGAAGGCGACGAGCATCGAGGCTGCGGGGAGGACGGCTGTGACTGCAGCTTGGAGGGAACTACGAAATACAAAAGCACGAAGCACGTTACTAAATACACTTCCTGAGGGTGTTGTACAGACTTTATCACATCACGCTTTTGTTTTGATGAAACTGAAACCAAGAGTGTGCACAATGAAGCAGATTATGTTACCTTGCTAAACTATCAAATTACTAAAAAAAAGGGCCAACCACTCAACAGAAAGATTATTCACAACAATCTTTCTGCTGGATATTTCTGACAAGAGCACCTTTTCTACATACCATAGCAGCTCCACTTGTTTCTTTTTCGATTCCACTTAATTTGCATTTGACTTTGTGGTTCTTTGTATTGATTAGTTCAAAAATAAAACAATATCAGAGTCCTCCTACTCAGATATGAACGAAGGTTATTTGCTTGGCAGTTTCTAACTTGTGCATAATGAGGAAGTGGTCACGGGTCATACTGAGAAAATACAGTTTCCTGTTTTAACAGTCACTTAAAATATTCAAGTGGCAGAGAGAAATAATTTGAGTCAGTAAGAGCACAGCCTGGGGAAAACAAAATAATTGGCACTGGAAGGAAAGCTTATTCTCCAAAGCTGCTCTGCAATCAAGCACAATCAGGTGTGCAATTCACAATAAAGCAATGATTTGACATCACAGACGCACAAAAAAAGCAAAAACTGTTATGATGTGACCGCCACATTCAGCACGCAGCTTCCCTGCTGACAAATAAGACATTATGGACACAGCGTGTTTGTTTAAAAATAAAACCCACCTTTTGCTATCATCATGTCTGATGCTCAGTGTATTCCAAGAATCATTTTGTGATGAGATGGTGTAATTTATGTTTTGTCATGAAGACACTTTCTCCTAGTTTGCCTCTTCTAGCGCTACCTCTGCTGGTTTCCTGTGTTTCCGCATTGACTTCTAACAACGCCTGAGAAGGGGCGTTAACTCTCAGAGTCATAACAGAGCAATGTAACCAACCAGCGAAAATCAACTAATGAGCAGACCTGCAGTCCTTACTTATTGTGTACTTATTGATGGATGCCAGGAGATCTTTCTCTTCTATTGATTCTGCCAGAATGATTGTTGAACAGCAGCAACAATTATGCAACAAGAAAGAAACCCTTACTCCTTAATACTGTAAATACAGAGCTTACAAATAAAGTGACTCCTGTACTCAGGAAACATTAAGTTGAACAATGTTTTTTAGGGCTATTTATCAGCTATAAAGTAATGAGTTCATAGTTTAATGTCCTGCAAATGTTTAAATTAAATAATATCATATAATCATGGTTAAATGAATGTTGTCTGATGATTCCTGAATGATCCACAAAAAGCTTTTGGAGACGTCTGTAAACCCTACTTAAAGAACTCACTTCATGGATGCAGTGACGTACACACTGTTAATAATGAGCCTGTATGAGGTGCACAATACCTCTTCGCATCCATCTTCCTCTCCTTTCCTCTTGAGTGATGGTACTGCTGTTGTTGTCTGTGCTTTGGGAGTCCGAAAGATTGTCACTGCTCTCCTCAGAGTCCTCCTCAGACAGCTCCTTCACCACGTCCGAGATGTCCTTCTACCGAATAGAGTACATAGAGTGTATTACATCTTTGTGTTATAGATACAGAAAAAGAGCCAAGCAGAAATTCAAAAACATCTTTTGGTGTAAGCACTCACACCCTCCTTAACCAAAGCATTCATCATTTCTTGAGTATGAACATATTTATCTTTGGTTGAGTATGAACATATTTATCTTTGGTTAGCACGTCATGATGCTAACCAAGATTTATGCTTTCTTCCTAAAACAAACTGACAAATGGTTACAATTACAACAATAAATCATCGTGAATGATCTTTTTCTCAATTCATTTCATGATTTTTGGCCTTACAGGGCACAGTAGGGAAAGCTGATTTGTGTCTAACTAACCTTCAATGTGTAGACCCCCATTCTGCCTGGAACTTTATAGAAGATCCCCTCCTCACCACGAGAGTTTGTGTGCAGCATTGCATTAAGACATGCCAACGGCGAGGTTCCGCTGGATCATGAGAGAAAAACGCAAATTACACATCTGTTCCCCAATAAATCAGACAGCTGGGAGAAAGACGTGAGACGGGTAAATGCTGGTCTGATATCTGGGGAGGAATTGACATCATGCATCAAGAGAACATGTGTGAGTTCAGGGCAGATTCACACACTATAGCTGTGAGGCAATTTACTGACTATTTAATACAGAATCAGTTGCATAAAACTGGTTCAAGACTAATCTAAACATCGTGAGGAACTGATACTCTCGGAATAAACTGGTCTGACATAACTATGTCTGTTGCATAAAAATCTGTTCTAGTTAAGTCAAACATTTCCAGAACTAACTTGAGTTAATTAAGAGTGCATAATAATGCCTCAGCAGTCACGCCAGAGATGTATCCAGAGGTATAGTGAAGTAAAAAATTATTTTTGTCAACTTACATTTGTGTTATACAGCGTAACAGATAGTATATAATATAGTAAAATGCATTGAGATTGGGGGAAAATTGCACTAGTCAGGCTTACAAATGTTACGGGCTAAAATCTGTCAGATAATTTATGTCATTAAACTTACACCCCCACTAAATTCTTTGGCTCGTGTTGAACTTCTAGTCAAAGCACTGTCATTAGCGTCCATGCTACATTTTGTTAGAACATCAAGAAATGTAAAATACTGGAAAACAGAATCATGTTTTTATGCAACAGGTTGCTAGAGCGAGCCTAGGCGAGATATTAGCGAGTCTAACGCTGTGTCTTTATGCAACTGAACCTAGAACATGTTATTGTTAATAACATGCAAAAGGCAAAACCAAAAATAGTGGCATTGCAGTGAGTTTGTTAAGATAAGGGTTTGGGGTGGGGGGGGGGCTAGCTTTTTCTTACCTTCTGGATGAGAACAGTGACAATGAAACAAAAAGAAATGAAACAATTATTAATATAATAAAATAATTGTTACTATGTGAACAAGAGAAAGGAAAATATATGATATGCGCTATCAATAACAGAGGGAGAAAGTGTTTACTCATGAACATGTCTCCTATCTGTACGACATTGGCTCTCGTAAGGCTACGATGCCGGGAAAACATTTACCTTATTTCTTTAAGCCTTTCTCTTTGGATCACCTGCAAGATCTCTTTATGGCTCATGGGCGTATTGGGGTATTTCTCCAAAACCTACAATAATAAAACATCAAAATGCAGCATTATAACATCAGTCAGATATTCAGGTGAAGAGTGGTTGTCACGAAACATGTGGTCTCAAGGAAACTTTAGCCTGAGTTTTCACATGCTGAAGCTTTTCTAACTTTGACTGTGTAATAATAACAATCAGGACCACAAACCTTTCACAAACATTGTGGCTTTTTGCCTAAAACAGATCTGGATCTTCTGCTATGATGTTGGTCCACGCACGTCTACATGTCATACAGATGATAAATACCAAGTGGTTAACTACTAAGGTATAATTTTCACATATGGCTGTCAGCCTTTTGGAAACACTCCCATATGGTATTATCACATGAACTGGGAATGAAGATCACAAGAGCACTTTTGTATAAAACAAACATCTCACAGTAACGTTGCAGAAACTTCACGTGGAGAGCAAACCATGTTGCTTTTGACTGTTGCTCCCAGCTTGTACATTTCTGTGACAATATTCCGCATTTATTGTAGTATGTTTGTCTCAGTAAACCAGGACTTCATGGGTGTTTACAAACTAACGGTATTACATTTTTAAGATCTCTACACGGACAAACTATTCATTTTAAATAAGTCAGTGAAGCTAATGCACCACTGAGCAGTAAATACCCATACAAGCAACACTGTTACACTTTAATAATGAAAACAGTTGTCGGGACTTTTCTATATTTTGTAGCCATTAGCACGCTACGCTACACGGCCAGCTACAATGCTAGCAACATGCATTACTGTACTCTTGATATCTCGCCCAAAACGCTGGCATGCAAAAGCAATAGAACAACTGGGTCACGTTAGGGGCAACACAGGGGGTCTAAGAGCTCAATGCGGACACAAAACGCTTCACATGTGTTTTATTTTGCAACTGATATCAGACAAAACTTGTTGACGAGCTGAGTTGCGGGAGCTAGCGGGGAGTTAGCGTGCTAGCACCGACGCTGATCACTTCCATGCTTTCACTTTATTCCACTTCGAAAATCGTGACGGACGTCGTCACCCGTGTTGCCCGGGCCCA
Source organism: Morone saxatilis (assembly GCF_004916995.1). Lineage (NCBI taxonomy): Eukaryota > Metazoa > Chordata > Actinopteri > Moronidae > Morone > Morone saxatilis. The sequence continues at coordinate 6,267,934 of NW_023339873.1, forward strand.
ACACACCGCAGGGTTAATGGACGACGTGTGTGTGCACAGGCTCGACGCTGTTATTCCGTGACAAGAGGAGCGAGAAGCTACGCGGCTAATGACAGCGGGTGGTTCGTCTCTCTCTGCGTCTCTCTCTCCTCTCTCTCTCTCTCTCTTTCTTTCCCCCGCACAGTATGTCTCTCAGTCAACACGGGCCTTTGCGCGGTGTACGCAACATTTCGTCTCCAGCAGCAGCAGCAGGTCATGAACTCATAAACACAGTTGTACAAGTGGGAGCGTTCAAGGAAAACAACCACAACAAAACGGCGGATTGAAAAACACCCGGAGTACCGTTTTAGCGGCTTCCGCCCACGTCCTCCCTTTCTTTTTCTTCTGTCTCTCCCTCATCGTGGATGTCTCGTTGCAGAGTAGTGTTGGATGTGTCTGTTTTCAGTTGAAATGTTGCTTTAGTTACCGCGTAAGATCCACTCCGTCTGCCATGTTGGACTTACTGTAAAGAGTCATGTGACTCCGAAGGAAACGTCATCTTACTGTATATAGCTGTCATTGTAAAAGTCTTCCAAGTTTTTACCCCCCACACACACACATATATATACACACATATATATATATTTATGTAGCTGTAGTCACAGACAGTAGGCAGCTCAAGATCATTTCAGAATTTTGTTTATTTTCATGTGTAAGCAAATGGACTTTGCACGATTTCCCACAACTATGAAAAAATAAGGCAGCTAATCAAGAGGGCATTGCAAGCTTGTCTTCACATTATTATTATTATTATTTTTTTTTGGCTCACAGTTACATTAGCCATAAACTGAAGCAACAATTCATCAAGCATACAGGTTTAAACCAGGGTGCTCCCCCTCCCTCCCCCCAGTATTTGGAGGCCCTTAGTACCTACCACACCATCACAAAATCACCATTTTAACAGGCTTTCAACTTTTAGAAAATAGGTGATTAAATTGCTGTTAAAAAAATAAAATGAATTCAATTATAAACAAAAAAAGGATCCTCCAAATAATCTACTACATTGTCAAACCTGGTTTGATTACGATTACGTTTTGGCTGTGCTATTCATTGAGACTTGACGTTAAGCCACGAGAAACTACATGTTTTTTGTTTTTTTTAGGCAACAGTAGGCAGAAAAATGACATTTGTCTTTCCGGTTAAGCTGAATACATGCTTACTGAAGTTATACTTTCTCAAAAAAGGTGTGAAATCAATTTTAAATCAAGGCATACGATCTCCCTCCCCTCTCTCTCATTTCCTCCCCCACGTCTCCTTTTGTGCCCTGTGCGTTGTTGTGTCGACACATATCAGGGGCTTGTCTGAACCGGACCATAGGCAGCAGAGGATGGTCTTTGTCTCTGAGACGGAGAGAAGCTCTGAGATTCTGACGTCAGAGTGGTGGATGATGAGGATGATGTGACAGATGCTGCTTGTGGTGCCTGATACCTGTAGACCATTAAACAAAAAATGAGATATTATTTAAGATACAATATGTTCCATTTTTACTGTCCAATATCACATAATTACCAATATTTCTACAGGATTTAATGGGGTCGATCAATAGCAATACATATAATTGATAGTATTTCATCAAGTGCTGAGACTTTGTGGCATTTAAAAGGCTATACGAGTGGATTTGCATGTAAAAAAAAAATTTATTTTATTTGGGGAAAAACTGGTCAGCAGAAATGTAAAGTACATGTGGTTTGTAGTTAAATTGAGAAACATGCAAAGACATGTCTTGTATAGAGCTTTAAAATACTTTCTGCACTGTGATTAAAGCTGCACGATATGGTAAAAACATTATATTGTCTTTAGTATTGTATATTTTAATAACGATTATGTGGGAATGATTAAAATCATAATGACTTCATTATAATGCTGTTTTTGCTCTTTATCAAAACAAACTCTTGCGATTTGCATATTGCACTTGGCCATATTGCAATTTCAATAATATTTCGATGAATTGCAAAGCCCTAACTGTGATGCATTTTACAAAATTAAGAAATAAACATTGAATTAAAGCTTCTATGTCGGCCTTTCTCAGCTGTTCTCTCACCAGGATTGGGATTTCCTGACCCGTGACGATGCACCGCTCCTCTCTCTGATGGGGACGTGTGCCAGAAGGTCCCGCATCAGCCTGGGAGAAAACGCTCTCTCCATGTGAGCGCCATTAAGGTTCAAGGTAAACATGGTAGGTGGAGACATGTCTAACTCCAACAGCATTACATTCTCAGCCTGTAAGAACAGAAACAAAAAAATCAATTTGTAGTTATAATGTTATTATGTAGCATCATGACATATGTTAATGCATGTTTAGTAAGAAGCTTTCCTGTTCTCTAAATGGATGATCTGTTATGTTGCTTCTTCCACCTGTTTCAAATTAAAATCCTTCTACTGAGTCAGGTACATAATCCAATTACTTTCATTGCTATTGTGAAACAGAATTGATGGTTCACTGTCGTTAAAACTGTAAAAACTGCAATACCATGTCGTATTCACTGTGCAATCTATTGCTCATGTGCAACTTTCTTTTTGCTGCTACTATTTGTGTTATCTGTCGTTTGGATTCTTACTGTTTTTCTTGATTCTTACTGTTTTTTTCTCTTGTACATAGTGTTATATTATATTTATATTATATATTTCCCTACTTTACTGTTTTTTATACTGTTTTTCTCTATCCACATTTGTTGCTGTAACATTGGAATTTCCCCATTGTGGGACAAATAAAGGAATATCTTAGCTTATCTTAATGCTGTGAATGGTTTCCATGACTACAACCATCTTCACATCCTCAAGCAAAGTAGGAGGCTGTGAACATGGAAATAGGCTGCGTAAATCCACTCTTTGACACCTATTCCTGAGCTGTACTTCTGGCCAACTGTTCCCGTGAGTGTCCGACCACTGACCTGGTATCTACACGGGGCCCCAGTTGCCGTGGCAACAGCCATCTGTGCATATTGGCTGATTGGCCTCTTGTATCCCACGGCTGAGAGAGGCCTTCTCTTGACCTGAGTGGGTGCACTGGGTTAAAGACATGGGAAAAGAAGGATTTAGATTCAGTTTAATACACTCGGTTTAGCGGTTAAGACGCAAGCTTCTGGAACCTCAAGTGCCCCATGTATGGTCATCTGATCGGCCCCCACCAGACAAATCTGCCCTGTTATCTCCCCTGTGCCATCTTCCACTCAGCTTTCCAAACTGTCTCAGTGAAGACAAATACCAATGGTTCCTGGTTATCCTTTATATAAAGATATCTGTTTCTTGGAAAGGAAGAATGCATAAATTATCTATATCATATCAGGTCAGATTGCTTTACAGTCCTGTGTAGTTTTGACTTTGGTGACTCCTAGTGGTTGTACCATAATAGACACTAGGGGTTGACTAAGGCAAACATTTAGGCCATTAGAACAATTTTAAACACGCTATCATCACAATTATACAAAAGTAAACTGTATCATCAACCTGTAACTTTTACTGAAGGTAATTTGTGTTTAAAATACTGTAGTAGTAGTAGCCTACCTAATACAGTTATACTTCTGTTACTGATTTCCTTTGCCAGAATGCTGACTGCCCTTAGAGAAGGAATGTGCAAGTTCGTTCAGGTGTAATATATAGAGGTCAAAAGAACCAAAATAGGAGTGGAAGAGTTAATGATTTGCCAGCTTTAAACTTGTCATCTTAGTTAAAAATGTACACAATATATACCTTACTGCTGCATTGCATTATGGTCTAATTAGGTAATGCAGAAACTGGCATGTCTGCTGCTTTGGTGACGGATTTCACCCAGTAGTATATCTGTTTACTGACTGTTACTATTTTACAATTTGTTTTGGAGGGTTTTTCTTTCTCTAATGTACCATTTACGGTAGCTTTTGCCAGCAATGAAATGAATCCACTGACCTCTCTGGAAGGACCGGTTGCAGTCTCCATTGATCCTCCTCACTGTCAAAGTGCAGCCTGTTCACGATCTTATTCTTTTCCTCTGGAGGTATAAAATTCTCAATCAAGAGATATCTGAAATATGAAATACAAATATGTGTCAGCAGGAAGCATTTCACATACAATCAAATTATTAAACTTTTTGCCTTTTTGATATTATTATACAGAAATAAAGGTACTGCAATATTTCAGTACCAGCACAGATATTTTGACAATGTCATCCCTTTGCCACTAAACAAACTGCTTACAAAGCAGCAAAAAGCCCGTCTTCACTGCCCAGTTTACATCCTGACCCCTCTCTAATATCCAGATTGATCTGGAAAAACATCTAATGAAGAACAAAATGCTCTCATTGATTTATCTCTTGACAATATATAGATACGCAGTCTTAAGTCTCAAAGGCTTGTAAAGTGTGATGTTTGCTAATTTTTAATCCTAACATAAAGTAGAATTATTTAAACATTTATATTTGATTGGCACAATGAGAATAGTGCCATGTTTCACAATAACACAAGAGTGTCCTGTCATCTAAATGAATATCTCCAATCAGTTTCAAATGTATTATAAACATTTATGGAAATACACAACACAGCTTTTACTGCATTTCATCAATTAGAAAATTCTCAATATATAACAGAAATTAATTGCATAAATGTTTGAAATCTGAGTCCTGCCATGACAAAACAATGTATTTAGTTAACTTTTCATTCTAAACAGACAACAACAAACGTGTTTTATGCGTGGCACTGATGGAAAGCCATGGTGGACGTGAGCAAAGAAAGACATTGCACACAAACTGTATACAGTATGTTCACATTCACTAACACGGCTACTCACTTGTACTTGAGCTCTCTGGTGAGTTCATTCTGTGTCTGTTCAAGCTCCTGTCTGGTTGTGACGTGTTCAGAAATGACATCTCTCATCTCTGCCTTCACCAACTGTAGTTTGGAATACAGCTGAACAGAGCAGGAACATATCAATTACAGGTGTCACTACAGCTGTACTGACAAGGTGTTTGTATAAAGTACGCACCAAGGAAAAGCCTTTAATTTGCCCAATTTGCTAACCAAACAAAACAGAGAAACTTAATTATCCCTAAACACCAGGAAGTAAGAGATCTGTCCAGACAAAAAAAACCCAGACTCATCAGTGTTACCTCCCCTAGTGACGTCACTCTTGAAAAAATTAATTATTAATCGCAAATGAGATTTAATTATGATTGCTTTCGTGATAGTGGCATAACGGGACACGTGAGCAGGTGAGTCATCTTACCCTCTTCAGCTTCTTTGTCTTAAGTTCCACCTCCTGCTGCAGGGAGGAGAAGGTGTCCCTCATCTCTAAGGTCTCCTCATCCTGCAACATCATCTGCTGCTGGATCTCTCTCTCCCTCCTTATCTGCCAACCACACCGAACATTAAGCTCCATTAAAGATGAATACAAACAGTACACCCTTAAAAATAATGGGTTTCAAAATGTGTCTAAGTTCAGACAACCCACACTTATACTTCTGTTACCACGGATGGTAAAGTAACACAAAAGTATGCTTTATAAGGAGTAATGCTGGGAAAAAATAATAAAAAAGCATGAATTTAATTGTTATTTTAACATACCTGTTCTGCAATTTCCTGCCTCTTCAGCTCCAGCATTTTCTGCTGTTCATTGGTGTGATCAATTATAGTCTTGCCTCCAACCAACAGTTTGCTCTCCATAGCCTGCGAACAAAGACATACAATTAATTATTTATGTAAATTTCTTTTGTGTCTCATTTACCAGACACTGTACTCTATAATAACAAGGCACGTTGAATCTTAACAAGTACCTTGTATTTCTCAATGATCTTCTCCAAAGCATCTTGATCCCACTGCATGTCCTCTACGCTTTTTCTGTTTTCACTCAGGTGCTTTAACTTCTCACTGCCTCCCTGGCAGGTCAGAATCTTGGGGATCTCAATTCCCTCTTTCATGTAATGTTTCACCTCTTGTTCCTCCTCGAAAGCCTTCCACATATCCACATCCTTCTCTCTGAACATCTCCTCTTCCATGCCGACCATACTTTTACTGAGTCTTTTGCTGTTCCTTCTCATCCTCCTCCTCTCCTTTGCGAGCATCCCTCGCTCCTCCAGCTGCGCTTTCAAGCGTGCAATCTCCTGCTGAAACTCCCTCAGCAGGGCATCTTTGGGATCCTCATTAATCCGAGGTTTGTTCTTTATGTTCTTGGCCCTGTTGGCGTACCTCAGCGTGGCCAGGGATTCGTCAAAGTTCTTGTGCGATGGCCCCACCGTTGCAATCATGACAGTCTTTGCATTGCCACCCAGCGAGTCCTGGAGCAGGCGGGTCAGTTTGGAGTCCCTGTACGGGATGTGGGTGCTCTTCCCGTCCACCAGAGCTGAAATTACATTCCCCAGTGCCGAGAGGGACAGGTTGATCTTGGCTGCCTCCTTCAGTCGCTTCCCTTTAGCACCTGTCTTGCTCTGGCGCTCGCTGCCAGCCAGGTCAACCATGTTCAGCTTCCCAACACGGATGTGGTCCTCGCCATCTGGCCCTACTTCACTACACTCCACAGTTATGAGAAAAATGGCATGAGACCGAGAGCTGCGTTCATTCATGTTGGTGAAGCCCACAGACCTGGATTGGTTTCCTATGTTCATCACATGTTCAATCTCATTGGCGTTCTTTGTGACCACAGATGACAGGTCTTTCACATAGATGCCAAAGTCGGGACTCTCTTTAAGCTCCAGTTTCCTGTTGTTGTCTTTGCACAGCAGATCTCTGATTTCCTCCTGGTAGATCTCGAGGTACGATGACCTCACCAAGTATTTCTGATTCTGAGTCCTGGATATTTGTGTAAAAATGTGCTGAAATGAATTTGGTATAATCCCTCTCATGTCTGGGTCGTTTGTAACCCCTTCCATGGTGTGTGTTTTACCTGTCCCAGTTTGGCCGTAGGCAAATATGGTCCCGTTGAAGCCCTGGAGCACCGACTGCACCAGAGGTCTGACTGCATCGTCATAAATGTCGCTCTGTTTTGAATCCCAGCCATACACAGAATCAAACGTGAATACTTTCATTGGATCATCAGGTGGTGCCTTCGGGTTCCTGATGGTGATCTGCCCCAGTTTGTCATCAATCCCCAAAATGTTTTTACACCCCGCTGTCTCCTCTCTCCTGCTGAATGGCCGGCAGCGGACCACCACCCTGATCGCCTCGCAATGTTTGGTTTTGGACATTTTTTTGGTAAAAGATTAAAAAAAAGCCATTATCTCGGGCGGGGTACGCAGTTTTTTCCCCTTTCTCCGTGCAGGTGCAGCAGCTTCTGTATGGTGAAAAAGCGGTCAGACAAGACAGACACACCTCATGTGCGCAGCTTCCATCATCCCAGTGAACGCAGCGTCTCCTCCGCCCTGAGCATCTTTCAGAAAAGGAAGCGATGTCACGAGATATTAAAGGATGCTGCTGGGAAAAAAAAAATCACAGAGCCAGCCCAGCCCAGCCCACACAGCCACCCCGCGGTACACACCCTGCTCTGCGGACAATGGAAATCAGACATGTGACCTGCGCAACGAACTGGATTGGACCAAATCTTCTCATGGCACACGGCTATGGTCTAAATCTGTAAGAGTGATAAATTACCTTCCAGCTGGTACTTTAACGCACCTTGAGGGAGGAAAACAAAAAATAAGGTTTTGATTCAATAACAAAATTTTATTCAGACTTCACACCATTTACACCATTGCTCAAACCAGGCCCCACAGTCTTTAATGTACAAAAGAAAAAAAGAAAAGACACAGTGGTAGACATTCATCAGTAATGAAGAATTCATTTGCCAGCTGGAAAATACTTAAATTGTTCTGTCTCTATAGTATCTTTACATCCGCAATGAGTGAATAATTAGCCTCCATCTACCCTTCAATCTATACATTATGAAGTAAATCAATAATGTTAAAGTACAAAAAAAAAAACATCCATTTCTGCTGACCTCACGCACTCAGTTGCCAGTTTATTAGGTGCACCTAGTTATTCAACGTTTCTATTTTTCTTTTATTTATTTATTATTTACGTACCAATTTACTGTATGGAAGAGGTATTTCCCTTATGGTTTGTGATGCCTTGCAATAATTTGTTTCTTATTTTCGAGTACTATTGTGATTGTATAACATATGTGAAAGTCAATAGAAATATTTGAATAATTAGGTGCACATTCTTGCGGCAGGCTGGAGTTCTATTATAGGCTACTGGCACACATGGTGGGTCGGTCACTTGTGAAATTTCTTGCTAGAATCCTTTGCATGATCCAGTAGGAGCTGGCATGGTGTGAACTGATTCCCGTAGACGGCTTCAAACCGCCTCATCTTCTCCACCAGCTTGTCTGCACCGATGGTGTCCACGAAACGGAAAGGTCCTGAAAGCAGCAAAATATTATGTTAGAAATATTATCACAGGGATAGGTGTTAAATGGATAATATGGATATTGTTCTTGTTGCACTTGTTTTTATTCCTTTATGAAGAGCTATTCTGTAAACACCAGAGGGGTGTTTCATAAAGCCAGATTACAAGTTAAACCAGGTTTGTTTCAGTAAGTTAGGTTTACTTTCAATAAGTTACCATGGAAACGCATTCTTCCAGACTAGCCTGGTTCCTGTCAGTTTAGTTTTCAGGCTAAGCTTCACCTCAGGATTAACTGGTGTACGATCAATCTGGTAGACTGAAACAGCATTTACTGCTGCTCTGTGAACATTTATATGTCAACTTCAACACACTGTTGACATATAAGTTGCACTTATTGAGCTCCTTTTTTCAGTCTAAAGTATCTTCACAGTATTTCAGTCAAGGTATGTATTTTATGCACTACAAAAAAGCTAATAAGTAATAATTAAAACTTAATTTGTTCAGTTTTTTCACCCTATGGAGGCTCTTATGACATATGTACAAACCAAGTAATATAATCCAATTGATATTGGTCAACTTTACTTTTTAGATAATTAGAATTATTTATAAATTTTATAAATCTAAATGCTAAAATATAAATGATCTGTCTGATGTCATACGGGGCACTTACTGGTAGTTATTTAGATGTCATGTTACATTTTACAAGTTAATTTTTTACCACATATGATGCAAAGAAAATTTACATTTTGCACACAGGACTTTAACCCACAATCATACAATTACAAGCAAAGCACTGCAAGAATCATCTCTACTTGTGTAAAAACGTCTTTTTGGCTTTCTTAAATGCAATGGTTTTGTTCATTTTCATCTTAAAATTCTGTGTTACTACAATTCCTCATGTGAAACATAGACCAAAAAGACCCAATTCAGGGCGATTTTGCTCTTTTCATTGATACAGCCTCCAAGCACAAGCGGCTCAGATGACGATGACTACGGTTGAACTCTGACCTCCAAGGCAGGGGGGGAATCCCAGGCCAAACACAGCACCGATGTCTCCTTCCAAAGGACCGTTCAAAATGCCCTCTTGCAAACACAGCACAGCCTCATTGACGAATCGGGAAACTAGTCTGTACTGCACATCGGAGTCTGATGAGCTGCAAAAAGATTCATACGTGAGAACAGAGTATTTCACTAGCTAAACAAATGAATATTAGTAAAATCTCATGTAATATCAAGACTCCAAAGGTTTTTTTTGTCTACAATTAAAGAAAATGAATTCCAGTCCAGCAAGTAATAAATAGCACAATTTGTCCATATCAACAGCATGTAATGTAGTAATTTAGAAAAGACAAGATGCATAGAGTTTGCTACTTTTGCAATTGCCCGACATCGACTTACACGGCAGGATTTGGTGTCATCTTGTATTTCTCAAGGATTTCGCCAATATCTGGGTTGACCTCTTTAACCTTAAGCCCTGGCTGGTAGACGTAGCAACCCTTTCCTGATTTGCGGCCTGGAGAAGAATAATAATAATTAAAAAAAGGATCAATACATTTTAATAAAACATAGGCATAAATTAAAGCTGGACACAATGTCGGTCTCGGTCAATAGGTACCCTTGAATCCCAGGTCCACCATGGTCTTCAGGACCTCCACATTTCCTCCACCAAAGCGGGAGCCGAAAGCCTTGCCAAGGTCCTCTGCGACGTGAGCGGCGACGTCAATTCCAACTTCATCAGCCAGTGTGGCTGCACCCACAGGGAACCCAAAGCCTGTGGTGAGTGCATCTAACTTCTTGGGGTCAGTTCCTTCCTGTAAGTCCAAATGGATAAATTAATAATACTTACAACAGCTCTGCTGGAATAATGAATAGGCTTTGTTCAAGTGAGTTGTCCATTTTAGGTCCTAAATCCTCCACCGACCACTACAGTATATGAATACTGTATGAGTTCATAGCTGCGTTTTCTACTGAAGTAATACTGCTAACCTGAAGTACTCGTACTGCTTCAGCCAACATGGGAGCCAGACACCTTGTTGTATAGAATCCAGGTCCATCCTGCAAAGAAATGTGTGTAATATTTCACTGAAGAGGAATAACGTTCCAATTATTAACATCCATCATCATCAGAATAATAAAAAAAAAAAAACTCTTTGTTGTGGCTCACACAGCTACACACAAATAAAAATGTACAAGTAGCAAACGTATACACACAGTGAAAGAAAAATAAACACTCAATGGTCAGTAACTACACAGGGAAAGAGGAAACAAACATGACGCTCACCCCAACGACTATGATGACTTTGCCCTGCTTCAGGCCGACTGCCACAGCAGAGGCTGTAGTGTCCTTTGACGTCTGTTCAGTGGTTATAATCTCAAGGAGCTGCATCTTGTCCACTGGAGAGAAGTAGTGCATTCCAATCACCTGAGGATACAGAGGAAATATTCAGCCACATTTTCTTTAGAAGCACTTTTAAACTGCAAGGCACCCAAGTACAAACCTTGTCTGGTCTCTTGCTGGCAGCAGCAATATCCTTGATGGGCAGAGCAGATGTGTTGCTGGCAAATATGCAGTGAGGGGAAACCACCTGCAGACAAATGTTTGTTAGATCGTCGCTCAAAGTCACAACAGTATTGTCCTGGATTTAGTCCAACCAATGTAAAAACCATGGACTGATATTTACAACAAAGAAAGTACATTCTCTTTGTAATAAATGCATACTGAGACTCTTTTCACACTTACAGCCTCCACCTCCTTAATGACTGCATGCTTGATGTTAATGTCTTCAAACACAGCTTCAATAACCATGTCGGCATTTTCAAAGCCACTGTAATCCAACTGGCCTGTCAAGTTGGAAAGTATGGAGTCTCTCTGAAATGACGTGATGTTCTTCTTTTTGGTTTTGTCGTTGAGCCTAATTAAAAATAAAGAGTGAAATGATTAATCACCAGCTTTCAGGTTCTAATAGCTGATTTTAAAGTTTAATGTTATTCTTTCATTAGACAGGAACTGTATCAACCGACGGATGCTAATTAAATAGTTAAGCATACTCCATGACCAAAACAACTAAGATTTAAATTCCTGATATAATAACCCACCCTTTGTAAACCTGCTGTTCTCCCCTGGTCAGTCCAGCCAGAGTGGTGTCCTTCAGGACTGTGTGCACACCTTTGTCCACAGTGACCTGGGCGATACCTGCTCCCATCAGACCTGCTCCCAAGATGGCAAGAGTCCTAGTGGTAAACAAAAATAAAGATAGTAAATGATAGGAGAATTAATTTAAGACTGTAATATGAGAGATGATGTGCATTGGTGTGTGAATGTGTATGAATTTTCCGTTTGTGATGCCCTTTGTCATCACTGTGTGAATGCGTGTGAAAGGGTGAATGTGGCAAAGTGCTTTGAGTGGTCGGAAGACTAGAGAGGCGCTATACAAGTACAGACCATTAACCATCAGTGTAAATGTGTCAACGAGACTATCAGACCCGGCTTTGTCGTTAGTACCAACCAGGTATTTAATCCTGACCAGTGTTGTGTGTAGTGCATTACAAAATTGCCATATGGCCACATGCAGTATCCAAATTTCAGATATTTTATAGAAAAGGTAAAATAACAGCGTTATAATGAGTACTGTAGCTCTGAAGAGATGCCAAAATCCAAAGCCAAATCATGTTCTCCAGATTTAAGAGAACATGTTTGCTTGGTACAGACTCCTACATTCCCACACTAATCATGAATCATATTGCAATCGCAATATCTGTACAAGTAATTGCAATATGATGTTTTTACTACATAGTGCAGCCCTAGATATAACATTAAAAAAAAAAAATAAAAAAGTAATGCGTAATACATTACTTTTTTCAGTATCACTGACCATGACTCTACAAACTGGTCTGACACACACACAGACACACACACACACACACACACACACACACAGAATGTGAAAGTGATATACACTTACTTCACTTCTCTCTGAGGAGTTCCAAAGCGGTTCTTCTTGCATGCAACTTGACCATGATAGAGACCGATCAGGGCTGCCGACTCTGAGGTTTTTGCCAACTGACCAAAATTCTGTGACAAATGAAATTAAAATCGGTGATGTTCACTTGCACAATGAGCTACTATAAATACTGCAACTGCCACTGATGAAGACCTACAAACCTTACCTGAGACTCAGCTAAGTACCCCGCAGTGGGGCCTTGTTCTACTCCAGTCTTCACACACTGAGAAGGGGAAGGATAAAAAAAGTTTCAAGTCATGTTAAATAAGAGACCAAATTTCACAAGTTATTCTAATATGATTAACAAAGCAGAGAAGAGAGACCGATAGACTACTGTCAAACCACTTATTCATATTTAATAAGCTGTGGCCAGTTAATGTTTGGTATTTTAATTGACAAATGAATTAAACATTAGTTGATTATAAAAATTGCCAATTGAATAGTCACTTTAAACACCATTTTCCCCACTAAATAGATACAGATGCTCACTGGTTGGACTCTTAAGTCGGGCTCATTTCTCACAATACCATCCAGATTCTTAAAATAGCCATAGTAAATTATTGTTAAAGAGAGTTTTTACTTACTTCAATGATTTTCAGGGGTGCTGGATAAAGTCCCTTGCTCTGCTTCATAACTTTACCATAGACAGTTTTGTAAATTTGATTCCGTACGAGCGGAAAGCTCATAACGTAGTCTTGAATTTCTATGGAGAAAGAACATTCACTGTTTAATGCACTATTTTTCATTCCTGATGAAACAAACTGAAGTAAATACAAAGAGTTAAATGTGCAGGAAATGCAGCACAACTTACTCTGCATTGTGCCTTTCTCTTTGCGGAGAGGGATCTTCTTGTTGACGATCCCTCTGGCATATTCGATGGCAACTTCCTCAAGGTAGTCTATTGTTCTTTCTTCTGGACTCTTCAGGCCAGGTCCTACAATATGAGCAGAATAACTTTAAACTACCCAATTTTGAAGAAATTCAACATTTTATTATCATATGTGAGTTGCAATATCTTACCTAGAGGGTCAACAAGTTGGTCGACAAGCCCCATCTTCTTGGCTTTATCTGCTCGGATATTTCTTCCTGTGAGCATCATGTCAAAGGCACTGGGTAGACCAACCTAAAGGTAAAAAAAGAAAACATATGTGAACTGATATATGATCAAATTGAAAGTGTGTTTGTGTACAGAGCATAAAAAGAGAAAACAAATCTTTCATATTATGAGCAGTAGTTAACAAATTGTAGTTAGTTCTGCACTTTGAATGATAATGTTTAGGATTATGAATTAAAATTAGACATGAAGGGCTGGGGGAAGTAATCGGTTCGCAGGGTCTTAAAGGTGCCCGTAAACATCTTAAACCAATTATGAGCATTAACCAGATTATTTTGCATGACAGCCTAGCCATTTTAAGTATTTATCTGATGTAAGATACAATGTTATGTTCACATACTACGATCTCCATCATCCGGCGTTATGTGTATGTTTTTTGTGTTTAAAGTCCAGTAGGACAAACAGTGACATCAATGGAAATTTAGAGAATATAATTCAGTGTACCAACCATTTTGGGGAGTCTCTGAGTACCCCCAGCTCCAGGTAGAAGACCCAGCATTACTTCAGGAGTACCAAGAACTGTTTTCTTGCTCTTTGTTGCAATTCTGTACTGGCAGGCAATGGCAAACTAAAATGCAAAAAGAGCCCATTAGATAACGCATCCTAGTCAAATACAGTCAAACATAGTTGCTGTAATAATCTCTGTTTACCTCTAAGCCTCCTCCCAAGCAAGGCCCATTGATAGCAGCAACAATGGGCTTGGGAGATTTTTCAATCTTTTCGAACATCTTTTGCCCTTCCTGAGAAAGTTTGGTGACCTCTTCTGCGTTGTTGCAGGCCTGGATCATACTGTAACAGATGTACAGTTTATTAAAAGAACTCCAGGTCATTTGACAATTCATTCAACTATTATAAAAGACAGTAAAGCTGGGGACGCATAATGCTCATTTGTGTTACATTCCAGCAACTTACAGCAAAACATTTAATTCAACACCACACATAAGACATAATAAACTTATAATTATACTTTGTAATAATACAGAAGAAGTTCCACACACATATTTGATCAAGTGTGGGATTTTAAAGATTTCTCTTACTTAATATCAGCTCCTGCAATGAAGCATCCCGGCTTCGAGGAGATGAGAACAGCACTTTGAACAGCGTTGTTTGCCCACACTTCATTCATGACTTCTGCCATCTCTGTTTGCATCTGGACTGACAGCGTGTTAACCTGGGGGACGAAATGACCATTAGCTTCACGTCACATCTGCATAATTCATAGTCGAAAACTGTCAGATCAATGTCGGCGAGCTCACACCTTGGAGGTTGGGTCGTTGATCCGCACAACGGCAACATCGCCCTTGACTTCGTAGTTCACATGGGTTCGGGCTAAAAATAGAGAAGGAAAGATGAACAGTGAGAGAATAATTGTGTCACTGGACAGGCTGACCTATTTTCGACCCACACACGAAAAAAATGTTGATTTTGATATTACCTAGCATTGCAGGAGCTACTGAGAAAGTGCGGAAAGTACTGCCTGTAAGAGGAAAAAAAGCCAGTAAGCATTGTATTATTACAACATATTATATATAGGCATCAAACATGCTGCACAGTATCTAAATGTTTCACCATTACAGTCCACATTAACTCATACTGAGCACTAAAAACTGTAAATAAAGCTCATATAACACACATGAAGTGTATATGAGTCGTTCACATAGTATTGCTTTGACCTCAAACAGTGCCAGAGGAGAATGACCCTTCACCTAGATTCTCCACCTACCGTTCAGACAGGGGGCGACAGCAGCCATCACAAAGGCGAATCAATGGCACAAGTCTGTCAAAATCCTCGTCTAAACTGCTTTAACAGGAGCATTTTACAGTCTAAAGTCAAAGCTAACAGTCTCATTTAATAACTTTAATTGTGAACCAGAGCCCCAACGATGACTTCGCTTCCCCTAATTCCGTAGCAGCCCGGCTAGTTAGCGCAGCAAGTTCACACTTAAAGGTTTGTTCGCTTAAACAGTTCACAAGTCCCACCGTCGACAAATAATATGGTTAAATCTTTAGTGAGATATATATTCTGAGAGAAGTTAAAACGATTTCAAACACTACGTTATGGTTAAGGGCTACATTCTTCGGAGCTAACAGCTAACACACTGTCCTTAGGAAAGCCGGTGTTTTCTGTATCATTCACCGCGCTGGTTTCACCTGTTTCCTAAAATATTAACGGCATGTTAGTCTCTACCTGTGAAGAGTGCATATCTCCTTGATGTACATTTGGAGAGAACACCAAGGGCTCGAACACCAGCCATCTTGGGAGCGGAGGTCAGTCAGAGCAACGCTGTGAAGTGAAGCAAGCTAACTCGCTGTCAAAGTACTATCATTGGTGGTTGAGCATAAAGCAAAAGATTGGCGACTTCCTGAAACCCCGATCAATCGGACGCGAAGCTGATTGGCTCTCGTCGAAGATGCCCGCACGCCATTGGCTGACTGTGAGGAACTCGCCGCTGAAGGACTACAAACCTTCTCTTGTCGCTGATTGGACGTTCAAGGACTACAAACCTCCTCTTGTCGCTGATTGGACGTTCAAGGACTACAAACCTCTTTTCAGTCAGACATCTGAAGGCTGGAAACTGGAGCTTTTGTTTTACGTTCACGTTGCTGATTTTTAAAAAAATATATATTTTCCGGACAAATAGGAGATAATATATTCATTACAAATGTACAGAAAACCTGCAATGTAAAATATATAATCACTAAATAAAAGCAATAGCAACATGCTGCCACAAGGCGGGAGCAGAAATCAATTTACTTCAAAATAGGCTGTTTACGTTTGGTGAGTTTGAAAAGGTGAAACAATGCTTTTCATCCTTTTTTCTAACTGATTCTTACATTAAGGCATGTTGCTGTTAGGACATGTGAAATTATTGTAATTACAATTAATGATATAGTAATTATTAATTGTATAAGATAAGATATTCCTTTAATAGTCCCACAATGGGGAAATTCCAATATTACAGCAGCAAAGTGGATAGAGAAAAAAAAAACAGTATTCTGTTAATAGTTCCACAATGTGAAAATTCAATAACAGCAGGCAAAGTGGATAGAGATAAAAAAAAACAGAATAAAAGACAGGTATATAAACAGTAAGAGTAATGAAAAAATTATATTATAATATAAACCTGTACAAGAGAAAAAAACAGTAAAAAACCACAATGGAGCAATACATTATTTTATTCCATATATTTATTCAAATGTATATTTTTAATTATTGTGTTTCTCTGGGTGCTGTTGTAGTGATTGTTTGCTTGTGGTTATATTCTTGAACATTTAAACAAATAATTGCACAACAAAAATTGGTTGTATATTGTTGTTTGGTTTTTTTATATAAAAAGTTTTAGTTACCTTCTCTAAACTAAATATTAACTCTGCAACTACCACCGTTTGTGATTCTGGGCAATTTTCTTTACAAGTATTGATCACAGCACAAAGGTGACACCCGGTGTACAAATAGGTGAACTACATTAACATCGACTTCTCTTTGGGTCAAAATGGCTCCTACTCATACACAAGTTGCACTGTGGCTGATTTAATGCTAAGTGTTAATGAAGTTTACTCCAGGCTTTAGGATGGACATGGATGGGATAATTATAGATTGACGATAAAGCTCCAGTCCTCTTATCCATTTAGCCATTCATCACCAGAATCACTTTGCATTATTTTGCATTTTCTCTATAGCAGGTCAAACATTATGACTCCCTGCAAAATGTGCAGCGATCAGTGTCGCCTTGAGTGAAAAAATAAACTGAAAATGAAGAAGAAAATAACAAAATCCACTCACACCTTTATCTCTGGTTCCTTAGATATGTTTACCTCAACTAACAGGAACTGATCTTTTTCGAGATAAGCTGTCTGTCTTGCCCAATACCTAAACCACTACTTTCACAAAACTACGTCACAAAATGTTCTCAATTGCTGTTGGAAAATGTAATGACATTTTACAAAAGCCATTACATTTTATTATAGACGTGCATGCTCTCAGGTTAATGGTCTGTCCCCTTAACTGAATAGTGCTGTCATGGTTGTGGAGGAAGTACTGAGATCATTAACTTAAGTAAAAGTAACAAGTTTGGTATTAGTGTTATGTTATTGTATTATTATTACTAAATTACTGAAACTAACACATGCATCATATTTTATAAGATGATTATATGTTATGTTTATAAAATGTTGTTCTTCAAACTATAAACAACTATGTTTTTCAAATTAATGTGTAATAAAATAACTGCAGTATGTATATGTTTTATTTATGAGTAATCCAATCCAATCCAATCCACATTTATTTGTTAAGCACTTTAAAACAACCAAGTTGATCTACAGGAGAATAAATAACTACATCAAAGTAACAAGAGCATAACAGCCCACATTGATGTGCAAAATTACAAATAAAATACAACAATAAAATGAAAAGACAGTAGAATAATAAAGTCACGTAAAATAGAAATACACAAGTAAAGTCTCTCAAAGTTGTAGCCTACATGAGCAAAGCACTACTTATTTTCTGAAATAAATAAAAAAATTCTGTTACATGTACTATTTCTGATCTGAACTTGAAATAATCTTTTTACTCGCAGTCGATTGCACTTTAATGTTTACACTTCTGACCTTTGACATTCGTGTATACGAGGCGCATTTGAAGGCAGCATCTGTCTTTTCGAGGGGGCGGGACCGTGCGGCGCTAACACGAAAAGAGCCAATCAGAGGTCAGATACCCACATAGCAACACCAATCAGCGACGAGGGACTGTCTGGTTGCGAAGGTAGTGGTAGTGTTGGTGTGCTGGCTGGAGGAAGCAAGTGTTTCCTTTGGGCTCGCTCTTACTGCTACGTTTAGGTCTGCCCATACAGTAACGTTATATCTGTTAAGTTTGGCGCCTGACTATCATGTGTTTAATTCTCCTGCTCATTTATCCAGTTTCTGCACGTTAATACGGCAGAACGACGTCTGAGAAAGAAAGAAAAAAAAAAAAAAAGCATCTTTGAACATAATTGGAACACGAAATTTACGATGCCATCCCCGATGGAGGGATCTTCCAGAGAAGGTGACCTCTTTACTGTGAAACACGAGCTTAAAAATGGTAAGTGAAGCTGCGAACTGGTTGAACTTTGTTTCTGAACGCAGTCTTGTTTTATCCGCTGTGTGTCTTTAGAGGAGACACGTGTCCCGAAAGAAATGTTAGCTTGGCTAGCTTGGGAAGAAGCTGTCAGTGTCAGTGGGCATTTGTAGTGAGCGCTAAAAATGGCAGAGGAAGGCTCACTAACGTTGCGCTGACTGCCCTTATTACCTGTAACGTGAAGGCTTATACGCAAACTAACGTTGCCTAACCCAAAACCAGCTCACTAACGTTGGCTAAACTGCTACTTAATAACCGCGGTCAACCCTGGTAATAACATTAGCCTTGTGCTCGTTATTAACGTGTAACAAAGGCTCAATCAGACCGTCGACGTGGGAGATTTTGAGCAAGTTTGTTTGTTGTGTGTCCCCCGTCGCCGCCGCCTTAACTTCACGTTATTTCCTAAATGTTTTTCCCCCCTCTTATTGCCCTGGATTTTTTAGCGGTCACAGCTAACTTATATGTGTAGCCAGAGGAGAGCAGACACCGCTGCAGCGCTGTCACATCACAAGAGAGTAAACGCCTGCTTGGTCCTTATCTTGCATAGTGTAGAGGGGTGTGTTAGGCACTGTTAGTTGGTGTAACAGTGGTATCACAGGTAGCATTACTTCCTCTCCTTGCTAAGTGAACAACGTCGTCTGTGGAAGGCGGTGCTGGATCCCTCTGGCTTGTGTTTTGCTGCAACAATTGCACTGAAAATGAGAGTTATAAAGTGAAGTAGCGCTGACATGTACCAGCAGCAAAGGCTCAACAGGAAATACAGTTATATTTACTGTTACAATTCCCAAATATTTATGATTGAGACTTGAGTGAAGGTGGTTGTTGTGAGTAGAGAGTCTCCTGGTGTTATTGTAGGGGGGCTGCTGAGTGAAGTTGAACAAGGCCTCAGCTACAACTGGTTTATAATGACACAGTGCACCTTTCAGGCTGCAACATGACTATGCTGCACCCCCCCCATTTACCGCCCTGCCCTAAATATCCAGCCAGTCTAGTTGTCAGTGGCACGTTTTGTGTTTGTTTTTTTGGCATTCATTTTCACACAGCATGTTAACCGCTGTATCAGCAAAAACTTTGGAGCACTGCTGAAGCGTTTGACTCAGACAACAAAGCAAAATGACAAGATAAAGCTACTTTTTTTTAAAACATATTTTTGCTAATACATTCGTTTCAAGCAGTGTAGTGCAAAATCTATACATAACATGATCACTGTCGTTCTGTCATAAAGGTCCGGTGTGTGACATTTAGAAGGATCTGTAAGCAGGAAAGGAATTTAACATTAAAGTATGTTTTCATTAGTGTACACATCTATAAGATAAGAATCTTTATGTATTTGTTGGAAGTTAGAATGAGCCTCTTTTATCTAAAGAGGGGGCGGGTCCTCTTCCACGAAGGCCACCATGTTTCTGCAGTAGCCCATAACGGACAAACCAAACACTGACTGTAGACAGGGTGTTTCGTGTGTTTCACTGGTTTTGCAGCCTTCGTCTTACACCCTTGGAAAGCTGAGCTGTATTCAAACGGTTGCAATCTGCAACTTAGCCTGTAGATGCCACTAAATCCTACACCTTCCTGCAAAATTTTCCCAGCTTGGGATCAACGAAGTATATCTATTTATCTATCTAAATAACAAGGATTTTTGCATGGAGAATTGTAAAAAAAATACTACAGTCGACAATAATCCTGCTTATAGGTTGTACATTGGCTGTGTTAATGCTTTACATAACATAAATCGATGTGTAAAATATGCAAAGAAGGTTTTGTGTGAGCAATGTTAGGTGGTTCGTCGGGGTTATGTTAGGGAGTGTGTAGGGAAACCCTAAGTACGATCGCGCATCTTAATGAAAGGTTTTTTGAGCAGCATGGGCATTTCCCTCCTGTAAGCTGAAGAGGTTCCTCTTGTCTCGCAGCAGGGCATCATCTGGTTGGACTCCTCTGTCAGTCTATTAATAAACACTGAAATCAAACTTGGCCTCGGCAGGGTGAGCTTGACAAGGGTGTTATGTAACCTGAACCTGTGACCTCAAATTTGAAGCCAGCGTTGTTGTTTGGAAATGACACGGTATACACTCGACACAGAATGCCTGACAGTCGCAGCATTTCATATTTCGCGTGTAACGGGAGAAGCAGCGGAAAAGATTCAATCAGCCATTTTATTGCTCTGTAGCCTATTTCCAGAGTGTGAGACAGAAGGAATGTGTTCACTACAATGGACATGCATGTCTAAGAGCGTGCTATGCTCAGTCAGCTGCACTGGGACACTGATTTAGACAGACATGAGGAGTCACTGACAGTGCTCTGAATTCACTGAAGATCTTTTATGCAAGATAATGACCTTTTGCTGACTAATGTAGCAAGTTCACTTGCAGATTATCTTATACCGCTGAGACAGAGTTGAGAAGAGTAAGTCAGTTTTTTTTTTTCTTTTACACAAAACTGTTGTCATTCGGTCTTTGTTTACATGAGGGAAAGTTGATTACGCTTGTGTTATGTCTGTAATATTTGCACATTTTGACAAGTTAACAAATTCACCATTGCAAGTGCAACCAGTCTACTGCTGTTGTGCTCTGTGTTCATTAAACCGCCACGCAGATTTTCTTGTTTTAAATCGCTGATCCTCCAAGTTGGAGCCCACTTCTCCAACCTTTTAGACTTCATTCTTCATTCTTATAAGTTGAGCACCAGTTACAGAACTGGTATAGAGGACTGTGAGGTGATGTATTGTCCCTTCCGATGTCCATGCGAGAGCCACAGCTTTTGGCAACTACGGTGAAAAACAGCTGGTCAGTTTCAAATGTATTTACAATTTGGCTGTATCAACAGTATCAAATAGATACTGAGAATGCCTTCACTTATTTTGACGGGAGGCGGGTCATTTTATCGCTGAAATGTTAGCTCGTCAACTTGCTGGCTGATTAAGCATCTTTTTACCTTTTTTACCATTTAGGAAGAAACAGCTGCACTATAGAGAAGGGCCAGGATCAAAGGAGATCTAAAGATTAGTGAAATTGTTTTTAAATCAACCAGAGCCTTTTCTTTACTGCAGTCCACAACTTGTACCTATTAATATCTTTAATGTCTTGGTTTTCGTACTTAGTATTCTACTTGTATTAGTAAATGGCTTGTACTGTAGGTCATGCTAATTGTTCAGTGAGTCGTCTCCAGTAACGTGCTAACAATCATGGTAGGTGGGAGATTTATAATGCAACTGCAAACAGCAATTGCTGTAGCAAACAGTCAGTGCAGTGAATATAAAAGGGAATTTTCCTGTGTTCCAGATAAGCCTCAGTGGAAAAATACCTCATGTGGAAAATATTCTGTTTTGTTTTTTTTGTAAGGTCTAGCTTAATTAATATTGTGAAAATATAGTTTCATGCATAATTTCTGAGAAGGAATGCACCTTAAGGGAATACATGTACTTTACTGGTCTCCTGTACCATGATGTTTATTTCTTTTACTTTGGTATTTTATCATTAAAGCCACATTTGTTTTGTTATATGAAACGAGTGGTTTATCTGATTCTCTTGTAATATGTTATTTCTGCTCTGACTTCAGCCAACCTGACGGGCCATGTAGAGAGGGTGGGCATTGAAAACTTTGAGCTATTAAAGGTGCTGGGCACAGGAGGTGAGTAAAACCTAATAACGTTATTCTCCGTGTGTTGAACAGAACCTGACATTTAAATGATGGTTTGCATGCCAGTCTGGAATCCGATATATTGTGTTTTTGCAATGATAAGCATGCCATACCGGTTATTTCTGTTTAAGCCTTTGCCCTGCACTGAACTTTGCTCTCTTCCTTTGTTTATTTTAACCACCAGCATACGGCAAGGTGTTCCTGGTGAGGAAAGTGAGTGGTCATGATGCGGGAAAGCTGTATGCCATGAAGGTTCTGAAAAAGGCCACTATTGTACAAAAGGCAAAGACTGCTGAACACACACGGACGGAGCGGCAAGTGCTGGAGCACATCCGCCAGTCTCCATTCCTCGTAACACTTCACTACGCTTTCCAGACGGATACCAAGCTGCACCTCATCCTCGGTTAGGATATTTAATATGAAACATATGTTTATACAAGCAAAAGAAAAGGTTAATCATTGTCTTTAACCCAGGGAAAGATTTTTGAATTAGAAACTTAAAAGAAATATTTTCCCTTCCCTGTAGAAAAACCAACCAGCTTATATTATTTTGGATGAAACGTGACATGCATGATATCTTCCATTATAGATTATGTAAATGGTGGGGAGCTCTTCACACATTTGGTGCAAAGGGTGCGATTTAAGGAGCAAGAAGTAGCCTTGTACAGTGGAGAGATTGTGTTGGCACTAGAACATCTACACAAGGTAACCACCAGATTCAACATAATCAAGGCCTCTTGTCTGTTCAGAAGTCAGCTATTGCTGCTTACATGCTGTATGTTTTACTTGCCACTTGTCGTTTACTTGTCGCAGCTTGGGATCGTCTACCGGGACCTGAAACTTGAGAATATTCTACTGGATTCAAGTGGTCATATAGTTCTCACAGACTTTGGCCTCAGTAAAGAATTTGATCAGGTACAGTATGTCTCAACAATATGTGTTACAACCTCTCAGTCCTCCTCAGAAAGGAGTGCAAAAGATGATGGAAGCCTTGAAATTAGGCTTCCATCGGCTCTTACACTCATTTCTGTAACTGACCTATCTTTCTGTTCTCATAATAGATTTTGAAAGAACCAAAAAAGGCATTTTGCCTTTTCCTTAAAGGCCCTCAAAAATGATTTTCTCTTTAGCTTTTTCTGTTTGAGCAAAGGGGTCCTACTTGAACACACAATTTTCTCCCAAAGTAAGAACAGTATTGGTTCTTTCACGTGAGAGAAATCATCCTATGAGCTCTTGGTTTGAAGGATAGCAGGCCTATTTGAGAAAAAGGAGACTGTTACCTCCATACAGATCATCAGGTGTGGTGCTTTTTGCTTATGTTGCCAGGCCACTGTCAGTCAGATCTGAACAAACCACACCCACACAGTCTCAGTTAAACTCAGTTAAAGCAGTTAACTCTTAAAAATGAATAATGCCTAGAGATCGGTGTCCTTTTGCTTTTAATGAGACTAACAAAATGGGGACCCGCTCGAAGAAACTGCTAACAGATAGGGCTAACAGAGGTTAAAAGGACCACAGAACCTTTAAATATTACAGAGAAACGTTTAAGATTCCTCAGGTGCTTTAATCATTCTCTTTCAGTCCTGGCCACTCCCAGGCATTTTAAAACACAGAGAAGACTAAGATCTCTGTATTTTGTGTTGTATTTGTAATTTTAAAATGTGTCAATTGATGATTTTGTGTATTTTATAAAACAGATGGAAAGGGCATTTTCTGTCTGTGGCACCATTGAATATATGGCTCCAGAAATTGTGGAAGGCGGAGAGTCTGGACATGACAAGGTAATTTATAGTTTTATCTTTTATGCTGTCTCCTGTTCGATCAAATCAATCAAGCCCAGACTCTCCTCCCTGTATTTCTGAATGTGTGCTCTCTACTGAGATTTTTCTTTTAGTCTGTTAAGCCAAAGTCATGGGTGGGTGCTTTCATGCATTCCAGGCAGTGGACTGGTGGAGCCTTGGCGTGCTGATGTACGAGCTTCTGACTGGCGGATCACCCTTCACCGTTGATGGAGATGAGAACTCACACACAGACATTGCCAAGTATGGATTTCTCCCTGATCGTCAGCCACAGTTTTTCAGCTATCCTTCAGTTATAATCTCTCTACAACACTGACCATATCTGTCTTACACATCACAGGAGGATTTCAAAAAAGGACCCCCCTTTCCCCAAAGACATGGGACCACTGGCCAAAGACCTCATCCAGCGACTCCTCATCAAAGATCCAAAGAAGAGATTGGGTTCGGGTCCTAATGGAGCAGAGAATGTAAAAAAACAGCCGTTTTACCAGGTGGATCTCATTGCCTGTCTCGACTATTTCACAATATTTAGAAAAACTAAATAGCAGGGTGGGCTGTTACTACATAATGGGGCTGCTTTGAGTGAATAGCATTTAGGAAAACTGAGTGTCTGTATAAGCTGTGTTAATAAGGATGGGGATTAACCAAAATGTTTGTCTTTTTTTTCTTCTTTTTTTTTTAAACTCACTTTAGAAAATTAACTGGGAGGACCTGGCAGCTAAGAAGGTTCCTGCCCCGTTCAAGCCAGTGATTCGGGATGAGCTGGATGTCAGCAACTTTGCCGAAGAGTTCACAGAGATGGACCCCACCTACTCTCCTGCAGCTCTTCCTCAGAACTGTGACCGCATCTTCCAGGTGGGAGGGTGTTAAGGGATGTTAGACAATCAGACTATTTTTTTGTTGTTGTTTACAGACAGGAACATTTCTTTGTGCGTCTTGCAGGTCATTGTGCAGGACAACATTTATATTTGCATCTACTTTGTGCTGATGTTTGTCAGGGCTTTAGTTGCAGGCAGTGTGAAATGTTGACACGGATGAAAAATCGCATTATACATTATCCGTTTTTTGTCTGTGACTATATTTGACATACTCCACAGCAATTGAAGTAATCAAGTGAAGTTTTGAATGTCCTCAAAAGGTTGCTGTAAGTCAACATGAGTCTGTCTGTGTGCACTGGTATTTAAATTGACTAAAGGGTCTTTTATTGAAGTAATTGCTGCCATATGCAGCTCTTATTGAAGTAACAGATGTGAATGACTATTTTTGATGTAGCTTTGAACCATAATATGGCCCACAACTCCGTGCCAGCTGATGGCTGTCTGATGTATTGCATGAAATTTCAACTCTGATTGCCTTCTGGATCCTTGAGCTTGGTAGATCAATAGATCCATTAACGGGCTTCTCTCATGGAATAAAAGGTTACACTTTGAGAGCATCACCACGTCTGTCTCGGTTACGCCTTCAGTCTTTGATTGCCAACTTCATCTTGGCTTTTTTCGCTCTCAGCTGCCATTCACATAGTCTGAAATTTTGTGGTCTTTATAATTTGCAAGCCTAGCAATCTCTGAGATAACGACAGCAATCCCAATTTTAAACCGTGCACTTGCTCCCCTACCGTGCCTCACAAAACAAAATTAAAATTGCATTAAGTGTGCCAAGATGTAATTTCACAGCAGAGCAATCAAATATTCAAGCCCGGCAATTTAGGGCATCTCATTCATTCAACATCCATCCTTCCGTCCATCCATGGCTGTCACTACATACCACACAGCTGTGTGTGTGTCGGTGAAAAAGGGAAAGAGAGATTAATGCCAGCTCAAAGCTTTGGGCTCCCCACAGCTGGAATTAAGCAGGCAGCGCTTCACAATGACAGGTCTAACAATAGGAACAGCTGGACAGCCACTGTCACTCACGAATGAACAGAATTGAGTTTATTGTGGAGCTGACAGGCTGGTGTGGCATTTGAAGAAAATGCACAACAATTTCAAGTTTTATAGTTAATATCGAAACATATAAAATACAGTAAGTGTCTATATATTTATGTAATATATAAAATAAAGTTTAATGCTGCAGTCTTTTGAACTGCAGGAATAGATGTTTCCTCTCCCTCTATTCATATAGTCCAACCCTGGCTTTATGTCTTTGTAAAATGTAAACACTTAAGAGTTGATGTGTTTCTGTGCGCAGGGCTACTCTTTCATGGCCCCCTCCATCCTGTTTAAGAGGAATGTGGTGATGGACGACCCTGTCCAGCTGTGTGGGGGCTCTGAGAGGCCAGGCTCTGCTGCCGTGGCCCGCAGCGCCATGATGAAGGTAAGATGAATGGACTTGGATCCCCCTGTACAAACACACTTAAGCTAATGGCTGCTGTCACAGACAGATGAGACTTTTCCCTCCTTTTCATTCCACTAGAACTTTTTTCTACTGTACTTGTTTAACTGCAGTCAGATTCAGTTTCCAGACATGATCCTGTTTATTTGATGCTGTTTGTTCATGGATGCACTTGTGTATTTGTGCAACAAAATGCCTTTTAAGAAGGTAGCAGTGCAGTGCTTTTTGTGGCTCATCGGGTTTCAAGTTTTCTCATCAACATCCTGGATACATGCTGGTGTAGAGATTATGTGTTGATTTAAGTGATATGAAATTGAGCAGTTTCATATGACTTTTTTTTTCATATGAATTGAGATAATTTTTCTATTTTTGTTTTATTGGTATTTGTTATATTGGTAGCAAATTATTTTCATTTTAGCAGTTTTTTATCAATAAACCAAATGCTGGAATATGGAATTGAATTTTTGAAGTAAAATTAGCATATGGCTTGCACGTAACCTTGGTCATAGCCTTGTTGTACCCTTTAGTGCTTTCACATTAGAAAGGGGAAGTTTCAGGCAGCAGTCAGGCAACTATGTGCTCAGAATTCTATTAAAGCCTCAGCTCACTGTGCTGTCACAAACTGGAAGCTAGTTAACATGTCTTGTCTTATCTTGTAGTCATCTTCAGTATGTTGTTTCAGATCTGGGGAATGTAGTTTTTTCACAGCTTGACTGCTTTGTACAAATGCAGCTTACATGTTGTATGAAAATGAATTTGACAAAATTTCACAATAAGAGAAGTTTACTGGGTTCCTTCCTCATACAGTTTTCATGGATTGCTGCAGGTCACAAGATCACAAAAGAGCAACAAGCTTTAATTTGATAATCACATAGAATAAGTAATATGTATAAAAAGCAAAGGCTGCAGTCAAGGGACTTGGGGAAAGGGTGAAAAGTGGGACATGGGGTTTGAGATGGGTTGTTGCCAGTGGTAATGGAAAATGCTGTATATACATGACCTCTAGATTATAATTAAATTTAAGAATACATAAAAGACTGCTTAATCCTCTTCTACGTGAATTGTGTCTGTGGGGAGAACGAGACATAACATGGAATGTAAAGAAAAGTGTACCAAGGACATGACTGTGAAATGTAAGCCAAGTAGCAGTAGTTACAGCATTCTCTATGGAAGAGATAAAAGGAGCCGTAGAGCTGAGATAAATATCACAGTGAAGAATTTAGTGTAATGTATTTTCATATACAAAATAATTGTATGACGATTGTATTGAAGTCATAACAACAATGAGGTCATTCTTTAATTGAGGTCACTTGCAATCATTGGACATTTTGGTGATGTCTCTCAGTTAAATTTTATATTTGACCAAACAGCTTGTTTTGGCTCACAATTCCTCCCCTGCAGGACTCACCTTTCTATATGAGTTATGAGATGGACCTGAGGGACAGTGTTCTGGGAGAGGGAAGCTTCTCCATCTGCAGACGCTGCACACACAAGAAGACTGGACAGAAATATGCAGTCAAGATTGTCAGCAAGAGGTAAAAGCCCCCAGCCTGTTAGCTCAGATGTGTTTGTCAACCCAGTTGCCTTTGGCGGTGTGATATTTATAGTTTGACTGGATAACTGTTCTCCCTGGCAGAAACTAGACTGTTGTCAACCAACTCTAAATACAGTCTTGAATTTTTCTAAATTAAGTTACACTTGGATTAATTGATGAATACAAAATAATGTCATAATTTGACTTGATTACGTAATATCTCAGATTTGATTTGGCCCATTACTCTGTTTAAGGTTAACAGATGTAGGTTAAATTAATGTAAATACATCTCTCCTCACCAGCCTTCTTGTTTTTGCTGGCAACTGCTACAAAATAAGCTTTGTGTGTTGACTGCAGTCCTACACTACACTCCTAAACTGACAGTGTAGCACCACATTTTATGGCTCTAATAAAAGTAAGCCTTACTGGGATTTCTAATACAAGCTCACCCTGATACAGCACATGTTTCTGCAGCATGTTCAGAAAGTAAATCACACTGCTCACAGCACCACATTGTGTTATAATTGTGCATTAGTTGGAATTTGCCCATATCAGGTTAAAGAAATCTTAAAGAAAGAGTTGCAGAGCAGAACAGCACTTAAAATCTGACAGAAATGCCTCCTAATATAACAGTGAGAGAACTTCTGAGAACTGAACCTTGTGGGCTACCAAATGTGCTTTGTGCCAATTTAACTAAGCAGGGGAATATGCCAACCTCACAGTAGCCACAAAATGATGCTGTACAAATGTCATGCAAATAGTTGAGGTAATGGGTAATAGATACACTGACTCAGGATATTCTGTCTTCTTTCTAAAGCCTGGTTTTGCTTCTCTTGGTACTTTATACAGTTTGTTTATTGTCTAATATGTAATGCGTAATAAGTTATTTGGTGGAAGTTTTACAAGCACGCAGCAGGTAAATCAGTTTAATTTCAGATAGGCGACGTCATTAACAAGCCTCCTCTGCTCGTGGTTCAGTTGCTGTTGTGAAAACGTAATTGTGGGTGAAAAAAATCCAGAATGTGCCAAGAATAAGCTGCGTTTTAAATTGTGTTATGTTGAACATGTTGGCTGCCATTAAATACACAGGTGTCAATTCATAATTTAATATTTAATTTGAATAATTGTAATTCATTTCTCACTCTACTGTGTATGTGTGTATTTATGTTGTATTTTGTGACAGTTATCTGGCTTCCTGCTTGTGTTTGCTGTAGGATGGAGGCACAGACTCAGCGGGAAATAGCTGCCCTGAAGCTCTGCGATGGCCACCCTAACATTGTCAAGTTACATGAAATTTACCACGACCAGGTAAGGTTTATTGCGGCGGCTACGTTGGCCACCATAAATTCTGTTTTGCATGGCTCTCTGTGGAGCCTGTAGGGACTGCAGCCTTATTAAGTCCTGGAACTGGAACAAGGCAGATTAATGGGGAAGCTTGAAGCCCTCGAGGTCTGTCTCTGTCTCTTCATGTATTGTCCCATAAACATCTCTCTGTGTGCTCGATATTTCACACCAAACGTATTTTTAACTGCAGCTGTACAAACATCCATTGAGCACCACTGAATAGAAACAACCTAGATTTACTTGTGTTGCTAATCGAGCTGCACACTCAAACCAAACTAAGTGTGCATGCGTTCCAACTGAAGCTTACCTCGGTTATTGGGAAGGTGTGTCCGTGTGGCTGACTGTGTACAGGTTCATTAGCCCCGGTCCTTCAAGCCTAGGAGCACCACTCTAGACCTGATGAGCTCAGTGGGGTTATTACTGTACCTCAGAGGCCTGTGACCCAGATCAAAGCAGCGCTGCCTCGCCTCGCCTCAACCGAGTCCTGCCTTTGTTCCACAGACCCAGCACTAATGAGAAACTCTACCCTGCTGCCCAGACACATTATTCCCTTCCCACTTTGTTTGGACCCTTTCACTTTTCCTCAGTACCATTATAGTTTGATCTTACCATAATGGGATCAAGGATGGGCTGTTTTTGCTATATGTATTATGCAACAAAAAAAAATCCCTGTCCTCCATTTCACACATTAACATTCTGCTGTGTTAAACTGGTAGTCCAAGCTGTAAAAAGCAAGATTTATTATACATCAGAAAACTTTTCATTCAATATTTGTTTAATTGCAAAACCTAGGAATGTTTGCACCTACTGTACTATTTCAGAGCGTGCCACAGAATTAAGGTTAGAAATGCGTGCAGGTTGGTGAGAAGTGTAAATATATTCTGTGTGTGTGTTTGCTGCAGCTCCACACATATCTGGTCCTGGAGCTGCTCGGTGGAGGGGAGCTGCTGGAGAGGATCCGTAGAAAGCAACATTTCAGTGAAACAGAGGCCAGCCGCATCATGCGAAAACTGGTGTCAGCCGTCAGTCATATGCACGACGTAGGAGTGGTGCACAGGGACCTTAAACCGGAGGTATTGGACATAGACTTCTCTCTGAACAGAGTTTGTGCCTTTATGATGAATACAGACACACTGGATCATACACTTTTAAAACAGAATTACTGTGTTTTTCTGAACTTTGTATGATCTGTGGTATCGTCATTCTGACTCTGCAATCTTTTACACAACAGGAGTAAAATTGTTTGACCCTAACATGGGTCAAAAGTACCTGGTCAGACAAGTCTTGATGTCCAATTTAGTAAGCTCTTGAGTGGACCAGTTGAAAGAAATGATTGCTGTCCGTGTCTTGAATTGCTTTGTAGAACCTGCTCTTCACAGACGAGAGTGAGAACTCCGAGATAAAAATCATAGACTTTGGCTTTGCTCGCCTCAAACCACCAGACAATCAGCTCCTGAAGACTCCCTGCTTCACGTTGCAGTACGCAGCACCAGAGATACTCAAATATGACGGCTACGATGAGTCCTGTGACCTGTGGAGTCTGGGGGTCATTCTGGTAAGTGTGTGTGGGACGGCAGAGCCATGCTCAGGTTAAAACAAAATACTGGTAGTTAAACTGATAGAAAATCATTCATTATATGACTTAACATTATCCTCTGGAGAAAGAGACATCAGCAGCCCATTATTTCACTATTTTATTTTACAGCAATTTGAACAGCAATTGTAAATATAACAAGAAAGAAAACAGGTTCACGTTCAAACCTTGTTTTTATTTATTAGAATTATGCCCCACGTCAAGATCAAGCTTTCAGTTTAATGATTAATTCTGCTCAGTCAGGAATAGGACTAAATAACAGATCATTGATTGCCCCTATTCAGGAGCATCATTTTTTCTGATGGTACAGTCACATAACAAATACATCCCTTACATTCCACAATGCAACAGGAAAGTGACCTGATTATAAAATGTATATATATATTTATTATGAAACTCTTTTCAAAATCCACAGCTCCAAGCTCCCCTTTAAAGTAGTTTTTCGTAATAATGTTAACTGAAGCATTTCTAAAACTAAATTAATGTTTAATCATGAGCCCCGCACAGTGTTGATTTGTTGATGTTATCCAGTTTATGGATTCAACATTTGCTGCAGGCCATTTTGATTAAGCAATCAGCTGTTATTTAACTGATTTTGGCTGATTTTGTGGTTTAGGCTTTCAGCGATTGTGTATATGTAAGGGGGGTGTTTTGCGTGTCAATACTACATGTATGTATGCATGTGTGTGCATGTTCTGTTCTGTTTCTAATCTGTCTTTGCGTGATATTCAGCTCCCTCTCTTGTTCAGCACTACAACCCTCAGCATCCTGTGGTGAGCTGACACAGTTTAAGGCTCACCACAGAGTGAAGAGCAACCAGCCCGACTCTCAGAGCTGGTTAAGGCTGCGCTCATTTGAAACGGTGCTTCCCGGTAGCGGAAATGTCATCCTAATTCAACCTTTTTCTGTTTAGAGGAGGAAAATGAAAATGAGAGGTAGAGATGAGACGGAGAAGGCACACGGGTGGGGGGCAGAGAGTTGAGAGAAAGGTTTCTGTACTTGGCCAGTCATCCATACAGACTCTGTGCTTTCTGTGCAAGTGCTATTTCGCACTGTCGCCCCCTGGGGGGATATAGGAGTAGTGTGCCTTGTGGAGCTTTGATGAAATGGCTACTGACAAGCTGTGTGCACAATGCCCTGGAAGCAAATTGAGCCAACCCAGAGAGAGAGGGAGAGAGGGAGAGATGAGGGCACAACAGATCTTCCACTGCCAAAAGGGCTGTTCCCAAATACTGTCATTTTAATGAGGAATCCGAGGGCAGACGTAAGCAGGCCAAGGTGAGAGTATCCTGTTCATTCCCCTGAGCACAGACCACTCTTCAGTTTAGTGCTGGTTCAGCCATGGTCAACAACATTGCGGCATAACAATGGAAAAATGTGGACAGTCGTGATCGGTTAAGAGCTCCTCTAAAGCACGTTGTTATTTGAACAGCAGATATGTTTTAACACTAATGCTTCGTTACTTTCCCAGCTCATCGTAGGCAACGTGATTAACAAAAACAAGCATGTAGCATTTCCTGTGCCACGCTGACCATACAAGATGTTTAGATTAGAGTTATATATAGAAATATAGATGTTTTATATTCAACATTTAACCTAGTAACTGTATTCATGATGCTTTGACAGCAGTTTGTGTGTTTGTTTTTTGCAGTACACCATGCTGTCTGGCCAGGTGCCTTTTCAGTGTCAGGAGAAGAGCCTGACCCACACCAGTGCTGAGGAAATCATGAAGAAAATCAAACAGGGGGACTTCTCGTTTGAAGGCGAAGCCTGGAGAAATGTGTCCCAGCAAGCCAAGGACCTTATACAAGGTGAGGATGGGAACTGGTGGCTTGTAGTTAAATCCAGTGAAAACTATGCTAGAACTTTTATTTCACAAGATGAGCGATCAGATGTTATGTGTGGTTTGGAGTGAATTTTTTGTGACAAATTTAGAGAAAATGGTTTCACTATTGTGTGTTAAATTGGCAAAAATGCTGTAATTACCATTGTGTCATGCAATGCAAAACACACATGTTACAGGTGTAATCACACTAAAAAATAAGATAGTGTAAAATTGTGTAACTAAATATAAGCATTTTGCATTATTGTTGGAAATACAGGACTCTTTTACTCCAATTATATATTTATAATTTATATGTAAACTAATGCCACCCAAAGTAGCCCACAGTAACTTCCTGAAGTGGCTCACCTCCTCAATCATGTATTAAGAGTGCTAAAGGTAATTATCTCATTAATTATCTGTGTCTTGTTCGTGTAGAGCTGCTGACGGTGGACCCAAACAAGAGGATTAAGATGTGCGGCCTGCGTTACAATGCCTGGCTTCAGGATGACAGCCAGCTGTCCTCCAACCCACTCATGACCCCAGACATTCTTGGCTCCTCCACTGCCTCCGTCCACACCTACGTCAAAGCTACCTTTAATGTACGTAATGACACGCAGTACATGCTAATTTTAGATGTAGGTCAGGAATTCCCTCCATTCGGGCTTCCTGTAGTAAGATTTGGGTTGTATTAAACGATTGCTT
The DNA here is from genome assembly GCF_004916995.1 of Morone saxatilis. NCBI lineage: Eukaryota > Metazoa > Chordata > Actinopteri > Moronidae > Morone > Morone saxatilis. Next base: position 6,301,254 of record NW_023339873.1, read on the forward strand.
TTCAAACTGCTAACCTGCTGCTCATGGACTGTACAGAAGTACTCTCAAGCCCATAGCAATTGACTTGAAAGCCAAAATATTGAAGTTAACAATATAAGTGTATAATTAGCTAAATTGTCCAGAGTACCATTGAAACAGAAAAATTATCTGTATTTTATGCATTTTTTTTTTTATCGGTAATAACACAAAATATTAGCAATGCAGGGATACACCAATCTGATATGCTAGATTGTTATTAGCGCTTATACTGACCCTGTTTAAGTTGATTGGGTATGCACCAGATGTGCCTGATCCACATAAAATGTAGTTCCTTTGTTAGTGTCATAAAAATGTTGTGTTTCCTCCTTCAGTTATATACATTCAGTCATGGCGGGTCAGCTACTGCTACAGCAGTCTGGTCTCGTGTTGCCTTACATAAACATAATAATAAGTAGCACACTTTAAATTTGGATAAAAGACAGCACCACTAGAGGTAGAGTAGAGTATTCAAAATCAGCAGAAAGCCTGAGTTGAGGAATGGGTATCAGGAGAGAAAGAGCTAGGTCACTGCATCCCTTTGAAAATAATTCAAAAGACTCACCAATCCCCTCTTTGTTTGTCCCAGGCATTTAACAAATGTAAGCGGGAAGGTTTCCGCCTGCAGACAGTGGACAAGGCACCACTAGCCAAGAGGAGGAAGATGAAAAAGACAAGTACCAGCACAGAGACTCGCAGCAGTTCCAGCGAGAGCACCCACTCTTCGTCCTCCTCCTCCCAGTCTCAGGAGAAGACTTTTCCAGGGGGCGACACCAACCCGCAGCCCTCTAACAGCACACCCGTAAACACACCTGTGGCACTGGGAACAGACTCTGAGCAACAACCAGCTCATCCAGCCTTTCACTTCTCAGAAGATCAGTGAAACAGCGAGACAACAAGGGAGATTCAGTTAGCTTCATGAACTGCAGGATGGCTTGGACCAGTGTAGAGACAGCTCTCTTCTCTTTCTCTCTGTCCCTGGCAGCTCTCTGCCTCTGGCTCAATTGCATGGACGTCCGCACGTCTCCAAAATCAAGCATGCAGCAGGAGCAGCAACCGTCACCTCAATATCAATCAACCAATCATCACTAGCAATAGCCTATCCCTTTTTTTGTTTGTTTCTCTCTCCCACTTTCACACACAGACTGTATCAATCAGGGACTGGACCAGGAAGAAGTTGTCACCAGTGTCCAACATGAAAAGGGCTGTCCTACTGCCCCAGGTCCAGACAGACAATGGAGAGACATCTTCAAACTCGTCACAGCTCCACCTGTCCGCTCTATTTACCTGTCTTTGTCCATGCCTCCAGAGGTTTTAAAGGGAAAGTCGTAGTGTTTACACCATGGATGCTTTGTATTTTTTGTCAAAGAGAGAGAAGGAATGCAACGTGCTGCAGCGTAATGTAACTTGGGTCCACTTCTCTTTTCTGGGAAGTCTCTGCAAGATGGAGCAGGGTATTTATATGTGAATTTTACAGACTGAAATGTATTTATGATAAGCTATATTGTTAACTTATTTATGGTTCAGACTGATCTGAAAAGAAATAATGGATACAGTGAGTCTTTTAAAAAAAAAAATTGTGTATGTGTGTATTTTTCCTTATCAGCTCAAAAGACTGTTTCAATGTTGTCTGATGGTTGTTCATACATCTTTGTACTCATCATAGACATCAATGCTTCAAGTAGGTTACTGAGACACATTTATGTAGATATTGTAACATTATAGGCTAGAAGAGATTAATACCATTAGCTATTGGTTAATGGTTGTTCAGATTTATGTAACCAAAGTCTTTTGGACTCATAACATTATTTATGGAGGCTTGTGGGATTGAAATGCAGCTTTGTCCAGTGGTCAAAAAAAAATCAATTTCCTTGTTCATAAGGATTAAAAAAAGCAAAAGTGTAAACATCTTTTTGTAGGAACAACCAAATGTAGATGTAGTATGTTCAGCCAAATCTGTGGTTTTATTGTTGTTTAGGGAGTACTGCTGCCTGAGGGGATGTGACCCCACAAGAAGAGCTATATTTAGACTTATTTTTGCCTCTGATGTGGGAGTATGACTACTTAAAGTCTCAGCATTACTGCTGTTCCACATTGTCTGATCCTCAAGTCGGTATATTTAGCCCAGCAGCGGATTTGCCTTGTGTGGTATATAACGTAATTGTCTCATTCTCACTCAACCAATTGGATTGAGCAGAATGCCCCAAATGGAAAATTCAGATCAGCTTAGTGCTGATCCGTCCAGAAGTTTGTGGTCAAGTTTTCCAAGATCCCAAATGCCAAAGGGCAGCTTCAAGTGGCTTCCTTTTTCAGATACAATTAAGTTTAAAATGGAAAGGGTTATGTGCCAAAAAAATGCAGTCAAATCAGGTAATGGACAGGTTTGAGTCCTTGAGTTAAGGGTTCTGAGACATTGACACTATTTTAATGCAATATAGTAAAACAAAGTTGCCCCTTGTGCCACTGCCCTAAGTCATCTACAACCTAAGCCTACTACAGCAAATTATTTAAAAACTTCAGTTCCAGAGGACAGAGCTGAAACAAACACTCTTTTTACGTTTGACACCATCCCTTGCTCTATTTACCATGTTGTACTGCATGACTGAAATGGTGATCTTTGCACTGTGTGACAGCTCTCACTTTGAGGCGGATAGCTGGTTAGTATTAAGTCCCCAGTGCATGATGTAAACACCACTTTTTCTTTGTTTTTATGGGCTTTTTTTTTGGGGGGGGGGGGCAGATTCTTACTTGATTTAATGTGAGTTTGTTTACTTGCACATTTGAATATCCCTGATTTAATTTGGGACTTGGGAGTTTTGCTGTTAGAGGTGTGATGGATGTAAACACCAAAACCCCTTTTACAGTAGCCTAATTACTGTAATGCTCCAATGTTACAATACTGTTGTTAGCCAGGGTAGTTAGGCAAGTAAAATGCCATGCTCTGTGAATTGTTTTTTGCAAGTATGTGTTAGTCTGTTTCCATGGTAATAGTTGAAATACTGTATTCTGTTAATATGTACAGGGGTATTTGTGTTCAGTATGTGAAGCTGCCTAGAAACAGTTTCTCCTGCTCAATCAAGATAGAAATTCTTAGTTGGACTACTGTGAGCGTTTAAATACACTCCCTCATCTTCTTCCATTTTAATGCACTCTGAATCTGAACCAAAGCATTAACTTCAAGGTAGCTGCTCTAAGCTGCATGAGATATTTCCTTTCATGCAAATATGCAAAGAAATGCTTCATATATCACGGTTTCTGTTTGTTTTGTCCAAACTGGTGAAATATGTTAGATGTTTCTAGTTCAGATAATTTTGTAACAGCGTACAGTGTTTTTCTTCAGAGATCCTTTTACAGGATCTATAATATTCATATCCAGCGCATTATCATGCTTTTAAACTATGCATCTCTTTTTGCTGTTGTGTTGCTTTTACCATTTCAAAAAGACTTAACCAAATGGGTCCAAATGTAATGCTTAAAAGGGCGTAATAGGATTTACATATACTGTACTTTAACTCTGATGGCATCAGCCACAGTAGAAATAGCAATGTAGGATCTATTGGTGTATGAAAAGCTGGAATCCTTGGAGCTAAACACTACAAAGCTCTTGTCTAACGTAGTTCGCATGAGTTCCCCGTTGCTGCCTCATTAAGCCTCTTTTCTTTTGTTTGGGTGTATTAATAGCTCAAGTGGAGGAAGAGGAAAAGTGTCCTATATTGAGCTCCCCTCTGGGAGCCAGGCTCTATTAGCTGATGTACTGCAGTGCTGTTTGTTCCAAAGAAAATACCATACTCTACTCACTGCCTCTGTGGGACCCAACTCACTTTTCTTTGTAGGGAAAAGAACTATCCCAGGAAAGGGTTGCTTTAGTACCAATGTCTCTTGGGGCGGATTTTGAAACTAGGTTCTCCCCCCCTTTGATGAACAACTTGTTCAGTGTGCCACTATGAGGGATAGAGAGAGAGAGAGAGAGGGAGGCCAGCTTTGATTTGATGTCCTGTTGTCTTTGATACATTTTTTTATAGGTTCCCTGGTATTTGAATGAAAGTTCCTTTTCTGCCTACAGTGCTTCCTCTTTTTTTGCTTCTCTCTGAATTAAGGTTGGAAACCTGACAACCTAAACCTTTGTACCTTTCTGCAACATTAATTAGAGGGCTTGGTACTGTTTGAACTGTTTAGTATAAACTGGAGTCTGCTGTCGTGAGTTTTAGAGTCAAGGGATTGGGATGTTCATGTGCGCTTCTGTACTTCTGTCAGTGGTGTCGTGCTGTATGAGCTTGTGCTTGAGACAGATGAGGGTGCCAAAGCTGAAAGTGACATTGAGCATCTGGCAGTGAAAGCACAGCTTCTCAGTCAGGTGCTTTTGTGCATACATTGTCTATGAATGTGATACTGTTTTGGAAAGATACCCTGGCTAGTGTGGCTCTTATTTGGCCAGCTTTAAGTAGGGATCATATGGAACTGTCCGCGGTGCTGAAGTGGCAAATACTCTGTTGGATTTCCAATAATGATATAATGTGATCTTTTAAAGCACTGATTCCCATCCAGGGTTACTTTTGCAGTTTTCAGAAGACTCCTAGATCATTTTAAGAACTAGAAATTGTGCAAAGAAAGAAAACAAACAAACAAATGTTATTACAAATCAGTATGAGGCTTTCACAGATTTTACACATCACCGTCTGTTTACCGGTCTTGGGGGTTGTACTACACATGTGAAAATAATATCTTTGGTGGCTCCAGAGGGAGCTGGTCAAAGTCTGATAAATTGCCTCAAGTGATGTCACTTAAGTCAGGGTCATTTGGGTCTAAAATCTGAAGGTGTGGAGTTAGAGAGTTTACCAGACCTCTGTAGCCCGCTCCTCATCTCTGCTCGAGGTTACATGAGCCACTACTAGCATAACACACCTGAATCTCCAACTGAACTGTTGGCAGTTAAGTTGCTTTGTGGGTAATGTAGGCGTCAAGTTTTGACAAGGAATAGGAATGTGTGGAATGAAAAAAGACAATATATACTATCTATACTATACTTTTTTAAAACTGTCCACCGTGAGTCTGACTGTTATAGGAGTGAAATTGAAATCGGTGGAGCACTCTTTTTATTGTTTATTGTTTATTTCCATTAAACTCCTAGTTATAATAAGCTACTTGACCAGACCCAAACAAGCAATAGCTTAAACATCAAAAATTTCAGGATGACTACATCTTGTATGAAAAAAAACAAACAATTGAAACAATATTCAGTTTTATATAATTAATAGTTTGAAATAAGCTGCAGATTTATATAAATGTATATATGACTGTATAAGGTTGGGAGACACTGCTTCAAATAGTCAGTTCAGAAGAAAGTAAATTCAGTGAGACCTGTTCACAGTATGTTGTGTGGATTATCCCAAATAACAGACATTGTTTCTAGTTCTAGGTCTAAATCTAGTTGTTTAATGCTGGCAGCATCACAAACAACCTCCATTATATTGAGGACCTTAATAGATTAGTATGTCACAACCTGGCCACAAAAACCAAAGCTCGAGAGCAGTTGTGTAAGAAAATCCTGTATGCTTTTTTTTATTATTATTTGCGTGAACTAACCCTTTAATGATCCACATTGGAGAAATTATTTTTCTCTTATAAAGGTCAGCTACAGAATAGCACTGTTGTTTTTGCTCAGACACTTCAGCAAGTTGGGCGGCTCGGACTCAAACGTGTGTTTTTGGAATTTATTAGGTTTACTCTACCCAGTATTGCTCTATTGTTGAGATTAATGCAACATGAAAAAGGCTTTAGTGTTTTATTTTATTGAGGGAAACAGTGATGCTTTTGCCCACACAAGTTGTAAGGCATGTTATCCAGTGCTCGTGCCAACCTGCCACTTTAAGCATCATCATCCTCACCATCATGCATGCGCCACTGCTTGATTCCTGTCAATATTTTCCAATTTCGAAATATCCTTGTCATATCGTTACTGCAGTGTGTCAAAAAAAGTACTGTAGCAGTGAATCCCTTTTGAGATTGGTCAATATTAAACTGTTTGAAAACACGCAATCAAGCTTTAAGGGAAAAACTTTGCACTTGTATGTTATTTTAATCATGCAATTGATTTTTTTGTAAAAGAAAAAAAATATGTCCTCTTTGACTTTGTGCAGGTTCAGATGTTTCACCTTATTCATCCGTCTGTTTCTGTTGATGGCTGTCAGACATTTCTAAGGAGATACTAAAAATATAAACCTCAACACCGGATAGTACTTGTACTGCAAGGATACACCATGTGCATACCTGCTTTTCTAGGGCACTGTGACATCATCATTCAGGTCTATAGGTACACCATTGATAGTTTGAGGAAAAAACCTTGATTTGCTTCAGTAAATGCTTTACTTGCTGGCTGAATACATCTGTACATTTAATAACCTGATACCAGTCATGAGTGTTTTAAGAGATCCTTGGCTTCATTGTATTTTCAAGTGTATTTACATCATTACTGAAGATATTTTGTGATACCAGGATTTGTGTGTATGAGTTGTCAGAAGGACAATAAATGTACGATTTCCTGTTCATTTTCTTTATCTTGATTAATAAATTAGGTACAAACCTTTTCATATTTAAAAAATAATGGTATTCTAATTTAACAGGCATGTTAGGAGACATGGAAGTGTTTATTTCAGAGGGCAGCCTCTAGATGGCAGTGTTTAATAAAGTACCACTCAGAGAACAGTTTACTGAGCAGCATGAACTCCTGTCAGCCTGTATGAGTTATTCATAGAAGAGTCAAATGTAAGATTGTGTTAAATATTCTTCAGAACTAAAATTTTTCATGTTGTTTAGCAGAACTAGAGATTAATTTCTATGTACCAGGTCGATTAAAGGCATATTTATAACCGAACTACGATTTGTGTCTTAAAAACTGAACTGAAAATACTGTAAATGTCCAAGTTATATTATTCTAATGCTCTGATTAAAATAGTCATATGCAGTTGACCTGAAAATTGTCCATTTGGGGAAGAGCTGAATGGTAATAAGTGAATTATTAAACATTTGTAAAGTAATGATAAATAAGCATTGCTTGTGTTTGCAGATTTTGCCTGTTTAGATTCATATCTGTGAAGAAATGTTCATTTTAGAAGTTAAGGGCTTCAGGGTCTACGAATCCTTTCAAAAAATATGGAACTGTTTGTCACATGTTACAATAAAACAATTCAATTCTCAGTTTATTCTGAAGATTACTTTCTCTATTAATGGACTGATCCATCAGAAAATCTACTACAAATACTAATTTTACAACCATAAAAAAACTAAGAAAACCAGCTGATATTCACATTTTAGAAGCTAAAACCTTCAAATCTTTGGCATTTTTGCTAAAGAAAATCATGAAAAGATGAACGTGACTATAAAACAGTGGCCAATTATTTTTCTGTCAATTCCTTAATTAACTAATTGTTGCAGCTCTCCATCTACAAGTTGTCTTCGCTGTTACTACCACATACTGACAGGAGAGGACGCTCTTTGGCTCTCAATTAGCTGCACTATTACTTCTCTTGTCAAATTCATTTGCTCTGTGGAAAAAGTTACATAGAAATAAGTGAAGCTGAGTTTTTGGTGACACACAAGAGGGAAACTCTTGAAGTTTTTTTAGGTAAGAAAAAAAATCTGATTATACTCTCAAACCCAACCATTAATTTGCTTTCAAAACCCTGACATTGTCACCAGAGGATCTGGATCTACAGATCCTCTGGTAAAAATGCTACAAAAGAAAATCCAGTTGATATTACTGCACAGTTTATTTAAAAAACAGTTTTTCTTTATGGTTTCAGCGTGCTCGGGTTTTGCTGCTACAGTCCCATGTGACATGTGGCTAATGTTAGCTAACATCTGCAAATTTTATGTTTCTGTGTAAGCTGTTAGATGGTCAGGCTGCTACAATACTACTGCACCAAAATCTTTTTAAAAGCAGATTTATATGCATGTCTTTCAGTCCACTTGTGGTTTCACCCCACTTGCTATATGCAACAGTACAGATGCACTTACAGAGCAATTTTGCCTGGCTAATTTTGCAATGCGGATGTCAATATGGATGCTCAGCTGGAGAAAGTCATTACACAGTGTGTCCTGTGTGTGTGTGTGTGTGTGTGTGTGTGTGTGTGTGTATGTGGATGATATCTCTTTTCTTTGAAATCTCTCTGCCCTAACATGCTATCCATTACTAAACAATGTGTTGTACTGTGGTCAAGTATTCAGATGGAGAGCCTGCACTCTAAAATCCATCATTGAGATTTTTAGAGGGAGACTATGGGCTAATTGGCTATATAAGAAAGACAAAAATACATCCAGAAATAGAAACATTTTAAAATCCTCTACAACAGACTCAAGGAAGCGTATAAGGTATGGTGAGTTGATTTTATTTTTGGTTATCTTTGTGCCAAAACACATAATATACTTTTTTTTTACTTACAAAAGCGTAATTGTGGCGGATGCAGTTTTGTAATTGTAAAGAAGAAGACACATTTTTTGAGTTTTCAAGCAATAGCCTAATAGCAAAGTCAAGACAATGTGAACCTTTGTTTGTTCTGCTATGAAGCATAATTCTGGCTGATTATGCAAACGCTTTATGTCACCTTCAAAGCAGTGTGTAACAACCTGAAACAATTTTACTCTTCTCGTTCATGTCAACATGTATTGTCAACCTTGTTTCCAAAAGACTCCCCTCTTCTGTCAGTACACTTCTTTGATATTAAAAATTCTCTTAGATTGATTTGGTGTTGTGTACTTGTCATTATGGGTCTCTGCAATTTTTCCATACAAATATAAATAAAATACACAAAATACCACAAATATAGGTAAGACATGCCTAAAAACTATAGTATATGCTGCAATCAGCTCGATACTACTACTGCACAGCATTTAAAACACAAAGCGGGTTTTTATGCATCTCTTTCAGTCCACTTGTTGTGGTTTCAACCCATTAGCTACTATATGCAATGATACAGAGGTGCACTTACAGAGCACTTTTACCTGGCTAATTTGCAATGCGGATGGCAATATGGATGCTCAGTCAGAGAAACTCAGTGTGTCCTATGTGTGTGTGTGTGTGTGTACATTATCTCTCTTCTTTAAAATCAGTAATCAATAATATAGGCTATATTATTGTTTAAGTGCCAAAGGTTTACAACTGAGATGTCAGATAACCTAAACATCAAAACACACAAAATACCATACACGATTACAAAGAAGTCCATTAATTAAAAATAAGTTATCTATACCTCCTCCCAGTGGGTATTTCCTCAGATGAGGGGAGCTGAGAGATGAATACAAAATGGGACAGGACATGATGGAGGACTTTGAGCTCTGACCTGGGTTTTGATGAGTGTGTGGTGGTGGTCTAGTTTAGCTCTACTTGACAGGACGGACTCCTGACACTCCACTAGTTCTGTGCAGATGATTTTTGGCCACGTCTCATCGTGGTTTTTGGCTCACTTGTTAAGATTAGGGTCTAAGTTTGTGGCAAGCCAGCAGGAGATGAATGTAACGCAGTACAATGTTCTCTCAAGTATGGCAAAACCAATGAGTGTGTGTGTTTGTGTGGGTCTGGCTGCCTGTGTGTTTCAGAGGGCGGGGTTTAGGCTGGACTGTAGAGGGGTGAAGTGCCTCCGATCCTTGGGAGTGGAACGCATTTCCTTTTGTTGCCCTCCAATTTTTGACTGGCTTGCCCCAGCACATGAGCATGATGGGGCTGTTTCTATTATCCAGCTTCCCAGACCCACCCCCCCCATCCTACCCTGTTCTGCCTGTTCCCAAAGCGATTGGCATT
>NW_023339873.1:6311161-6320365 GCF_004916995.1 Morone saxatilis
TTTGTTACCTTAGAATGACTCGTTTTTGGGGAAAAGGAGTGGGGTCCTCTTCCATAGAGGCCACCATGTTGAACCACCATGTTTTGGGTGGACCCAGTGTTTTTTTTTTTCTTTTTTTGCGGCCACTGCAGTTTTTCATACACACTTGAAGAAGGCTGAGCTGTATTCAAATGACTGCAATCTACAACTTCCCAGCAAGATGCCACTAAATCCTCCACACTGGTGCTTTAATGTATAAATGATAATAATCAGATTATAGACAGAGGCCATTCTGCATAATAAGCTTTTTATAAAATGTATATGTTGTTTATATTTTCGTACTTTTAAGTGAGTTTTGCATACAGGACTTCTACTTGTAATGGAGTATTTTTATAGTGTATATTCCTACTTTTACTTATGTAAATTATCTGAATACATCCATGGTTTTTTACTGTATATTCAATGATGGAAAACTTTGTTTTTGGCTTGATTTGCTCTGACTTTTAAGCTTATCTAACCAGTTTTGAAGATGTTTCATAAATCCAAATACCACAGAAAAGTCAACAAGTCAACAACAAAAATACTATGAGCAATACAGTTTTCTGTGGCTGTTGGACACACATATAACCCTGCAGGTTGAAAAGCATCATGGTGGGCAGGCAGCCGTCCCTACACAGCAGACTCCTGGTTTTGTGCAAGTTTGATGGAGTGAGACAGGGAAGGGTTTTTGGGGGTGGGACGATTGTACCATCTCCCCATGTGGTCCCCCCCCAGGTGTCCTCACCCTAATCCTGTTACATGTGTCCCCCATTAGCACTAATGGAGCGGCCATTGTCCCTCGTTGTGTGCTGTTGTGCCCTCGGCCCAGTCACCTTGAGTCAGTAAACTCAGCCCTGTCATGTTTGGACTGCTTCCCACACCCAGGGGTCTCCATGACGACGATGAACACCCCTCCACACACACACACACACACACACACACACACACCTCCTCCCACCCACTGACACCGTTCAGGCTGCTGGGACGCCATAGAAAGTGGTGGGAGACTCACAAGACTCTCATAATATCAAAAATCATATAACTTATATAAGTGTGTCACTTGTGTCAGACTGCTGCTTCTTTTTTGTTTGCAGTTTTTAAAAGAGAAGAAAACTTACTGTCCAGAAAGAAAACTGAACAAAAATGAATACAATTGTAAATAACATTAAGAAAATTATGCTTTTACTGTTTTTGCTTCTCTCTTGCAAAGGAAAAGCAAATCAGTACATCTTTGCAAATTATTATTAAACCCATCTGTTGCTTTCTCTTTGTTTTTATACCTTTCATTTTGTGGGTTGTGCACTAAAACTCTGCTGTTTTTTTCTTCTTTTCTGCCTCTTTTATCTTCCTCTTCACCTTTTTTTCCTTCCTGTAAAGCAGTTTGTTTGTAAAAGGTTTCCTGCAAATCATCGAAAATGCACCTGCAGGGAGTAAAAGCGAAATGACTTAAATATAGTTCAGAGTTAACCTTTAAATACAACAATATATCTCTGATTGAAGGGTCTGATCACACAAAACACATCAAAATAAAATGACACATTTTTCCACCCACCATATTTAGCCTTGCAGATCATTTTGTTTTTATTTGCCCACTTTTTGATCCACAAACTTAACAGCCTTGCATCTTTGCAACAACATTCAAATTCAAACTTATTTGGGTGAACTGATCCTTTAAAGTCATACTATTCAAGTTATGTAAAGGTAGGTTATGCAATTAAATTAATTCAAATCACTTTCAGAAAAACAGCCCAGTTTTCAGCTTTGTGACAATGTATTTTTAATAATTAATAATTCAATGGGTTTTTAATGTTTGGAGATAAATGTCTTTTAGTGGATGACAGGCAGGTTTTATTTTCTTGAGCTGCTGAGGTTGCAGATTTAGATCCTCTGTAAAGTTACAATAATAAGTTTGATAATAATTTGTGCACGCTTTAAAATCTTCTGCTGCTAAGCTTTTTCTGGCTCCTCTAAATGTAAATTTAGGTACACTAGCAAAGTCCCTCCCACAACATGTAGCTGACAGAGGGGTGACCGTTACGGTATATTTGTGTTTGTGTGAGAGGGAGACTTAAAGAGGGGAAGAGCAGAAGCTGCAAAAGCACCCGGGCAGGAGGGTGTGCACTGGGCTATCTTGTTTGGTGCATTTTCAGGTGACCCGGCCCCCTCGCGCTGCATCCATCATACAGAGACTGATTGAGCTGACCTTCGGGCCTGCCCTGCCGACCCCCGGGCTTCCTGTTCTTTGTCAGCCTCTCACAATACCGCTGGTATCACACAGACAGGGGAGGTCTGAGAACCGACCAAGGGAGTCCACCCAGGCCGTGGCAGGGGCGATGGGGTGGGGTGAGGTGGAGGAGAGCAGGGGTAGAGAGGGTCTTCGGGGAGGGAGCTGAGGACCCCCTTTTCAATTTCACTTGGTCTTTCCAAATGAGAGAAAAGGCAGAGAGTGGTGTCCTCTGTCACCCTGCCACACAGGGACCTTTAAAAAGCAGCCTCAGTGGTTTCTCAAGTGAGGTGTCTTCTCAAGAGACAAAAAAAGAGGAAAAGAATGAGTGGGCAAAGAATTTAATTGTGGTCCTGTGTGAGGGACTGGCAGCGGGAGGATGGCCACTCTAGCATTTGAAAAGGACCGAGCCAGTTTACTTGTCCTTCCTCTATGCGTCTCTTTGGCCCCGTGAAATCTGAGGTGGGCTCAAGCAGAGAAGCTACATCACTGATCTTTCTCAGGTAACTCTCTCTTTAACAGTGGTGGAAGAAGTAACTTAAGTAAAATACCAGCACTGCACTGTAAAAAAGAGTCAATTTAAGGTAAAGGTCCTGCATCCAAAATCTTACCATAGAAATAGTATCAGCAAAATGCACTTCAGATGTAAAAATACTTGGCCCCAGTGACTTATACTGTATCTTATATATTGAGGTATACTAAAGCATCAGTGCTTGAAGAGCATTTTACTGTTGGTTGCTGGTTGCTGGTCAATGTGGTGCTAGTTTTGCCTACTTTATACAGTATACACTAGCATTTCCAAGTGGTTCCCAACCTACATCGGAGGGGTTATAAGATGATAACTGGAGTGTGAACGGAGAAAAAGCAAAGATTAGAGTCAAAAATGTTTCTCTAATCTTTGTGCTTTTGTTAGTTATTGAATTATTTTTGATCAGTTTAGCAAGTTCAAAAATGGATTTTGCTTATTGTTCTTTCCCTTGAATGTTCAAAGTTCTCAAAAGGTCTTTAAGACATTTAAGTACGAGATGATTGTGTGACATTTGACGATTGATTTGGAGGCCAATCGTTGTGCAGTATGGAACTTACACAAAAAGTGATGTGAAAACCTCCAGCACACATACAGAGAATGGACTTTTCTATGAAGTAGCAGATGTCTTGTGTACCGCAGTTAAACTTGTACATTAATATATTGTTGATTTTTCCGTGAGGGAGAAGAACAGTTTCAAGGAATATAACAAAATATGCTTCTGAAATACATCACCTACCCTATCATTAATTACAGATAAATAAAAACTGCACTTAATTCAGAAATTGAGTAAATGTAGTCTAATCTACTTTCCACCACCGTTGATTGAGACACATAAGAAAGAGAAAAGGTGAAGTGAGCATAACATTTGCATTGAATTATCTCTCATGCAAACTTTCACAGTCGTTCAGCCTTTCTCACAACACTGCCTTTGTCTTGTTCTGTCTGATTTTTGTACGCCTGCTCATGCATTCATGTTCATGTGTGTGTTTGAGTTCTTACTCCAAGAGGATACATGCAGCTTTGTCTGAAGTGCTTACCGGTTACCATGACAATACTTCTTTGCAGGGGTTTGTAACAATCACCTACCTGTAGAAGTAATATTAATAAGATTTGTCCTTGCGTACCAACATACATAACTGTGTGAAGGACGGATTTAATACATTGTGCTAATTGATCTTGGCTTTATACAGCTGCATTCATCACATGGCCATAGTAAATGCATTTTCCCTCCACACACGATGCTCTTTCAATACAATATGTGCAGTCCTTGCAGCATTGGATTTTTATGAATAAAAAATCAATAACCCTGCATTGATTGACCCTCTAACAAACTTAACAAAAAGCTGAATAAATGACCATCAACAACCAAACCTATTATGTCCATTGCCATTAATGATCACCCCATCAGTCTAGAACCCAACTGCCACAATAAGAAAGATGGTGGGATAAAAATGTATTTCAAAATGTGGACGACAAGCACTTTCTCTTCAGATATCTTAAAAAACATATAAATGCTAAAGTTGGTTAAATTTTGCTTCATAAAAAATAGCATCAATCATACCACCATGTTTGCGAGAAGTTTGAGAGAATTTGCATTTTGGCTAATAGCTCATGAACCGTGAGGCATAAGAGAAAATTAGGTTTTGGCATGGATGTATTATGGGATCTGGATACTGAAACTCAAACATGGCGGCCACTCACTTGAATGGAAATCGTGCATGAGCCAAAAAAGTTTCCTAGCTTCTGTGTTGTATGTCCTACTGCACATTTGCTTGGTGTTTCTCCTGCCGGCCACACTATCCTGCTCTGCCTATATAGACTTTACATTGGGGTGACATCATGCATGCAAATAAAAATTAGTTTTCTAGTCTTTTACAAATATAAAACCTTCATGGATGAAACATTCACAATAGAAAGAGTGATAATTGAGTTTGCAGTTTGAGGCATTCTGTCAATGCTTTTACAGACGTTGCGTTTAAAATGCTTTTTGGTTTTTGGGCCGCAGGAGATTTTTTTTTTTTGTTGCAGTATTGCAGGTGATCACCAGGACAAATTGGTAGCAAAGCTGCAGATGTCTTTAGAAGTCACTAACTGAAATCACATTTTGTCAACAATTTTTGACGACAAAAATAAAGTCAGCATGTTTTTATTTTTATTTTTATGTATTGTTAAAAGTTTTGTATTACTAAAAGTAAAAAGAAAGGCCTGAATAAATATCAGAAATGCTCCTTTTCCTCTCAGCTGATTGGACTGACAGCACAACCAGAGACAACATCAACAAACTTGCATAGGCTGCATGAGAGTGTTAATAGCAGTATTAAACAGTAAGAATCACATCTGAAGTGACGTTTGCAGCTATGTTTGTGTGCCTTTAATGTGTGTCTGTTAAACAGCTGAGCAGTTAATTAGCTATGTAACCTACAAACAGACGTAAGCAGAGCACTTTTCCCTGGTGAATGTTTGTTTGGTGGCTCAGTCAACAATCTAAGGAGTAGGACAAGACGTGTGTTCATGTTTGTAAGTCAGATGAAAAGGAGACTTTAACAAGAAAGCTAATGTTGGTTGATGCTCAGAGTGTTGTTTTGTGGTTACTGGTTTAAGACTTAATGGGCTGTATTGAAATAAGGTTTCCATACTTAAACAGATGTCGAAACAATATTATGTTGAATTAATGCAAAACTAAAACGTACCATCATAAAACCAAACACATAAAATATAAATTGCTTATTTTATTTTATTTTTAATTACAGAATATACTTATATATATTATATTTCTCTCTTTTGGTTTCATATTTTTTTCTGAAAAGAGAACACAGGACAAGTGATTTACAGAGCAGATATGAATGACACAGCAGGCAAAAAATATTTAATTTCAGTTTTTTTACATAACATTTACATAAATACATACAATACATTCATGATCGGGGAAGATTTTTGTATAAGCATGTATTTGTATAATAAATATGTATATAAGTACAAATTTCACTTCCTATTCTTCATAGTATTCACCAAACTTGGCACATGTCACATGAAACACTGTTTCATTAGTGTTTTGATATTCCTTACCATCTTTCTACAGTTGGTTACCAGAGTTGGTTAATTAAAGTAGGTGTAACCTTTGTAAATAAACTCTTATAACTCCTCAATAGAAGATTCAGTTGCAACCAAATTGAAGTTATGTGTCTAGACAAGACCGCTGAACAACCCTGTACAATTACATGGAATTTCACCCCTATATGGCGCTACAGTAAAGGTAAATGTTTTATTTACTGTGTTTCTACTAACACTACAGTCATGGTACTCAGTCTATAGGTGTACTCTGGCCATCTCTCCACATACTGACCAAAAACACAACATAATCGAAACCGTGTGGCCACTGGTTACTAATAAAGTCATCAAGGCTAATATATTATCAGTGTAATCAAAAGGCTGATTGAGCTGTCTTGAAAATATTTCAAGTCAACACAGCTGACGACACCGCTGTCTCCATGTCCCACTGTCAGCTGCTCCTCGTCCTGCAGTGTCCTGGCAGCACTTGGACGGGATGCTGATCCACTCTCTCCCAGTACAGACTGCAGGCCTGTGGCTCAACACACTGAAGCTCCACTTCTTTTTCTTCTATTTCATTTGCAATGCTAATGCACAGGAGACAGCTGTCGTCTTGCAGCGACCATGATCAATCCAAAGCCGAGGGGGGGGAAGGAGGAGGGAAGGAGGAAAAAAAAGATAAATAAAACTGCTGGGTAAATAGGTCGGCCTATTATCTTCTGGCCTAGCATGGGTGCCGGTCCTTGAGAGCATGAATTTCAATGAAAGTCCCTTTCACCAAGGGGAAAGAAGAAAGAGAATAAAATATGGAAAGATGCCTACAGAAACAAATGAGAGCAGAAAATTAAAAGTGAAATGAAGGAAAGCAAACAAGTTTTGTTTTCAGCTGCCTTGTTGAAAGTACTCTTTATCAAGCATTGGAGGGGCTTCGTGGAGAGTGGTGTGCTTCCTCCTCAGCATGTATGTGTGTGAGTGCTCTTCATTTATGATGTAGATGTCTTTCTTCTTGAGAACACATATATCTGATTACTCAGGTTGGTTTCCTATTTCGTGGAAGTGTGTCTGGCAAGCATTGTTTATAACAATCCAATACAGAAACAACAATGTTCACATTTATGGATTCAATTGTGCATAGTAGTTTTTTTTTTTTTGTGGAAGTAATTAATATGCCCTTTTTTGTAATAAGCCATTCATTTAAATACAGGCTTTTCTACTTGTTCTCTCAGTGAGTGCTCTAGCTTGTGTTGGCACAATAGAATCCAGAGGAAGAGAGAACTGAGTTTTATTTTTCATTCATTCAGTATTTATGAATCATTTCACATGCATTAAGCAAAATGGTGCAGAGGAGATCAACGTGTGTAATTATACTGATAAACAGTGGTGGAAAGACAATACTTCAATACATTTAGTTTATTTAGAGTATACTTCAATTTATGCTACTTTTCTACTACATTTAGTCAATATTACAGCTGTAGTAGGTGACTTTTTGAGTCTCATTCCTCATTCCCAGCTCCAAAAGCGTCCCATCTCATTTACTGTCAGGATACAGGGAAAGTTTCGGCAAATAAGACATTTTTATAAAAAGTTAGCCCTGCTGCCCCAGCCTTTAATACATCCAATGAATTGGGCCCGATATTAGCTTTAATCATAATCTGTCGCTCTGTGTTTATGTTGGTTGATAAAAATAATGACCCTCCTCCAGTGCAGAAGTGCCATACTAGGTTTGAGGTGTCTGACAAACACTGACAAGTTTATTTCTTCAACTGTACAATGTCCCATTTATTATATTATTCAATATTGGCCTCAAAATCCAGTATTGATTGGGTTACTGTTACAAAATAAGTGTTTAAAGACGATGAGCATAGAAAATAGGATTATTATACAATAAAATAACTATCCAACAGTGTATTAAAAAAGGCTAGCAACCCAAATGATTCAGAGTTTACAATCCCATAAAAAATAAAAAACAAACAAAATAAAAACTATATAATGAACTAGATCATGTTTGTCATCTTTGCTTGTTGCAGATTAATCTTTAATTAATTTGATTAACTAATTGTTTTAACCCTAACATGAAATAGATGAAATTAGCTCCACCTCAACCATATTAAGATGTTTTTTGCTAGTTAATGCCTTAGTATCAATAAATATGTAATGTGTAGTATTGTAACACAGAAAGGATTATTCTATCTGATCATTACTTTCAATTCAATACATTTTGCATGCGAGACTCATAATGGAGTAATTGTACACTGTGGTATTGGTATTACTTAAAGTAAAAGCTCTGAATGCTAAAGGCAGTGAAGGAACAACAGATCATTATATTTAAATGGAGCAGGACAGATGCAGCGACAGTAGAGGTGTAAGTCAAAATATCCAGACAGTACTCTGTAATTTGTGAACCATATGATGACAATGGAGGTCAGTCAAGACACAAGAAGCTATTACTTTCCCTTCACTGCCTTCACTTTCTCCGCTAATAATGTTTGCCTAAGCTAGATTGAGGGAAATGAGGTGGAAAACTCAAGCGTGTGTGTGTGTGTGTTTGGGAGGTGGGGTAGATCTATTTCGGTGTGGTGGGTGGGTTTGGTGTGAGGGGGGAATCAATTGATTCCTGTTGTTAAGGAGTAGCGACAATGTTTCATCTTAAGATGTCATCTCTCTCTATCTCACTCTCTTTCTTACCCCCAACCTACACACACACACACACTCACAAGCCTGTTGATGTCAGAGGCAGCAGCAGTAATCCCTGTGCTAGGCCGCCCAGATCATTATAGACTCTGATCTGTAGTCCCTGAAAGAGGGAATTAGCTGGGAACACAATCCCAGCGACCTCTGTGACACGGGGACAAAGCCTCAGCTGCCGGGGGTCCACATCCCCTAAACCAGCCCATATGGCTCAGACAAAACTGTTACAATGGCCGCTACAATGGAAACACGGTGGGAGGGTCTGCCATCCTGCCTCTGTGTGTGAGTGTCCCCGCAAGATCTGACAGTTTGTCTGTGTTTGTACACTAATATGTTGATCTCAGGTTGTGGATTGTCAACTGGGCAGCATGGGGTGCAGGGATCTTTTTTTATTTATTTTTTTTAGCCTCACACTTGCTGTACAAATACCTCCTTGGTTTTCAGCATGAAAGTATATTTAGATGTGAGGTCCCCAGTTTTGTCCATATGTCAGGTGTGTGATCCTCCTATACAGCCTGTTTCCTATATGTAAGTCTTTCCTCTGCCCTTTTCCTGTGAGCTGATGGGTTTCCTAAGAGCCCCCCTGGTGTGTTCATGTTGAGCAGCTCTTTGTGTTTTGGGCAACTGGAAGAGACCCCCTGCTTTTAGAATACACACAAGATCTCTCTCACTGTCTGACACTCTCTCTCTCTCTCTC
>NW_023339873.1:6320389-6360377 GCF_004916995.1 Morone saxatilis
CACACACACACACAAACAGACACTTTGTTAGGCTGTCCAGACACCTGTTCTCTTGTCTTACAGTAATTCTTTCTAATGTGCACACAAACACATAAATCTTCCTGATGCGTTGCTTTAACACTCCACACTCTAAATAAATCATGTTATGTCGAAGAATGTATGTTTGGTCCTCTCAAGAAAAACAACAGCATTCGTTGTTTCAGAAAATGGCAATAATTCAACATACAGTATGCCCATATTCAAGTTATGAAGCTATTAACTAAACAAAACGTTTGACTTTATCACAGGAGTTTTTTTGTTTCCCGTTTTCCTATTGACAGTCACCGTTGGTTTCTTTTAACCATGACAACAAAAGTTCCCCAACCTTAACAAAGTAGCAGTGATAACCCAAACCACGATCTTTCCCAGACCCTAACCAAGTCGCCAACTTGTGTTACATTTGTTACAAATTTCTTGCCAAATATTTTTTACTTGCTTTTCAAGGATGCTCGGAGGATACTTTATCAATCTGTATATTGATTCTGAAACTGATTCTCAAAGACTGGAAAAATTCCAGTTTTAACAAAGTTGGTTAAAAGAATTGATTTCTATTAACCATCAGAAAAGAAACTTGGTCTGAATAAGGGTTCAGTTATGTTTTTTCTATATATATATATATATATATATGCTTTTCTCCCAGCAGTGTTGTGGAGATAACCTTGTTTTTTCATGACCGTTTCTTTGTATTTTTATGAAGGTTTCCAGTTTATTGCCTGTTCCAAATTGCATTGCATGGTTTAACACTGGTACACCTGAGTCAAACCACACAATGCAATTCCCAGTTTTGTTTAAATAAAAGTTGTTTCTGCCTAACAACCAGTTGTGAAGTGCTGCCAGTAGAAGTTGGTATACTAATTTATGCTCTTATGCTATTTTTTAATATTTAGTTTATCCAGAAAAGGATAAACGCTGTGTGTTATAAACAGTGACTGCTCTTGGATATTTAGCTCACCCAGTAGTATTTGCTCTAAATCTCTTCACTACTGCTGCTTGACTTCAGGAATTAAGGATCATTACAAAATGAACATCAGCCACAGAAGAGGTGCAGATTTTGCAATCAATACAGGCCTACAGACAACAACAGGTGAAACAGCAACATAATGATTCATTTTGAGTGAAGTATTTCTTACTCCTTACTCCATCCACTCATGAAAATCTGACAACTATGTTATGCCTTCGCCATCCTAGGAAACAAAAATCCAGCTCACAGAATACTACTGAATGTGGGTACATCTGATGATGACTGAAAAATAAGTGTATATACTCCATATACCTGCGTATACCAATGTGCTGAACCACTGCTCACACACAGAATAAGTAGTATTATTTTAAACCATGTAAGCTGCCATTTTTTAGGTAGTAAAATTGAGGAAGATAAGTAAAAGAAGAGGTAGAAAGGCAAATAATTTAATAGTTAGCATATTTAGGAATAATATGAAGTGTAACACACATTTATTTTCTTCAGTTGTTTTTGATGAGGTGTGAAATCTGCGGAGGATTCTGTTTAGTTTCTCTCTTTTTTCTGTTTTCTGAAGCATTAGTGGAGGCATATAAAAGATAATGGGCTCTTCTAATCTTTTATTGCTGGGCAGTTAGATGTAGTAGCTGTCAAAATGATGAGCCTCGCTCTCTTTTTGGATGTTCTGTATGCAAACTTTACTATTCATGGTTCCACAAAGGCAGCGGCGATGGGAATTATTCCTAACAATGATTTTCACCTCCTGTAATCCATTTAGGAATTTAAGAGTGAAATAATTTCATACTTGCTTGAACTTGCCTGACATGTGTTACTTCCAACTATCTCAGAGCTGATCAAATAATAAAGGTCATCTTGTATCTTGATTTCTTTTAACAATGGTGTGTGGTGAGTACTCAGTGCTGTTAAATGGTTATAAGGCTCCTGTTTTCACCTATCAGGCTGAGTTATTTCTCTAATGGTCCTTGCTCATGTGAAGTGGGTTAGAGAGCTGGCCACTTTTTGCTCATATGGCACCCTTCATCATATTTAAAACACTGGGAACGATTACACAAAAATTGATTGAGCTGCTTGTCATATGAACACTGAGCTATGATGAGCCTCCACATGACTTTCTTTCCAGGCGCGTGTCCTTTTTCACCAGTATTAACGTTTGGTATGATCCTTCTCGAGTCAATAGTGTTACAGCGGAGGTGCATTTTCTCTGGGGGCCATATTCTCTCTTTCTCTTTTCTCTCCACTCTCTTCTCCACTCTTCACCCTCTCCAATTAGGGGAGCTCCAGCTGTGCACCAGTCAGGATCAGAGGCTCCTTCTATTAGCCAAATCCATTTGTGTAGCGATTGAATCACTCCCCAATCTTCTCTCTCAGTCCCCCCGGCCCCCACAACCCCAAATACACAAACGCATCCGTACACCTACACTTTCACGAGTGCCCACACACACACACACACAGCCTTTCTGACATCACAAATAGAAATATAACATAGAAATATATCCATGGGGATGCTCCTGACAAAATCAAAAGACTTTTATTTAATCCAGGCTGTCTAAAACTGATTGATAATGTAATTTCTGCAAATACCATTACGGTTGAATTGCTTAGTAATGCTTTATTTTGCAACTCAGTAATCTCCAAATAATTTGCTAATATTTTTTCTAAGAAGTATCTTTAAAAGAACTATATAATTTGTTATTAGAGGAAAAGGGGGTGGTTTTAAAAGAACTGCCACACCCAAGTGAATGTTAATTAATTTTATTATTGGAAAGTGTATGTTGTAGCCTAATGTATGTACAAATTTTACATTCTTTCATGTCCAACTAACCTGCTGTGCAGACACTAAAACACTCTATAGCGATTAATGGGGATTAATTACTTGGTAATTGCCATTATAGGGTACTGCAATTTTGGTCTATAATTAGTACCAAATGAAGAAAGCCTCATTGGAAATGATTATTAAATTATGGACCTGTAAAATTAAGCATTTTGAAATATACTAATCAGGAAAGTAAATTCATGTCATATTTTCTAGGATACTTTGATGTGAAACAGGCTTTTAAAGTTGCAAAAACTTTTGAATTCTTCCATGTCCTTGATAGATTTCCCCATTTAGACCAGAAGGTGGCACAATTGTGTAGGAACTGCTCAGAGGCCAGGCATTCATCATGATGCCATTGATGCAATATGAAAAGCTTTAGATAGTCATATATATAAAAAAACAGTATCTCCATCTTTGTTCCCTGTATGTTAAGAGACCTCTTGACCTTTTGCCCTGAAGACAGTGCTAACGAATTGCCAAAATGTCTTTTTATTTTGCAAAAAAAAAATTATTGTTGGCTTAAAAGAGAGAGCCTCAGATGAAGCGTATATAGCCCTTCCACAGAGTCATATAATTCAATCTCTATCAAGTGTACTTTTCTGTCCGCCACTCGCGCCGCTTTTCTACCCACATTCTATCTCCGTCACACATACACACACACACTTGCTTTTTCTTTCTTTCTCCCCATCCTTCTTGGTACTCTTGAGTGACAGCGCCTGGTCCTGGACACATCAGTCCCTGTAAAGAAACCTTCAGAGTCGCACTGCACTGAATGTTAGAGATGATTCCTCAACAACTTTAATGGCTGTCAATTTCCACCGCAGTTATAAAGCACCAGGAGAGACAACTACAAACAAATTCTGAGTTTCCGGACTATTACAGCCACACTATATTTGTGGGACAGAGGCTAGTTGTAAAAATAATTCAAGAATAGAGGAACCTGAAGTTATAAACTCACATCTCTTGGAGAAAGCCATATACTCATTGAATTTCAGTTTTACTTTCTTACTTGAGGAGATCTCGTACGACCTATGTAAAAAATGGCTTTAAATTCCAATTCAGATGGTCCATGTGCAGATTATTTATACATTTTTTGTAAGTTAGCATGATGTCTTAAGAGTGGATTTACTGAAATTTAGTGTCTAAGCAATTTTTTACAGAAATGTTTTTCTTATAACGATATCATGATCTACTGCACTTGATACTTGATTTAAAAGTTGGTAAAACTCTAGAATAAGGTTACAAAACAAATGCTAATGCATGAGTCATGGTAACATAATGTATGAAGTCACTCGGAGTTTACGTGATTAGTTAATGGATAATCAGACAAGGATTAGAGACGTATTCTCATAGAAATATTAAGATGTTTTAATTAATCTGTAGTCAAATACAAAAAAATATCTTGCTGCATGACCAAAAGATCAGCAGCAGAAAAATCTGATTCCTGAAACAACAGTAATAGTTCTCACTTCATTAAACTCTTCACATACACTCAGTGACCACTTTATTAGGTACACTTATTCAGTCTAAGGCAATCTCATATAAACTGTTCTGTGAGGTTTAGTTTTTGTTGATATCATTGAGGTGTTATTTAACTTATATCTTTTAGCACTGAGGCCATAGTGGTGGTGTTGTACTGGACTTCATTATTATAATCAGTTTCTACTATTCCGCCCCTCTCATGTATGTACATGGGGAGGACAAAAAATAAACACCTCTAATATATAATATAGTTCAGTACATCATCTTTAACTATGACATCAGTAATGGTATATATCACCAAAACCTGAACATTATGAGCTCTGTAAAGATATATATTCTGGTGGAGCTGTATTGCACTGCATTAGACTGTATAGGTGTTCTTAATAAAGTGGTCACTTCTCTGTCCTTTCTCCCCCGATGTGTCACCTGACACCTGCTAGATGTTGGATTTAGTGCACAGTTACGTTTACTTTCAACAACAACAAAAAAAGATATAATTAAAAAGAGGTTGTAAGGTCACGCTGCAACATTTACATTAAAAAAAAGCTTCATTTTTTTCTATGAGAAATGGTATTGTTGTGCTTTCAGAGAGGCTGATCTCAGAGGGTCTGAAGTGGCCTTTTCTATGGCACTGGCTTCCAACTAATTTGGTGGCATATAAACGTTGGTAGAATGTTTTTCCTCTTTTCAAAACAGTCTTGAAAGAAAACATTTGGAGGTTGAGGCATTAAATGTATTCATGGGGGAGCACACCTGATCTGCAGCCTAACACTGATGTATTTTCCTGCCCGGTTGTCGGCCCACTTCACCTCCAGAAGTTCAAGGCTGAGAGATGCCTCTGGTGCTCTTGATGACATGAGTTTAAGAAAAATAGCTGTGGCTAAAAGGCTTGGCAAGGTGTTCTGCATGGGCATCCGAGTGTGTTTGTTTGAGGGGGTGTACTTGACCTCCTCCCTCTCGAGGAGCGATGGAGGAGACAGTGGAGGGCTGCTCAAGGCTGTCAGTCAGACTTTTTGCTCTCATGGAGCTGCTGCTGCTGTACAGCTCACAGCTCCACACGCAGAAAATAGTGAATAAATTGACATGTTGAGTATTTGATTTTACACCTTTTGTTTCAGTGCAGTGATACATTACTGTCTTTTTGTGCTAAAACATATTAATTGTTGATTGATTTGCTATTTTCTTTTTGCCATACAACATATGAGGTTGCTCCAGAGTGCAGTGAAATCTTTAAAGTGTAAAATTAAAAAACAACATCTGAACACAAAGATATGGAATAAGGATAAAGACGGATAGGAAACAGAACGTTTTGAAAATTGCTTTCAATTTATAATTGATTTAATTCATGTATTTGTTCATTTTTATAGTTTTTTTGTATTGTTTTAATAGTTGTTATTTTCATTTTAATAAGTGTAAGTTCTTTGCTAAATTCTTTGTGATTTACTTTTTGGTTCATGATAAGTAACTTTAAGCGTCATGACCTGTTTAATTGTCACAACAGTAATATTTATTATCATGAACATAAAAGCAGAAATAAGCTATATTTGACTGATTTTGGTCCAGTGGTTAGCTTTAATAGGAACAAACAAAACAAAACAAAAAGCACAAAATCAATAAATCTTTTTTTTTTTCACCAAAAAAACACTTCTCAGTGGAGGTCTGTGCAATGTCCTTGACCTTTGACCTTTCTGTGCAAGCTGGTGTCTGGGTTTTTAAAATATCGTACCTCAGCAAAGTAACCAAAAAAAAAAAAAAGAAAGCTTGTATATAACCCTTAAATACAACAAAATACAGAATATTTATTTAGGGAATAAATAAATGTTAAATTCTAATAGCCTGATGTCTTAGAATGAGAGAGCTCCCTCTATTCAGTGTGATTGAGCTATCAAGCTTTAATTCCACTAAAACCTTCAGCGTAGAACTAAATACATATTATATTAAATATTATTTATCACCTGCTTCAATTATTTTTTCATAAATTTTTTGGACCAAAAATCGGACCAAAATATCAAATCAATCCAAGGTCACCCTTTGTCCAAATACTGTATATTTTCCTTCTGCGAAAACCTCTACCGAAGAACAACTATCTACCACCATCTTAGAACTTTAGAATTACGCCTCCAACTTGGTTTTGTTTTCACCGTCTCTCTTCGCTCTCAAGATGATAGTGCTGATTGTGATTTGTATTTTCAAAGCTGGGGCGGGAAAGCATGTGGGTGTTCAGGGGGTGTAGGTGTTTGCAGCAGAAAAAGACAATACAATTAAATGATTAATGCACAGCGGGGCCACTGACAATTAAAACTATTATAGAAATTAAAATGGCATTATGTCACAGTGGAAAGCTGATGATACCCGTGCCGTCTTTTTAAAAGCAATTTTCATAATTCCAATAATTGAAATTACGGCATATTCATTCATTTACTGGGTGAGGAGGGCTAAGAGCGGCTACTAATGAAATGCAATCATTAGCATCCAAACAAAGTAATTGGGTAGTCTTTTATCCTTGGAGATAGGTGATAAGGCACAATCACCCCCGTCACCCCCCTCCATCAAAATGCAAAAGCAAGTAATTAAAGCACAGACAAAGATGAGACCAGCGCTGCTGCTGTGCTGTACACCTCTGAAAACAGCACTGATTGCCTTGATTAGAGACCTTACTGTACCCTCTGATTTTGTTTATGGATACTCTGACATTCTTGGGGAATAGAAGGGGTTGGGGGTAGATGGGTGTGGATTATGAATTTGTTTTGAAGATGGCTGAAAAAAATTGGAAAGGATGGGAAACTCTGAGATTTTTCTTTTTTCTTTTTAATATATACTGTACTCCAGGGTGCCACCTAAGGGCCCCCTTTCTACCTGTGATGGAGCTTGAAATCACTACTAAATCCACATTTGGCTCAGTTAGGTATTAGCTCCTTGTACATACTTAAGTTAATGGAAAATAGTGCTGCTGTGTGTAACAATTACCAACCTGCTCCAGAGGACAGAGCAGCAAGAAAAGGGTGGATGGGTGGAGGTGGAGAGGTGAGCCGGAGAAGAAGAGAGAGATTGAAGTGAGAGGAAGATGGGCACATGAAGAGTCTTGAGAAAAAGAGCTCCTTCTCACTCGTCTCTCTAGTGGGGACACTACTCTCTCTACCTTTTCTTGGCTACCTCCTCTGTGGCATTTGGGACGCGTCTTCCCGGTATGTCAGCCCAACCCCCACCCCGCAACCCCCCCTGCCTCCACAAGACCGCCATCCTTAGAGAGCGCCATTAGGCCCTCCTGGAGGGGAGTCAAGAATATAATGCGAGAGGGGCCACCTTCTAAAAAAGAACCCAGTGGAACCTTTTCTACTTGTGCCGTCCCCTCATTAACACTCTCCTCTGCTCTGCGCCCGCTTCAAACTTCAATCTCACCTCTTCCTCTACTCCTATGTTCATCTCCAGTAGTAAGGTAGCCCGTGTGTCTACCCCCCTGAGGGCTGTGGAGGGAAACCATTTCTTGCTGGTAGGGCAGACAGTTGTCATGGCCACCTCCTCCCACGCCCTCACCCAATACCTCCACCTCCTCTGAGATGGACTGATGAGAGGATAACAAAAGGACCTGAGGGGAAAGAAACTCCTTTCCTTATAGCCTTGGCCCTGAAGCCCACCATTCCATTTTGCAGCCTGTGAAAGTAGGGCTTTTCATCTCAAAAGATCAACACATTTCTCTTCTGCAGGCACCTACACCATTTCTCTCTCCCATTTTCTCCCTCTCGCCTTTCTATACACCTCTCTCTTTCTTACTCCTTGGCAAATGGGAAAACTGTCCTTGGTTGGATTCTGTTTTTCAAAGGATTCAATTCTCCTTTGTACACACTTGATCTGACCCTGTGACAGGCATTAAGTGTGTCTTCTGCCTGATACAGAGGGCTCGTGTTCTGTGTGCTGATGGACACAGCCCATTATCACACACAAGTGCAAGCGCACACACTCTCACATACACAGACAAAAAATGCACTTGTTCACATGTCGACATATGCAGACAAGCAGAAGCACACACAGGCATCGACTCATGGACATATCGTGCATTTGTATGCGGGCAGTCACATGTATATGCATGCAAGCAACCACACACACACACAAACACACACAAACCCGGTCAGTGTTGCCTGTGAGCTGATGTGCAGAGAATAACAGTGACTTTAAGACATAAGATATGTGCTGCTGAGCACAAACTAATGGTTTTGACAGAAGCAGTGAGAGAGTTGAAGAGGCCACAGGAGAGACACCTGAAATGTGAACAGAGTGGTGATTAGACATTAAAGAAAAAACACACCAGCTCAAAGCTAAAATCTTTGGGTCATTTAAGGTTGGCAACCAGATTTACAGGTAGATGTGCAGTACTTGTCTTGGTCAGAAACATATTCTGAGACAAAGCAGGTAAACTACTTTAAGGATTTTATGTTTTTTTTTAGGCAAAACGCTCACTTAAATAGCTACAAAAAAGTTAATCTCTTCAAATTCAATAGCTATGATGTAATCAGAAAACATAAAAATAAAAAAGCAAGTGGATAATGCAAAACACGGCTTGGAAATCAAAGTTAAGATTAGATAGAAGACAACATCTTAATTCTCACTTTATGAGCAGATGCCCAGAGTTTGGTGGTACTGAAGTGGCTGTCAAAGCCAACTTTGTTGCTTATATTACACAACCAGCAAATAAGAGCGACATCATTATTCATTTAGAGTCAAGTTTCTGGTCAGCGAATGCAAGTCCCATATTTACTCTCTCGTAGCTCTCTTTTTGGTCTCTACCATCTCAAGTGGGAAAATTCTGGCTCTTTAGCTGCTAACAGCTAGTTACTTAGTGCATCTGTTTGCCATTTGGTGTTGAGCAGGTAGCCTGCAGTAATGGTATTTAATGGTATCTTGTTGAAAACATCTGCCTGCTGTTGCTAAAAAAGACGCCATGAGAGGGGTGAGAGTGAACTAAAACAGTAAAGTATTGGTTTGGAAGCTAAACAATGATGTAAAACTCAAGATAAAGCTCCTTAAAGCTCCTTTATCTCTACGAGTGACCCCTGTCACATTATCACGTTGTCATGTTGTCAGTGATACATTGTTAATATGAACATGTTATAGAGCCCGACCCGGCCAATATCGCAGACATATTGGTATCAAATCAGTATTGGCATGGATGTTATCCGATACACAGTGATATGAAAACGTTTTTTCTCGGTATATAATAAAAATATAAATATATAAATATATAAAAAAAATGCTTCTGGTAATATATTGGTGTCACAGCAAAGTTATCCAGCAGACTTCACTGTGATTGATAATACTGAGGCAAGCAGCACAGAGTGAGAAGCAGCTATCAGCAACAGAAATGGTTGACAATGTAAAACATAAATATTCTTTAATAGAGTTATATGTTTAAGAAAACAACCTTCTGAGTACCTTTGCATAGTCATATCAGTGCGAAATCAGTGCAATTATTTTATTCCAGCTCAAAAATTCACTACATATCAGTAGTTGGTAAATTGATACCAGTCTCAAAAACCCCATATTGGTCAGGCTCTCATGTTATATCTGCTTTAAGTATTAGTCATGCATAATGAGTAGGATTCATACAGTTTAGAATGAGAGGGAGAAATTATGCAAACCTAGTTGATGTCACTTAGTCTTTTGTTTGACGTTATTAGCATAATGTTTTGTACTGTATTGTATTTGCGGTGGTTTTGTGTGATTTTTTAAAAAATATTTCCATAACTATATTTCATATTAATTACATATTTTACCCTAAATGGGTCATATATTAGCTTTGTTAGTTGGCTCCTACAGTTACACCTGGCAGCTGCTTGATGTAAATATTTAGCTGCTAATCTCTATGTGAGAACTATTACTGGGGTGCAATCCCTTTTTATTTGATTGATGTGTAACAACATTTACAGAACAAATCTTTTAAGATTATGATGTTTAAATCGTGTTTTTGTTGACACTATGTTCCTGCTACATCTTGTAATGTTATCTTGTATAGTTTTTAACGCTATGTGCTGAAGCAGAAGACAATTTTCAACAGTGTGGACAATAAAGTTGCTATTTGAACGAAATGCCCAATATTTTATAGGCAAGTTTGAACTTACAAGGAGCTGGTGCAACCGGCTAAGAAGTTTAGCATCAAGAGATGAGACTTACAAAAGAATGACCAAAAGTCCCACATTTTGACTTTTTGCAAGGTGTTTCTCATTCTCAAGCTGCTGACTGGAGGCCAGCTGACCACTACAGAGTCCTAAAGGAAGAGACCAAACTCATAACACTGCAGTGAGCCTTAGTATGTATCTCAGAGATTATACACAGGTCAATTGCAGCCTCCATGTTAAAGCAGTCAGGGTACTTTTCCTCTTTTGCTTATAGCTGCAGTTGGTAAAAGCTTCAGAATGTATATCATCACAGTAGAAGTATATACATATACATATATATATATATATATATATTTTATGTACGCAGTCTAAAAGAAGGAAAATACAAATCAAAATCATACTGCCAAACAACTGCCATAAGTTTCCATTTTGAGGATTACAATTAACTTAGAGAGACAAACTGGCCCCTGTCTGCTCTGATTTCAGTCCTCAGAAGAAAAAAAACACAGATCTCCATCACTTGTTCCTGTCCTCATTCTCCGCTCTACCTGTCTTTCTCAATGCTCTTTAATTTCCTGTGATTTCTCCCTTGTTGGTGTGTCTCACAGCTGATACAAAAACCCACCGAGTCTTGAAAAGGCAAAAAATGAGAAAAGAGGCTGAGAAAAAGAGAAAGGGAAGACGGAAGAATGCGTTTGATTAGCGCAAGTTTGCTGTTCATGGCAGACTGTCTGAGAGCCGTGGAGCCATTGTGTTCCTCGTGCATGTGTGAATGTTACAGCGAACAGAGAGGCTAAAAAAAGAAAGACATGGGAAACATGCACACTGACATTTCTTAATCAAATATGGCAATCAGGAGGCCAACCAACAGCATACCATTTGCAATCCCTTTTAATTCATAATCAAAAGCTGAGCAAATGAGGGAGAAATTGAGAAAGACTGAGAGAAGGGGGAGGGAGGGGGAGAAATGAGGGAGAAGGAAAGAGAGGGAGAGAGAGATGCAGGTCATTACATCTCTTTTTACTGGCCCGATGAGAGCAATGTAGAATTAATCAGAGGCCATTAGGCTGTATTTACTTACCACTGCAGGGGCTCGGATCTCTCTCTCCCTCTCTGGATACAAACCCTGATAGGATCCTACTCTGCTCCAACCCTATAACAGAAGATGGAGCACGGCTAAGAATAAGGGTATAACGATCCCGCATACAAGTGTGTGCATGTGAGCATGCATGTGAGCTTGTGTCTGTATTCCTGGACATTATGTTGCATCAGGTGGGTGTTGTATGCACCAAGGACACGAGTGCTACAGAGTGGAGGGAAGCTAGAGAGATGCTCTTAAATCACAGTGTGTAATCCCCTGTGGGGTCAGCCCAAGGCCTCTGATGTTGACTCACAACTCAGGCTATCACATCTCTCTCCCTCTCTCTCCTAATGCACCACTGCCATTACTCACCTAAGTCCCGCTGGTGCCAAAATCTCTGTAATAATGGCCCTGGGTCCCCAAAAAACATCTTGGCACTAAGTTAGTGCCATTTTATTAAAAATTGAGATGAAACCTTTCTGAAAGGGCACACTTTATAAGTTGTAACTAATGGCTTTTTAATGGTAATAAATATGGTATTATGTTTTATAGAGCAGTAATAAGCCAGAAATAACTTTATGATTACAGGTGGAAGAAATACAGAACTTATACTTTATTTAAAGAAGTTTTCATATTTTCTATAAGTGAAAGTACAAAAGTAATCGCATCAAACTATACTTTAAGTACCAAAAGTAAAAGTACTGATTATGCAGAATGGCCTATGTCAGAATAGTATGTCATAATATTTTACCTAGTAAAGGTGGACCTGACTTGAACTACTTTATATTCTTCAGGATAGATTAATCTATAATGCATCATCATTTATCTGTTGATTTTTTTTTTATTTGAATTTGAAAAGTAACTAAAGTTGTTAAATCCTCCGTGGTGTATGAAGTACAACATTTGCAATTCAAATGAAATGAGAAGTATAAAGTAGCCTAAAATGAAATTACTTAAGTACAGTACTTGAGTAAATGTACTTAGCTACCTTTCACCACTGCTGTTTATCATCTTCAAGCATATTATTTAACTCTTTAACCTCACTGACTCACTGGTGGTTCCGATATAACAAACTCATGCTCTGCAGCCAAACAATGTTTTAAACCCATAAATCTTTTCAAATTCTAGTTATGATCCCAAAGTTTTTGACCAAATATGGTTGGTCGGGCTAGATTTAAGGAAGTTAGGAGATGGTTTCTCCAACCTGAAAGCTGCTTAACTCTAAACACAAGGGGGAAACTGTATGTCTGTAATGTTAAATCCATTTATCCATTTATCAAAACCAAAACTTTTTTATTAACAGTTCATGACATTTACAACTTTGACTTGATGGATTACTATAGTGGAGTAACCCTTTACTAATAATGTACCCATTGACAACATCTGAAACTGTCCTAACCTTAAAAATGACAGTATCTTTGTTCAAATACTCATAATAACCTTTGTTTATGTTTTCCACACAAATTACATTTGTAGTCATGTTAGTAATGATTCTCTAAAACAAAGGCAGAAGTAGAATGGTGTTGGTTGGCTGTACAAAGTGTCAGTTGTTTGGAGACTACAGTTCACCAAGTACCTTTAGTGGTATAAACACTAAACTCTCAACATAACCGTGGCAGATTTTTGTCAGTATGAGAACTTTTTTGAACGTTAAAACTCTGCACTCTGCATTATTGTAGCAGAACAATCCCTTAATTTAAGTTTACTCATATTTATTTTTATTTTAACAGCAAACTTGATGATGATGCTTTACAATAAATTGAGAGGAAAGGATATGTCTCATTCCCAAGCTGATTAAAGGGATAATTCACCCCAAAATCAAAAATACATATTTGTCCTCTTACCCATAGTGCTATTTATTATATTTATCTGGATAGTTTTAATGGATACTGCAGAGTTTTGGAGACATCAGTGGTAGAGATGTCTGACTTCTGTTGAATATAGCGTAATATATAATGGAACCAGATGGCACTCTGTTTGGGGTGCCAAAAAAAAATATGTTTGAAAAACTCAACAGCAATGTTTCTCTCCAGAAAGCATGATCCAGTTACTCAAGATAATCCACAGAAGTCTTTGTTAGCTGTTTCATGTCGGAACAGTTTTCTTTCTACTGAATTACACCCATCAACCATAGCTGATGTGTTGCTAGGTGAGTTAGGTAATATTACAGCTCAGCCGAGGAAGAAGTTAATCCTAAATCCTATACACTGGTCCTTTAACACTTATAACTGCTTAACTGATGGTATTTTATGAAGGTAAACAAACCCTTTGTTGTTGACATAATATGTTTAAATAAGCCATTAAGTCTGTAGTTATGTTATTATGTAATTCTTACGTACAATATCTATGAATATTATTAAGTCACTAATGAAAGCTCACTGGTTTGATGCATTTATAATAAGCCATCAGACCTGTGGTTATACATGTTAATAAGTCATTTACAAACATTTGTAACCTCATACTTGATGGTGGAACTGTTTATTGATAGTTAGTAACATTTATAACTGCAGATCTAATGGCTTATTATGAAGTGATAAAAACTATTACTGGTATTAATAGCATTCTTCCATTTGCAGTAAGATACTGATTAAACGTCACATTAAACGCTGTCCTTTAATGTCCATTACTGTCTCATTCATGAGCTATAAACCATTAATAAATGACTTATTA
Source organism: Morone saxatilis (assembly GCF_004916995.1). Taxonomy (NCBI): domain Eukaryota; kingdom Metazoa; phylum Chordata; class Actinopteri; family Moronidae; genus Morone; species Morone saxatilis. The sequence continues at coordinate 6,334,567 of NW_023339873.1, forward strand.
ACAAAGCTATTAGTCACAACTGATAAAGCCTTCATAAAATATGCCTTATTAGAAAGTGGTACAGACTTTCTTTCTGCAAAGGTGTAATGGTGAAGCCATGCACTGAAAAACGTATATGCACAGGGGTTTCTGGTTGTTTTGCCACGTGACCTCCTGAAATTGCAACTTCAGGGTCAGCTTTCAGTGACCATAGAGGTCAATTCTTCAGGTGAGACGGCACTTCAAAGCCCCTGGCACTGGCTGACCACGCCATTACAGCACAAACCTCTTTAAACAACTGATAGTGAGACAAAGGAGGCTGCGGCATACTTTCTGTGGGCGATATGAGCAAACAGTTAATGACGTTTACTTAAGATTACCGGAGCTCACCACCAAAGGAGTCTGTCTTGAAAAGAGAAAGAGGCAGCAGAAAAGAGAAATAAGGGGAAGAACAAAAGAAAGGCAATTCAACACTTTAGTCATTTAGTCTGCATTGTTGTTTGTCTGTTTGTTGGGTGTGCCAGAGGAGTGGAGGAATGCTGTGTTTAGAAGTGAATAATTTGCTCGGGCCTTGAATGACACATACAGGCACAACTCTACCTGTACACAAAGGCATGTGAAAAAAGCATCTCATGAATAAAAGATAATTTAAGCAGAATGATTTATTTTTTTAAACAGTATTGCTCATCAGGGTATTCAATAACTTGATTTGAAAACAAAGAATGCTTCTTCATGTAGATTATGTGGAGTGGATCATGTTGATTGTGTTTAGTGAATTTTGCTGCATGATATGAACAAATACAGAAAGAAAATCCTGGGCTCCAACTGAGAAATATTCTCAACTTAAACAGACAGGGTACAGAATATGCTGAATATTTATAATGACGTAAAAAGGTGATCGATTTTCGATTATTTTACTTTGTGTAGTCTCATTTCTGCTGCAGAAACAGCAATTTCTCTTTACAGAAAGAAGTTTCTTGTAACTCAAGATAATCATGTATTTTAAATGGCAATTTTTCAATGCTTTGAGCATCACAATAAAATGTTATTCATCTCCGCTGTATTGGATTAGGGTATCTTAAAACCTCAGCACATAAAACAGACACTATTTGCACGTCTTTAGACAGCTTTAGGTAGAACATTTATCTTTTTTTGTGGGTGGGTGTTCTAGACCTTTTAAATGTGTTTTAAAGGCAATGTGACACACAAGAAAAATAAAATTAAAAGAAAAAATAACATATTTAGCCAGATGCTTAATGCTATTTTTATACACAAAGCATATCTACTATCAAAGCTTTCCTCACATATATTCAGGCTGTGTATGTATATCTAATGGGTGGAGCTGTGTTGATGAACTCCCACACCTTAAAACACTAAAGTTTACCTTCTAACTTGCCTCCTTCTTCCACAACAAACAGAGAGCCAGACATCTGTCTCCACCACACAGATACGACTGCAGCCGCACTGTAAAAGGCACCCCAACAACTGCAGCTGATTCCTCCCAGAACGTGTAATTTTCTCATTTAGCTCACAAGCGTTCGGCCCGACACCAATTAGCACGGGGCCCTGACCTCGGATGTCTGTACCAGGAGACATGGCGGCGAACGATGCACCACGTGGCGCACCTCAATCAGCCGCTTGCACCCTCTTTTCTATTTTGCAGCCATCAAATCATCGCCATATACATAATTCATACACCTCAGATTTGGAGGTTTATTATAACCCCTCTCTAACTCTGAGAGTATGATTATATCTTCAACTTTATAAAAATAGGAGGATGGGCTGTCTCTGTTCCATCTACATATCATCTTTCAAGAACCCTTGTTTTACATAGTCTCAGCAACTGTTGTTACATCTTGCGATATTAAGAATAGCTTTATACATGTCATTTGCACATCTTTGTTCAATACCTTGTGATCAAGTTTTAAAGCATTGCACACCAGTCACAATTTAAATCTCAAACCAAGTGATAGTAGATGTTAATGTGTGGGCTTTTACTGTATGTACCTCCCCTTATGCTATGTAGAAATGCAGAAAGCACCTATTTTTTTTTTTTGCCTGGCCATGTAATGCAATACCAAATCTCACCATAGGAGGGTGGGGTCATACCAAAGTGCTAGTGCTGTCACCCATGCCCTCTCAATATGAGAGAATGTCAATGAGGAGGGTGTAATGGGCTTTGGGGCCATCTGAGTGTAATGGTAAGAAAAGATGAAACCTTGATGACCTGGTAAATTGGAGGCAGAATGAGTGTCTTCTTGTTCAGGTAAACGATGGAGACAAGTGTATTAAGGAAGAATAATGATAGTATGCAAAATTAACTTGCAATGTCACCTTAAGATTATGGTGTTCTTTAGATTAGATTCTAAGCAATACATCTGTAACGTGACTGTAGTGACACATTAGTATGCACCATAAGCTACAATTAGATGAACTTTGGTTGTTTTGTCATTAACCTCTTGTGCCCATCTTGTTGTAGAAATTCCCATTTAGTGGACTCACATTATATCTGATTAGTTTCCTGATGCACTTATTTTGATTTAATTTGATGATGTTTGCACTTGTGGCTCCAGGATCGTGATGTATATGTGTGTGTGTGTGTGTGACCGAGTGTTTACATATGTATTTGTATGCATGCGAGTGTGTGTCTGTATGTGAGTTCATTTGCACGTGTGTGCGTGGACATGTGTAAGTGTGCAGCATGCACATGTCTCTCCTCCTTGACGTCGTCTGTGCACCCCACCAGGCAGCTCTTGGCCTCCTCCTTTCATTGCTAAGAAACCATCCATTCTGTGTGAGTAATCAGAGCTGTGCCTCCAGGAGCCCAGCCAAGCCTCTCATCCTTGGGCTGCTCAAGAGCTGCTTTAATTAACCATCATACCACAGATGGGATCAATTTTTCCCCCCACCCCCTCTTTCTCGCTCTTTCTCTATGCCTCTCTCTCTCCCTTCTATCTCTGCTGCTTCTTTCCTGCACCCTTCTCTCCTATACACAAGCCCCATAATTGCACTGGAACAGTGCCAGCCGCCAGTCGGGCCCCAGACTGCAGGCCTCTCCTCTCCCTCTGTTCTCCTCCTCAGCCCCTGGCCTCACCTGCTCAATACCTTATTAGTGTCAGGATCTGTAGAGAGCCATTGCGGATTAACTAAAGAGATGTGAGATTGATTTCTGCCCCTGCAGATAGAATTGAAGTTTTCTTCTTGTGTGTGCGCACAAGTGCATGTGTGTGTGTGTGTGTGTGTGTCAACGAGGGACAGAGAGTAAAAAAGAAAAAGAAAAGTAGGAAAGATATTTCAAGAAGAGAGAAAAAGCATCTGTTTTTTAGTCTACAACCTGGCAGGAACCAACTGGTACGCATGTGCACATGCATGTTGCGTGTGTTTGTGCATTACTATTCTCTAGTATGTATGAGGGTTTTTGAAATGAGGGTTTGCTAATTTGCTATTGGAAGACCCACTTGAGCCTCTGCCTCTCTCACAACAAATTAATCCCCCCTCTTGCTTTACCTTCATTGGTTTTCATGTGGCGCTATGAAGGCACTAGACAGACCTATATCCCTCTGTGTTACACTGTATTCTAGAGAGCTGCTCCATCCATACACATGAATACACATAGGAGGAAACATACATGCACACCCACCTCCACCACCAATCTGAAAGTCCAATCTCAGATTCTAATCTGCCGCAGTAATAGTCACAAGAAATGACCTGTTCGGGGAAATATGTTCACGAAAATAGCGCCCTATTGATTATTCATGGCTCAGGCATGGCTATATGTGTGTCAACGAGGTCTCAGAGGCAGCCAGTTGGGGCGAGAGATTAACATCTATTTCAGAGATAGGTGAATTTGTCGTGGAGCAGAGGCGAGGTGGGGGGTGGGGGGTGGGCGTGTTGTGTGTGTGGGGAGTTGCAGGAGGTTGGAGCTGGAGCGGGGTGGAGGGTTGTCTCCTCAGGATTGTGCTGTAATCACAGGCCTCCGTCTGCATGGCACATCTCAAGAGTGGTGTCAGCTGGGCTCTCTTCTGTTTGCTAATAGCAGGGGGTCAGGCCTCTCTCTCAAAGAGGTGCGTTTGATCCCCAGGTATGGGACACGGAGGGAAAGAGGTGACACTACTGAATACTAACAGGGCGAGCGACACAGCCGCTTATCTTTCATCTGGTGTGTGTGTGTGCATGCGTTTGATGGCATTTGGGTTTTGTACACAGTTAGTTTAGTGAGTTTGAAGCTTGAAAAATGTGCTGTGGATAAATTTTTCTCAAGGTTTGAAAAACAAGAGAAACTGAATCTAATGATACTAATACCTCTAATACTACTAATAATATCGATACTGATACTAATAAGCGTGCAGCAGATAAAACAGGGACCATTCTAACTAGCATTCGAGCAGCCAAAGAAACTTTTCGAACAAATCTGCCCTGTTTCTTGTTGTTGTTGTGTGATGGCAGGTGCATTGCCTTTGTGTGTTACAGCTGCTGATTTGTAGTGTAGTGTTTGTGCGTTTGTATAACAGCCATTGTGGTGGCGGTTGTGTAGCAGTTCATGGGTCCCAGGGCCCAGCTGCCAGAGTGAGGCAGAAGAGTCAGACATCATTGTGGTGTGATTTCCTCCTCTCCTTGCAGATGGAGTGTTTTTGTCAGAGCGAGGGCCACTGTGATTGCCTCTTCGCCAACGGTGTCAGCCCAGGATAATACTGCAGCCGTCCCCCCAGGAACAAAACAGGATCAGCGCAATCCATTTTCTTTTTCTCTGCCAAAATGGAATAATTTCAAAGAGACAATCCCTGGTAGTCTCCAAAGCCCAGGAAAAATCAAAAGACAACCATTATGGCAAAAATTGTGAAAGAGGTGTTCCACCTTTCCCCTTGGCTCCGCCAAATACTATGCCCGGCTCTAACTAACAAGCACAGCCACAGATAGACAATGAAAGTGGATTGAAGAGCAAAGCTAGCAATCTCACAAAACAGAGCTCTAAAGCGATACATGAAAGATGCATGCACACAGACTACAGATGAAGAAACAGCAAGTCTAGTCCCCAGTATGGCCCCCTTGAGTTGGGCACCACACTCAGATCTTTACATTCAAAATATGGTGGTTCTATGAGTCCATACATCTGCAGCAATCCGAGTTCTATGGCAACCTGCCCTTTACAATCCTAATGACACTTCAGCAAAGTGTGGTGGCTGAGAGAGGGCGGGAGCCGGGAGGCTTTCCCTCTGAAAGAGCTGAGAGCATCTTATTGGGAAAAGGGGCTAAGAGTGTTGTTGTGATGCCTGACTCCATATTCTTGGGTCATAGATATTCAAGAACCGCACCTCCCTTTCCATCCTCTCTTCCTGTCGCTATAACACATCGGCCGGGACACGGAGACCTATAGTCAGCCACCTGCAAATGAATATCCGTGCAGAGACAGCGGTGTGATGGGGCTTGAGCTTAATGGTCTGATGTGTAATAAAGATGGGGACAGACAGGAAGGCTCTTCTAAAGGTGCTTTCTTCTGCACGTTAAGGTGTAAGAGAAATGATCAAAAGTGACTTATCTACACTTACCTGTAGCTTCTTTTTTTTTCATGGTACCTTCAAGAGAAATAACTCTTCACATATTTCTCAACAACCTGGAATGACACATCACATGATGTTTGAAGCTCTGCTATGCACAGGTGCTTGAAGGACAATATCGGAGTAGTTGTCTATTATTGTACAGTGTGAATGAATGAAGAGTGATTGAGTGCAGTACTCCACGCCACCTATATAAAGTAGAAGTATTGCGATGTGAGGGCCGGAGAGAGAGAGGGTGAGAGAGCTCTAGAGGCCTAAATGAGGTGAAGGGAAGTGGAAGTGTCCAGTAGGGGGTCTGCTGCTGTGGGAAGAGAGAGGGAGAGGGGGAAGAGGGGGGAGGGGGAAGGAGGGCTTGCTCTACGCAATGCCTGGGCCAATGCATGAGGGTTTGGGGCTAAGTGTCTCATCAGCATCCAGCTCAGGTGCTGCCAGGGCCCACGCACTAACTATGCCCTGACTTGATTGTAATTGCCTGAATTCAACTCCCGCTGCTCCCTCCTGGCAATATCACAGGCACATTTAACTCCAGAGAGCCTGGGGACCGTGCAGCAGGGCCACAGAGAGCAGCTGACTGCCTCTTGTTGAAGCCTGTAGGCTGCAGGGGGATCCTCTCTTGTGCTGTCTGCTTTATGGGGGAGGGTCACAGGTGCATGCACCCCTACCCCCCCTCTCCTCTGGATGTTTGTGAACATGAAACAAGTGCGACTGCGTCAGGCGTACTCCGACAGTGATGGTATGAGCATGACAAAGGTGTTTGCTGTTTTAATGTTGCCTTATGGGGAATTAAACTTTCCCCTCTAGCTGTCCGGAGGCCACTTGTTCCAAAAAGCTCTACAGTACATGCAAGTTTTGTGCTTATAACAACCAAATCCCAAACAAAGGTTATTCATGAAAAATCTTTTTAAAATTCGGTCTGTGGGTTTTCAGAGCAATGAAATCTATAAATTATTTAACATTACGTTTTAAATCTCCACACAATCGCACTAAAAAAATAAAGCAAACACTCCCGTCAGCCTGTGTTTATCATGTCCAATTCAAAGCCAAAGTATGCACTTGATTGCTTCGTATTGCCACCTACAGTACTTTTATTTTACACACAGTTGTGAAAATCATTATCATGCTGTAGTTATGCTAATGTTTTGGGGATTGAAAATTGCTCAAATCTGTTTTCAAAAGAAGAACACAAACCGTCCAGATGCCAGAAATAATGGAATAAAAAACATCAACAACTTTACAGTAAGTCCATTTGGGTTTCCTCCAAACAATGCATATGATTTTGGCCCCGAATCTGTAGTTATAGAACATTTAAGCTCCCTACATTCGAGTCCCTTTGTTTGTGACATTTGTAGCTGACAAGGGCATGAATGAAGTACTTCCCTCTTACGCCGACAAAAGCCCTTATTCAAAAACAAGATACAAAATTACGAGCAGAAATAGATTTTCCAGTGGTAATACGTAATTTATGTTTCCCAATCGGCCAGCTTTGGAAACTGCAGCAGGGTTAACTTAAAAAAGTTAGCCTGTGGCGCTCCTCATCCTGTGATAATAGGGCTGTCTGTAATGAAGAACAGGCTTGTTGCCAACAGGTGGTCTCTTTAAAAGACCAGAGCCACAGCACTCAGGATGAGGAAAAAACTGCCATGGCAAAATGTGTCAGAATCTAATGTTCTGCAGAGTGAAAAGCCTGTTTTCTGTCTTTTGTTCCCAGCTAGAGATTTAGCCTTGTTCCTCATTGTTCGGGGCACAAACGAGCAACAGTCTTTTTTGACACGGAGCCACAGATGAATAAAGACTGGAGCTGACTAGTCACAGGAAAGAGCTTTCTTTTTGGAGGGCTTGGAGCCCATTAAGAGTTTGTGAGATATGAATGGATATGAATCCTCTCCTTCGACCCCACCAAAAAATACAACTGGACCCATAGAAGACAAGGAACACCTCTGTGTCTTTTTACCGAGGTTCCCAAGAACATAACAAGAAATCAGACAGAGGGAGGACTGATTGACAGCCAGGAATTACATAGAGTCAATGAGGAAGTGGCTCTTTGTTAATTTGAAAGGGTACACTATGCCCACCCAACCTTAGAGCTCCAACCAATGACACTAATGTTGACATATTGACTTTATATTCTTTACATAAGCTGTAGGAAATAAGCCAGGTGATTACGGTGATTACAAATTGCGTTATTGTGAAATAAACTTTACATTTTAGTTAAATTCACTGTAGGAAGCCGGATGCATAATGTGCTCATGTGATAAAACAGACAGGATAAAGATAATGAGATATTTAGTGAGCCACTTCATGCAGACGCTAGTCAGCGTGCTTGGCTCAATGGGCAGATGATGGGTGGATCCCAGCAAACGCAGCCCACAAAATACAACCTTTTGTCCAACTCTATAATCCATTTGTTACACTCAGACCAATTTGTCCTCATTAACCCTCATAAGGGGACTGTGTCTGAGACAAAAGCTCCTGGGGAACAATGAGCAACCCCCACCCCTCCCCTCCACGTCCATCCACATCGCAGCAGCTCAAGTGCTCCCCTTCCCAGCACATTGTGGCCCCTTGTTGCCCAGAAGGTTCCAGTCTATGAGCAAGAGACGGACAGAGCTGAACAAGCGAGGTACACCTGAAAAAGGGGGTGAAAAAGAAAATCCCCATTTCCGCGTTAAGAATGAAATATCTTCCAAAAAAACACAATGCAACGTCTTCTATTGTATTCAGGTCACTCCATCAATCAACTCTGAAATAAATCTTGACATGACATACAAAGAGCAACTGCAAAGAAAAGGAAGGGGAGTTACAGTAATTTCCAAAGACGTGAGAAAGTTGTTTTTTTCTCTGTTTCTATTTGTCACACCTGTTACGAAATTAATTTTAAAATTCTGTTTATTGTAGCCTTTTTGTTGATGAAAAGAAGCACAAGAAGAGTTATATTTTAAAGCACCTCAAAACTTCCAATGGCTCTAAATAAATGAGTCTGCATCTGTGCTTTCAGTCAACCATGAACTGGTCAAGGTACCTATTTCAAAGCACCTCTTCTATTTGCAATTTAAGTCTATATGAGTTTCATGTTTTTAAAAAAGGTGGACATGTTAGCGAGGAAGTTAGTTTCCTCTCTTTTAAACAGACAGCCTTGGTAAGGACATATGTACATATATACATTAATATATACATATATACATAAATAAATAAATATATAGGTTCACACACAAACACCGATACATTTCAGGATGTATAGGTAAATATTGTACTTTTTACTCCATTAAATTTATTTGACAGCTATAGTTAGTAGTTACTTTAATTAATATTTGTTTTTATTATTTATTTTGTGTTTATTTGTATAAATATCCCAAGCTAATTTTCTATCCCACTCACTGAAGGGCCTTTAAAATACACAACACAATAATATAATCATAATACTAATAATAATAAAACACACAGAACAGCACAATTACAAACAATGATCAAATAAAATTATCATAAAATTAAGCACGAGATCATTCACGACTACAACACTATTCCCTCTTTAAAATGTACATCAACTTGAGTTTAAAACAGTCGTGATCCATTTTAAGTTCTGTGGGTACGATCTTACATGAGAAACAATATATAAGCTGATGAAATAAAAATAATTATTAAAATTAAACCAGTGGTTTCTAACGTTTTTGGTCTGTGACTAAAAAGCAGCGTCTACATGGAGCTTCTTGTCACAGGTAAAATTACACAACAGTTCACCATAAAGGGCAAAGATTGGAGCAGATTGTGCAGTGGAACTTCTTCCTCTTTCCTACCTCGTTCATCATCTCACGACACCCTATAGATTTATATTGTGACCCTTTGTAGGGGATCCCCAGGTTGGCAACCACTGGACTAAATAACCAAACTGTATATTAAGTTAAAACCAGCTCCATCTTAACCAGCAGTAAAAATGCTCTTTACACATTTGTGTTTTATGTGTTATCTTTTTGAATGAGACTAGCTCAAGGCTAACAAACTATTATCAGGCTAAAATAATCCTTTTTATTCTTATTCAGTTCCTTGGATGCAATTTAAAGATTCATCTTTTAATCCTGGATGAAGTCAACTTGAATAAGAGTGTTATTTTGAAATAAAAAATAAAATAAATGACTAGAGATTTGAAACAATGATGAGCATTCATGTGATTGGGTAAGTGCCGATCATGTGATTGAAGTGTTGGAAACCCTTGTGCTCAACAATGTTTCCACCCTTTTCAACACTGTTAACATTAGATATTAGCATGAATGTGGTCAGACTGCGAGTGTATTGGGTGCATGACAGGTGGAGGTTCTCAAAGGACCTGCAAGAGACTTTTATGTAATAATCATAAGCTAAATGAAGCTGTTCTGATTTGTCTCTGGGCTACTGTAGAAACATGGCGGTTCAACATGGCAGCCTCCGTGGAAGTCGACCGCTCCCTCTGTAGATAAAACGGCTCATTATAAGGTAACGTAAACCAGTTATTATATTCAGGTGATTATACACTAATAAAAACATATCTTTGAATATTATATTTAACTCTTGCCAGTAGATTCTCCTAAATGTTACACACTGTATTTTATACAATTGTCAAATAAAACACAGTGTGTCTGATGGGATTATTTAAGTTGATTTATTGCTCAAACTACATCATTATGACAATTTAGTTGGGATAATTACACCAACAGATCATAAAGATTTATCAAAAACCTGCACGTTCTCATCTAAAATCATATTTATATCAACATTCTTTAATTATAAATCAAAGACAGTGAGAACCTTGCATTGGAAATGAGTTCATGTTTAGGATTCACCATAAAACATCATGGTCATGGTCAATAAGCTGCACGTATGCAGGTGTGGACTACAGGATTTGTTGCTCTGCTCATACAGTTAAAAGATTAATTTTAAATCAAAATCCAGACACCTCTCAACTCATACACAGATAACTCAGTTATCTATGTATGGATGAAGGGACCCAGAGGTTTTCTCATAACAGAAAAAAAATAATCTGAAGTATTGCTTCAGCCGCTTGCTCAGTTAAAGCTCTATGCGAAAGCCTTTTATAAACAAGTCACAGTGTCAAACACAGCGGCAGCCCATTTAATGCTGGTTTGTTGGGTCTCCAATATGTTTTCCAAACAGAGTTGCAGTAATCAGGTCATTTGTTATAATGACAACCATTAGGGGTGATCATCGTCACACAGCAGTCAGGCAGATAAATCAGGTGCGCTCTCAGATTCATCTCAATTACACACACAGACATGAACACACACACACACACATACACACCTTCCCAGCATTAGACATTAAGGATAGTAAACATCCATGATAAATCCATTTTATATCATATTCTGTTTGACGGTGTTTTATGTATTAGAGCTGAAACAATTCATCGATTGTCAGAAAATTAATCAGCAACAATTGATCATTTATTCGTCTAAGTTGAATTAGCTGATTACAGATTTTCAACTGTAACAATTTTGTGGACCAAAGATTAATCGAGTGAGAAACATTTTTATATTAATTGAAAATAATCATTAGCAGTCTGCAGGAACGGCTGATTGGAATCAGGTTGCACATTACAGTTAATAGCTGACATGTTAAGCTCATGAGTCCAACTTTTCTTGAAGGAAAAAATACCTTTATTTACAGATCAATTATATCTCAGTTAACTACAAAACTATTTAGAGGAATACAGTTTTTAATAGCTATAAACTTAAGCTCACATGAAATGTTTGTTTTTATTCTTACAGTATTGTGACAATGGTGCGAATGAAAAAGTAAGGAATACAAAAATGAACGAATGATTCATGTTGAATGGACTGTGTGTTTGGAGCATTGGATTGTGGGTGTGCTACAGTGGGCACTCTGGTCCATATCCAGGCCCGAATTCATTAACCCTCTTCAGCAGTGCTGCTTTCACTGCACTGATCTTCTCATCCAGCTCTGTCAGACTGCAAGCCTGGAGGACGAAGTCAGAAAAAAACTGATCAACTGATCAAAAACAGGCTAAACTCCACCAACAAAGTGCAGTGAAAGGAAACAAAAAAAAAAAAACTGCTAACCTGAGCAGGGGACGTCTTTGGTCGCTTGTGTAGGTGACTCTACAAAAAGAGTAAACATCAGACCTTTTTAATAAGTACAACTTCTAAACTGGTTCGATCTTGGAAAAGCATACTGAGGTACTTTGTTTTATTTCTTACTTCACCTCAAGAACTGAAAAAATGATTTACTCACAGACAGTACAACAGAAAGACATTTTGCAAAACCACATTTTTTTTGTTTTCTAATATCCACTTAATGAAATACAAAGAGGTGAAGTTTTACAAGCAAAGAACAGCAGATAATTGCTGAAGATTATGAGAGAAAAACAGTCTGTGATAATTCTAAGGTTATTTTTAATGGTATTTCACCTTAATTGGATGTTTTGACAATAGTTAGAGACAGTAAACGAATGTCCTCAGTAAAATTTAAAAGGGGGACGTCACAGTTACATGGCATATGTGTAAGACAGCTCAGAGATTTGTGTTTTTGCTCCAAGTCTTTGACTCTGTAACTGTAAAACCTTGTGGGATTGTTTATGTCGAAGATGCTGCATAATTCGTTAAGGAGCCTCCTTTGCTGTTCAATGTTAAAATGTTGTTTCTGAAACCGTGGGCCAACTGTGTACAGCTCTTCAGAAAACACCAAACTACAGTATTTTCAGAAATTGCAAGAAAAAAAAAAAAAGTGGTACTCTGAATATAAAAGACCCCATCAGTTTATTCAAAGACACTCGACATCTCTTGCTCTGCTCACACAAACATGCAATGAGTCAAAAGCAGATGGAGAGCAGTATACTCACAGAAGCAGCATGCGGTGCTGAGAAATACCAGTGTGAAGAGACATGCAGCATCTTAAGCACACTTACTCAGACAACTAAACATTCGCTGGACAGACTCCTTCAAGATAGGAAATTAGAATCTGCGGGACTTGGGTTGAATATGAAGTCCAATAAATTACTTCCTGCCATCTTTTGAGTCTGCACTTCTTTATAAAGCACGGTGTAGTGAAAAGTAGTCATTTCTCAAGTGAGGTTTCTGTAGTGACCTAAAAGTTTAAGTAAATCTAAACAAACGCGTTTCCATTTTTGACTGAAATCAACCTAAGTGTAGCTCGAGGAGGGGAAGTGTTGAAGTATCCGGGCATATCAGGGGAAACTCCATTAGCATCACGCACAAACTCCTCTCAGTGAGTCGATTTCATTTTGAAATGATTTTGCCTACAGCAAACCAATATTCTACATGCCAATTTAGGCATCATACACATTAAATGCACTGACTGACGGAAAGCGTGTGAAATGGACTTCTCACTTTCTCAACAACAGGATGTGAATCATTGTCTGAAATACTTCTTGAAATACAATCTTATACCATTACTTTATGTCTCATGGTTATTCACCTTGGTCTATGGCCTTTCAGGAGGAGTTTCCTTTGGTTAAACTCCACCCTGTCAGGTCAAATGTGTGGGTGGCACATGGTTGTCCACACATCCACAAGACAAGAGAGAAGTTGCCAAGAGCAGGAACTAAAAGGTACCCCTGTGGAGTTTTTTTTTAACCATTAGTAGCGCTGTGGAGCAATATTTTTAGGAGTGGGTCCATGTTTTGTTTGCAAAGGAAGGGAAGAAGAGAGACGCAAGCAAGTAAACATGAATGCAAACAATGCAGATTTCACTACTTTCAAAATAATTGGCTTTAAAGGTGTTTTATGAGGAAGGAAATGCAGGTTATATGAAAGGAAATAAGATATATAAAATGCATTTTGGTGAGTAACACAGAAGTAAACATTACTTTTGTTAGTTTACAAGAAATCTCCTAAGGGCACCTTTAAAGTTCACACTGGAGAACTGGCTAAAACTGATAATAATAATAATAATGAGAAGAAGAAGAGGTGGGAATCATACAGTAATTGCCACTATGATAGGATTATATGTTTCTGCTCATAATGGCTGTACGACAGAACTGTAGAGTCAGTTCTGCAATACACGCTATATTAAAGACAATAATTCACATTAAATCACTATAACTGTGTAATTGAGTGGGAAAATATACCTCTAAAATGCCATAAGGCAAGAATCAATGATTACCTATTTAGTCACTGCACTATGACGTGGTTTTATATGACCAACTCCAACTAAAGATTTTTGAACGGTGTAGAGTCTCACTCTTTGTAACACACACACACCAACAGGAACACTTTCATTGAACAAGTTTGCCATCATTTTAAAAGTGTCATAAGTCTGGGCTGCCAAAATCATAAGAGTCTGTGGCAAAGGAAGTATATACCTATGGCTTTTATTAGAAAAATACAAATGTTGAAATTACATCCATTACTGTAAGACTGGTTATGACAGCAGACTGAACGCAGACTAATTATTAAGTACCTTCCATGTATCTATTTCAAAGCCACAAGACTCACCGTGGACTGAAAGTACTCGGGTGAGAGTCCCTCCAACTCCAGGATACGATCCTCCAGCTTCTTTAGTCTCTGGTAGACACTCAATGGAACTGGACCAGCTAAGGAATAAAACACTCGTTGAACAGTGTGATTTTATTGGGTGATTGGGAGATTGTGAGTAAGGCACATGTAAAAGTGTTAGAGAAGAGAAGCAGCATAATGTCACACTGTTTATATCAGGTAAAAGCTAATCAGTTGACTGATTTCTAAACACTGACCTCGATTTTTTTAAATCTATCTTAGATTAATTATAGTTTGCACATTGACTGCAATTTCAATGAGTTACATTTACTACACATTGTAATGGAAAATTCTATCTATTCTATTCAGTGTACTTGAAAACTAACACCTGTTAAAGAACAGCATTTACGTTAGATTTTTGAGCAGACTTAATGACATAAAACATTATTATTATGTAAAATATTATCAGTAAACCTTTGCTGTTTTGTCGTTCACTAACCTGTTGGGAGTTTCAGGTGTGTCTCGATGTTGTGAAGTCGTTCTTCTATGGCTGCATTTCCGCAGTCTCTTCCCATCAGCCCCCTCTGCAGCTCCCCAGCCTCTCCTTGACCTCCCCCACCACGAGTCTGGGGCCCGTAATTGTTTACCACCCGCGTAACTAGCCAGGCAACATAACACATAAACATAGGCCGTAACCCAGTATTAAGCAGAGGTTAGTTCACAGTATGGTTTCACAGAGTCTCAGGCATGTACCAGGCATGCAGATACTTTGTACATGTCTAAAAGTCAGAGGGGTCCTACAAGACTCTTGACATTTGTTAGGCAATTTAAATTAATTTATAATGAAAGATCTGTTGGTGCCCTAATTTGTACAGCACTTATTTTAAAGACTTTTGGCAGCAAGCTGATGTGAAAAACGTTTTTTTGTCGTGATACATGTACCGTAGAATGACATTTGAATCTAATTGTATTAATCAAACCAAAACGTATTGATTAACATTTCTTGTTATGTCAAGCCTATGACTTTTTCAAAATGATGATGATCAAAAATCATGGCTACAGTTCATAAAATAACGCAGTTAAGAAATGTCACATTGACATTTGTGGCAAATATTTATTTTCTTACCTTTCACGTGGCTTTTAAAACCTGGATATGGAGTGAAAACTGCATCTGTTCTGGCACAGCTGTTTTCTACAGAAGAGAAATTCTTATTAAAAATTAAATTAAAATGTAACGTAAAAGTGATTAGTATTTCTTTAAATATATATATCACTATAATTACAAGTATGAGCATGTCCTGATTTCTATAACTGGTGTCTCACACAGGCTTTGAATTAAAAAAAGGCCCTCTGTCTCATGTTTTTCTGGACTAAGCTGGTTGTGTTTTGAGGCCGAGTGTGTTAGCTACTTCAGCTCCACTCTTGGAGCAGTTCAGCCTGACCTCTCGCCTGTGGAAATCAGCTCTCTCCCAAACATTGGCAATCTGTGTGCAGGCTCCCTCTCCACCCTGCCCCCAACCTCTTTCCCATTCTCACCCTGATTGCAGTCGATCACGTTGCAAAACTCGCGTACATTGTTTTCATTGATCTCCATCTGCTTGCGTTCCATAAATGCAGATATTCTTCGCTCAATCTGGGGTCACAGTGGAGAGACAACACAGATAATAAGATACGATGGATTGATGAGCTATTGATAGATGTCAAAAATGCAATGAGACTTTTTTTTTTAACCTACGCAAGTCTAATGATCGGGGGCTAACAGGGTGCAGCAATTTACATTACATGGAATGAGAAATTCTGTAGCAAATTATTTCAGGTAGCCAAAAAAGTTGAACTGCTTGCCATCATCACATGATGGAATATGAATACTGTTTGCTTGGCTACCAAAATAAATGCACAACAGAATGGGGCCTCTTGTCCTTCATCCACATGCAATCTCAGAGTAATGAGCATCCACTTCATAATCCATCAAGGACCTGGCCCTCTCTCAAAGCCCTCCAGCAATGTGGTCTGTTCTACCCGACCACAGCACTAAAGAACCCCTTCTTCTCTGCTGAACTCGGCTTATCAGATCATCATCAAGCATTTGCTTCACTGCGGCACGTCATGTGCACATCCTTGGGAGCAATTACTTATGATTATTCATTTGCTTGACAGAGAGTAAAGAGCGCTCTAAAAATGTCACTGCCAGAAAACAGCTGACAGATCTGCTGAGTGAGACCAACCTCTGACTTCCTGGCTCTGATCTGAACCATGACGTCATCAGCCGCCGTCTTGCTTTCTGCATCCTCGGAGCTGAGAGGGTGGCGCTCAGACGTCTGCTCTTGGAGTGGCGATGAGGTGACAGCATCATCTGATGTGTTGTTTTGTGCCGATGACGTATCATCATCAGCATCCACCAGGGTACTTAAGCTTTCTGAAACAGCCTGTATAAATAGATGGGAAACAAAGAATATTGCATATAAGAACAACTAATCTTTTGTTTAAAGGAATAATTGGTGAATTCAAACCCTTTTAGCCTCAAGATGCTAAAATAATGCAATTTAACCAGTGTTAAAATGTAGAAGTTGTAGTGTGTGTAGCCACTTTACCTGTAATTTAGTGATGTGCTCCTGCAAACATTTAAACGCGTGAGCATCTGGAGACGACGGAAGATCCACAGCATCCAAGTTGACTTCTATTTTCAGTGCAGCATCACTTAATTTGAGCTGAATTTAAAAAAAAAAACACAAACACAGGTTGAGGTTACACGGACTTGGATGTGAGTGTAAAACAGATTCAGTGTTTAACATACAACAGCATGGTTTTAGGATTAGTCAAGTAATTGTAAGCTACTTATTTTATTAGTCGATGACTTGTAATAAAATAAACCAGCAACTTTTCTGATAATCTATTAGGGTTCAGTGACTTTTCAAGAAAAAACTAAATCACAATCATTTGCTGGTACCAGCTTCTGCAGTATTTTTCTTCTTCTTCTTTTTAGATCATTGTAAACTGAACATAGGCAATTTGAAAACATCATCTTGAGATCTGTAAACTTGTGATGGACATTTTGTTCACTATTTCCTGACATTTTACAAGCAAAATATTTTATTAGGAAAATAAAATAGTTGGAATAGTGCTGCAAAACCACTATGATGATGTACTAATGCTAAAGATATAGCTCTTTGCAAATACATGTGTGCACTTTAACACTGTAGAAATGCAGTGAGCACATACAAATTAGGTTTTTTATTCACTGTGTACTTATTCTTCCTTTACAAGACAACGGGCAGGAATTATATACTGTATAGAGATCAGATATGTACGCAACAATGCAACAAAACGGTAATAGGAATTATACAGTTCATAGGTTAACTACAGGTTGCAGGGAAGAGCTAGAAAAAAGCTGAAATGAGATTAAGAGCTTTTGTTGAATTTAAATTGACGAGTGGCTAGCTGAGCCATGTCTGAAACTTGTACATAGCTGTGAGCTGGCTGACATTAAATAACACAAACCCAAGTTGCTTTGTTGCAACTCGCTTGTCAAACACACCGCCTGACTGTTGAGTAACAAAGACTTTAAAAAAAAAAAAAAAAAGAGTGAGATGCATCTAAGCAGCCAGGCTGAATGCTAAAAACATTAGCATGTAGCTCGATAACAACACGGGCTCAAAGCAACGCGGCTCGGCGCTACGCGGCGCAAACGACGTCAACCAACCTCTTTCCCGAAGTCTGCTAGCAGCTTCAGTATCACACACACGCAGTCCCTGTAGCTGGACAGTTCACTGGAGCCATTAGGAGGAGCGTGATTTCCACTCAGCTTCATCGTCTCCGCCATTGCAGTTCACCGCCTGCACGAATCCCTGCGCGCTGATTGGTCGGAATGAGGCAGCGTGTGCGCACTCACACACACCAGGCACTGTTCACACAAAAGAGAGTACAGTGTGTTTACATCTGTAGGTTTATAGTTTTTATATTATGCAAATAATGTCATTGAATGATCATTTAATTCCACTTTATTTAGTGCTGGTCTTAATATTTTATTTCATTCTCTCCTTTTGTCTTTTTAACACAGGCTGGTACAAGAGTTATATGCTTATTTGCAGTATCTTCATTTCGATTTATTTGCTATAAAATGTTTTATAATTATTTAAATGTTGCGTTAGATGGCTGCTTTATTGTGTGCCTGAAAACTAAATTGAGCTTTAAACATAAAGCACTCCTGTGCAGAAGAGTTACAGTATGACATGTAGGCCTTTTATATTATTGAATTATTACTATTACTAATGTATTAATGTGTAAACAGCATTACAGTGTTACAGCTGGTGTTATTTCTAACAACTTTATATACTATTAGGTAATTTAATTAATAACAAATCAGAATATTTTTAAAATATGTTTTGTAACCATGGAACACATCACCAGAGGATTAAAGGTATGTCTAAAAGGTAATCTTATTCTTTGTTGCTTTCTGAAGTCATGTTCATCACTTTTATTTTGTTTTTGTTAGATTTCCCCTTTGTTTCTATGTCTTTATTTTCATCTTTATATCTGGGTTGCCTCTGTCACTCTTTTAAAATTCGCTTTTATAACCTTTAAATGTGTGTAAAGCACTTTGAAACTGCCCCTTGTATGAATTGAGCTCTATAAATAAAATTGGCTTTGCCTTGCTTTAGAGCTGTAGATGTCACAGGTAATTTTGACATTATTAAGGGAGAATACAATTTCACTTTGTTCTCATTCAGTTAAGGCTCAGTGGTGCACAAATTCCACACAATAATACACATGGCTCATACTATAGATCAGAAAAGCCTTCTAATAATTGATGAATTACAAGATGAATGATGCTCAAAGAAGAAAATGATCTTCTGGCTGTACTCACTCAAATGAGCATAATTATGTGTAGCACCATTAGCTGCATAATAAGCCTAAAATACAACTTAAATAACTAAAGTACATTGTATTGCACAAGGTTTTGACTCAGAGTTATGTATCTGCAGTCAAATAAGAAAGGGTCGGACATACCTGCAGACTGGACTGACTCAAAAGTGAGATTTGTAGCCACATTTAACTGTATTCTCCATCACTTACTTTTCAAACAGGAGAAAGAATGGTCACTCAATTATAGGAACATTGTCCCTCAGACTCCGGCAGACTGTGCAGCAGGGCATTGGGATGGGAACCTGGCGACAATGGCGTATTTTTCTGAGTTGAGTGACTGTGGGAAAATCTCCCTCCTCTATTCAGACATTTTTCCCTTCTTTTCATATAATGAGGAGAGAGACTGATGAAGGCAACAACAGAAAAAGAACAATTACAGGCAATGAGAAAGCACAACCACTCAGAGCTCAATAATGCTCTCTAGAAGGGTTAATCATTTTAGGAAGGGGTCTGAAGACAAGCCTTTTTAGTTTAATTCATCTCTGGTGATATTTTTTTCCCCTCGAAACAGGAAGGGAACTGTAACACTTGACATGGTTTGACATGCTGAGCCATTGCTGAATGTTCCCACACAGCAAGGAGCTCAGAAATTAAAAAACTGCTCATTTAATTTGCCTGGCTGCAGCCCTAAGAGCTGATTATTAGTTTTTTCTTTAAATTGGCAGGAATTCTGATTTAAGATGCTTATATTAGCCTAAAAAAACCTCTGATATTTAATTTGGGGTATATTAACCTTTTTAAAACCAACCAGGGTGTTGTCACATTATGTTTAACTTTATGTAGGGAACATTTTTTTTATCTATTATTTAAGTAAGTTCCAGCACTACATTATAAAAATAAAAAAGTTCAACATTCAAAATTTGACTAAAAATGCAAGTAAAATTAAAGATAAAAGTTATCATTGTGCAGAATTGAGCCTGTCAGTGTTATTTTATTGGGTTGTTATTACTGATGCAGCAGTACTTGGTTGAAGGGATCTATTTACCTGCTTCATCTACGTTGAGGTAGTTAAATATATAACAATGCATCATATTTTATAAACCACTCATAACCCACTTGTAAAATCTTAATCCGAAAGGTAATGACTGTAGATGTGAAATAAATGTAATAAAATCATAAGTATGAGCACAAAATGCAAAGTATTTGAGTAAAGTACAAGTATCTCAAAATTGGACTGAAGTAGAGTACATGTACTTAGTTACTTGCTACCACTGGAAAGACTGAATGCACTTAGCAAGTGGATGTGAAAAAAAACAATATTTATAAACTCAAAATATTTTAGCTTTCCTTTTCTCCAGAAATAAAATCATAAATATAAATCAGCAACTGCACAACTACACATTTTTTACCAGCATTATAAACCCTACTGTAAATATTTAACAATTTTTTTGACAAGTTTTATACAAACAAAATGTTAAAAAATAGGTAACCACTCAATTTAGATTTATTAAATTGTATATAGCAATATAAATGTAGCTGTAACTCTGGGTTCAGAGAGATGGTGGAAACACCTGGCTGTTCACACCAGAAGCGATTTTCTCCTCGCTGGTCAACAAGCGACTGTGTTCCTCTGCTCTTTTGTAATCACACGCAGGGCTGACCTTTATCATAACAGACAGCAGTGATATTATTTAAAATAATTATAGTGGATGGGCAGCTTGTGAAAGTTCATCATGCGGTGCCTTTGTGGGAAAAAAACTGGGGAATTGAAACTCCAGGAGATAGCCGGGACATGGGCAGGAAGATCAAAAGGGTTGTATCCATATTTTTCATTTATCAGAATCAAATCATTTATATACTGCATCATTTATATATTGGTTATGACAGACTATCAGTGTGGTTCCTTGCCAGATTCAATTACTGAGAAAACAGACCAGACACAGATTGTGAGCTGGCGGCGGAGGTCCATGCCACATTGCTTTGCTTCACTTCCTGTGTGAAAGCCCAGTTGGTTAACGTAGGTGCCAAAAGGAAACGGGCACCGATTCGCCAGTTCCACTTACTAGATTTCTTTAAGTTTGCCGGTTCTGTACAGCCCAGATTTGGCCTTTTACATTTATTAGAAGTCGCTTTGGATAATTAGCAGCCTGCTACATTCCCAACCAAAGACTTTCTAAAAGCATCATCTAAATGAATGTAATGTATACCTATTTATACCTGAACAGTGCAATTGGAAACACTTGACCACTACTGCCACTAAATCTTACACACTGGTCCTTTAAGTGCATTTTTAAATATTTAACCTCATGACAGTGAAAGATCACAAACAACACTTAGGACACCATTACACTGTGTTATTGTATAGTGTGTTCTTAACTACTCATTAATTATTTATACACTGCTAACAAAGGTTAAATAGGAGGGTTACACTAAGATACCTTTTTAGATGAAAAAATGTTCTACTTTGGTTCACAGGAATGCAGTCTTGGCAGAGAGAGGGAGTTTGTGCTGTACAGGAAACAAGGTGCTGGTGCTGGTGGTGGTGGAGGGAAGTGAGTGAAGTGGGATTGTTGCTGCCTCTTGCCTCAGTCACATCAGCCACCTGCAGGAAAGTAAAAAAGGTCTGCTTTTGAGCCCGTCTGCTCCACAGTGGCAGATGATGTTGACAGAGCATGAGACAGAGTAAAGGCCAGACGGGAGGGTAAGGAGAAAGAGGGAGCACAATGTAGAGAGGCAAGTGGATTGCAGTGGGAAGGTTTTGTCTCGTTTAACTGAGGGGGGAATAATTAAATGTATTCCTTTCCTGTGGGCTTTGGCTCCCTGCGGCAGCTGAACATGTAGAAACGTTACTTTTAATAACTATCAATCGGTGTTTTTGACAAGCATCTTTTATCGTGAGAAGAGAACCACTTCACCAAGAAACAGGAAAAAAATCACAGTGGATATTGAAATGCCTGGTTATTTAATTATTAACTGTTTAATGAGACTAAGAGCCTTCTAGCCATGCTAGCCGCACTGTGAGCTTGTACAGTGACACAGTAGTGCTTTGAGCAAAATGCTAATATGCTTACAATGACAAGACTAACATGCTGATGTTTAACATGTTCACCATCTTAGTTTAGTGTTGTTAGAATGCTAACATGAGCTAATTAGCACTTAAAGTACAGCTATTAGTTTTGTATTTGTATTAAGTATTGTAGAAGTTTAGGGATCACCAACATTATTACAATTGAATCCTGAGGGGGACATAAATGTGTTTCATGGTCATCCATCCAATAGCAGTTGGAACATTTCATTTAAAATCATCGTTAGTCATAAATGTGGCTAGCAGAAAAGCCAGGGAACCATGAATGTCTATTGCACATTTCATGACAATCCTTCGAGTAATTGCTCCATAGTTTCACTTGTTAGCATGCTAACATTAGGTGATTAGCACTAAACACGGTACAGGTGCGACTGGTGAGAATGTGATTAGTTTGGTCACAAAATTAGTGTATTAGATTTTAAAAAATGCCAGTGGTCAAAGAAACCAGCAAAGTTATCACAATTTCCATCCAATAGTTATTGAGATCTTTCAGTCTAAACCTAAAACGTCAACCTATTGGTGGCACTAGATGGAAAATCAGGGGATCACCAAAGTCAGTAGGATTCATCCTCTGGGGATGATGAATGCCTAAACAGAGTTTAATGATAGTTTAATTAATAATCTATTGTTGAGATATTTCAGTCAATGCTGCTAGCAGAAAAACCAGGGAACCATGAATGTCTATTGCACATTTCATGGCAATCCCTCGAGTATATTCTATAGTTTCACTTGTTAGCATGCTAACATTCGCTGATTAGCACTAATGAATGGTGGGAATGTGATTAGTTTGGTCACAAAAATAGTGTATAGATTAAAAAAATGCCAGTGGTCAAGGAAATCAGCAAAGTTATCACAATTTCCATCCAATAGTTGTTGAGATGAAAAATCTGAGGATCATCAAAGTCAGTCGGATTCATCCTTTGGGGATGATGAATGCTTGTACAGAGTTTAATGAAAATCTATCCAATAATTGTTGAGATATTTCAGTTTGGACCAAAGTGGTGGACTGACTGACCAACAGACGACAAACCAACATTGCCATTTATCCCTGAAGACACACCGCTGCACACTGACCAAAGCCAGACAGGAAAAATTATGATAATTTTCTTTTTTACTGCTCTCACAGAGGCAAACCCAGCTCCACCAAACTCTCAATGAGTTAATGTGGTGGGAAAAACACCACACTCCTGTGCAGTGCAGTCTCCACTGAAACTTAGCCACAGAGGTAGGCATGCAGGTTATTGCTTTAAGCCACTTCTGACTGTGAAGAGCATTAATGATATGGACAAAGCACTAAGGATCCTCATAAAGTTATTAACTGGCTTTTACTGCTGCACACTGCTGTTCCTGCCACATTTCCAATCAGCAAGAGGAAGATGCACAGCCACCAGCACTTCAGCCCTTCCATGTGCAACCGCTTAATCAGCTTAATACAGGTTCCCTTGCACGTATGGAGGGATTGAAGAGGCCTCTATCCTGACCTATGTTCAGATGGTTTTCCATTACATGCCTTTGACTGTCATATTTCATATTTTCTTTAGTCATCTCATGTCTGACACATCACATGATTGGCAAAAATAGAATAACACCATTGTAAAACTGAGCAAGTCAACATCTGTGATAGAAGAAAAAAAATCTCACCAAACAGGACAATTTAGTAGCTTGAAGCACAAAGTTTGCAGTTGTCATAGAATAGATGTTCAAGTTCAATGTCTTGACATTAAAAACAGTAGTAGAGAAAACAACTCAAATCTGCATTCAAAATCAGTTTAGTGTTAGAGTTTTATATACAGTTGGCTAGTTGTATCAGAGTTTGATCATCTTATAAAATACAATGTAGACTTATACATTAAACAGTATATGCCACATTGTGTAAGATGATCATATGCAATGTATAAAGAAAGTAGCTAGTCACTATAGTCAGGATCATAGTCAGGATTTTATCAATACTTCCCCACAGAGCCACACCCAGCTAAAAAAAATGTGATTGGCCTCAAACCAAACAAAAAAAATTCTAGTATCAAAAAATTACTTTTTTATTTGTTAAGTTAAATGTTAAGTTACGTTTCTGTAAATGATATCTACCCTGATTATGGTCTAAATGTAGTTTCAAAACCCTGTCTAAACTCATTGGTATGTATTTTTTGAAGAACTCTAAAAAACTTTTAAGTTTATGGCTGATGTGTAATGTGAAAGGCTGTGCAGTTCCTCTCAGCTCCGTGGGGTATTTCAGTGCCTTTAATCTAACTGTTTAGCAAGTTTACTGTTTTGATTCACTCTCACTGTAAAAATCCACTGTACACGACCCAGCACAACACCAGACTGCAGACAGAGTCAGCAACTATAGCTGGTGAACATAGTAGAGCGTTTAACAGCTCAAGAGCCAGATATATTCCTCAGGAGAGGGTGGAGACCAAAACAGAGCTAAAAGTACAGAAATATTTGACTGCTGACCAGTAACATGACTAAATAGGAAGCAGTTAGTTAACCTTATTTAAGTCAATTGATGCTTTTAGAAGGAAATTTGAAAATGTCTCACTTTAAAGTTATCTAAAAATGTATATGCCTATGATATATAAACATGTAATAGGTGGCAATCGTAGAAAGTTGACTTTCCGATATTACTGAGGACATTCAGCTCTGCACCCTCAGTGATGGCGAGGGTCTTAACTATAGCTCTCAAATAAATTAAGTATTAAGTACAATATTTCCTTCAGCAATGTAGTGGAGTAAAAGAATAAAGTTCCATAAGTAAAAGTCAACATAACAATATACAGTACTTAAGCACGTAGTTCTTTACAATTCACCAGTGGTCAGCTATCATCCCTCATGCCCAAGTTACCGGTGACAAGTTAGTCCTCCTAGGTCGTCCTCCCTCCAGCTGAGACAGGAACCAGCAGAGCCTAAATGGCCGAAGTGAAGTGCAGTGAGTCAGAGTGCTTCAGTCTCTCAGCAGTCTCTCCCTGAGAGGCTGTATGTTGATAGTTCCCTTGTTATTACATCCTCAGTCAGAGACGCATCTGAAACATGGCTGCCTGCCAGCACCAGATATTCTGATCAAGGCATGAGATATCTGTGATGGATAATGACAAACAAATGTTAAATGAAAGTGATGTTGTTGTTGGGATGCGAATGCTTTTTGAGCGGCAGCAGTAATTAAAGCAGAAGCACTGAATGTATAAATGACTGTAAATACAGTTTGGGTAAAGTGGTGGAAAAAATATTCAGGACCTTTACTTAAGTAAAAGAATCAATACCACAATGTAAAACTCCTGCATTCATAATTTTACTTTAAAACTACAGAAGTATTTGCAGGCATTTGTACTTATAAGTAAAAGTATTGTGCTGCAGAATGGCTGCTTTCAGAGTATAATATTGTAGAATTTGACTATATTGTCTGATAATTTACTGTGTAAGCAGCATTTTAATGATTTTTTACTGGTGGAGGTGGATCTTTTCATTAAAAAGGCATCATATTATATCAGCTGATCATATATTTTGTGTCTAATTGTTTAATAATAACTGTGTCTGGTAACACTTTACTTAACCCCCCGTCTATTTATCATCTATAAGCAGTATATAAACATAGTAAAGTAAATGGTTTATTATACAGTAAAATTTACAGTATTTTCAACAATTCTAACTTCTCCTATAAATAGATATTTTATATAATTACAACTGTTTCATATTATATGTAATTCATTATCTGCTAATGGATGCTACACATGAGTTAACTACATCAAGGAACTATTAAAAATACATTATATTGTCTTGTGATTATAGTGTGTTATGAACCTTTTATATATATATATATATATATATATATATATATATATGGAGTAATGTAACAAAAGTAATTTCCCCCTTGGA